>NC_062225.1:91927155-92247731 GCF_902686445.1 Sciurus carolinensis
TAACTCTATAAATTGTGATATCACTGGTAGAGATAATGAATTTAATTTATTTAAGCTGCTTTCTTTACCCCTGGGCAAAATATTTAGATCAAGATTGCTTTGCCAATGAATTCTACCATATATTGAAAGAAGAAAGCAAGTGAATTCTACACAATTGATATTCTACACAATCAATTAAAAAGTTACATCTACAAACATTTTATACTATTATTGCCCGTATAGCAAAACCAGATAAAGACAATAGAAGAAAAGGAAAGAAAAGAAAACCACTATTTCTAATGAACGAGACTTCAACACATTATCAGCAATTGGGTCCTAGTAATGTGTGAGGATAATAGTTTATCATGGGAATTCAAAGACTCTTCAATATTTCAAAAAATCAATGTAATATATCACAAAATCAGTGTGAAGCAGCAGTAGCAGCCAGACATGGTGATGCACACCTGTAATCCCACTCACTCAGGAGGCAGAGGCAGGAGGATCACAAATTTAAGGCCAACCTGGGCAACTTACTGTCTCAAAATAAGGAATCAAAAGGGATGGGGAAGTAGGTCAGTGGTAGAGCATTCCTGAGTTCAATTCCCAATACTTACTAAGAAATAGAAACCAAATTGTCATATAAATTCAAGCAGAATAATGTCACATAAGGTTAAAAGTCAAGTCATGACAAAAACCTTGCTCAAAGTAAAGATAAAAGTAGATTTCTTTGAGCTCACAGAGAATGTACACAAATTCCACAGCTAACATCATACTTCATACTCTACCCGAATGCTTTCCCCTGAGTTCAAGTCCTGACAAGGATACCGACTCCCCCTTATCAATTCAGTGTTTTTGTGGAAATCCGAGCCAATGCAACAAGTCATAAAAAAGAAATCATTTTTCTGATATTAGAAAGAATGAGATAAACTTGTCCATTTTCCCAGAAACACAAACTACATGTCTAATCAAGGACATTTCCTAAGTGAATAAAGATTAAGGTAAACTCAACTTAATAAAATTAAAAAGAGACAAAACGTTTAAGCATACACTTCACTGAAGTGATTATACAAAGAAAATAAGCATTGAAATTGTAATTACAATGTAATAAAACCTGGGGGAAATCCACAACTGCAGTGATCAACTACAAACCACACACAGATACACACACACTCCACATACACATATACACACACTCCACATACACACACATACACTCCACATACACACATACACACTCCACATACATACGCACTCCACATACACACACACACTCCACACACACATACACACACACTCCACATACATGCACACTCCACATACACGTACACACACACTCCACATACACACACACACTCCACATACATACACACTCCACATACACACATACACACTCCACACACACACTCCACATACACATACACACACAGTCCACATACACACTCCACATACACACACACACACTCCACACACTCCACACACACACACACTCCACATTCATACACACTCCACATACACATACACACACACTCCACATACACACTCCACAAACACACACACACACACTACACACACACACTACACACACACACACACACACACACACACACACATACTCCACACACACAGAAGCAGGGGGCTGGGTGTGGATGTTCTCTTACTGCCATCATTCTCCAAGTCAGGCTCTGTGAGTCACACAGACGTTTCCACTTGCATGGTGTCCATAAGGAGTGACTGCTGGCCCCGCTAGTTTCCATGTTTGTTGGCCACGCTCATTCCTAAACCCTTCCCTGAGTTTGCACATCAATGTTTACTTGATATGTTGGACTTTGTCAATATGATTTAAAAGAAAATATCTCAAAGAAAAGGTGTTAGATCCCTTCAGTCCTTGTAAATTTTAAGATACCTATCTTCTGATTTTTTTCATTTGAATAATCACTTGAAGGTGGATTTAACATCAGCTTTCCCTGAGGATTTTAGAGAAAATTCTGATTTCTTGTATTAATGAAAGTTGTTGTAAGGCTGAATTCAGATGAATTTTCCTATCTTGAAGACAGTCTTACCTTGATCAGAGTATAATTATTTTTAAGATCAGTAACTTTGCCAAGATAAGCTTTAATATTGATTTTTATTAATCAACATTTTCTGAGATTGGGTATGTATTTCTGTCTGCATATGTGAGTGGTCTTCTAATTCAGGAATCGTTTTCTCTTATTTCTTGTTTACTTGTATTTTTTATTAATTTCCATGTTTTCTCTTTCACACATGTTAAACGTGTGTATACTAAGCTGCTTTGACTTCTGTTTCCTTCCATCTTACCACTCCCATTTCTCATCCACCGCAACTCCCTTTTCCTTTTGTATTTTGATTATTTGAGCCTCTCCAAAATATCACCGTGTTTTTCCATTTCAGTTTTTCTTATTCTAAATATCTTAACCCTGAACAAAAGTATCTTCCTTCTGGTTCCTTCATTTGCTCACTTCTCAGTGACTTTTGTTGCATGATCCGTTACCTGGTGGTTTCTCATACCTCCGCTGGATTCTGAAAGCCGGGGTACTTGGGTTCATCTGTGAGCTGGGAGAGGCTGTTCACAAGGGACCTTCCACGGGACGCACATCTCATCTCCACGTCCCTCGCCTTGTCTGCAGGTGTCTGGTGCAGTGGTATCTCGGCTCTCCAGGAGGTGGCTGTCAGTCCCTGCCCAACCTCCGGACAGTCCTTTGCCTGCTGGCCCTGCGCTCCTTACTGAGTGTCCAGGTCCCCGACTTGGCTTGTCTTCCAGTTCTACTGCTTCTCTGCCCAGGTGCTGGGGCTCTGCTGGCTGTCACAGCTGTGGGGTCACTTACTTGACCAATGCCACAGCATTCCCGCCTGCAAGGCCCCCGGCAGCACAGGCCTCCTGTGCCCAGGGGTCTCAACCGGGGGCATGTCCTTCAGACCGGAGCCTTTCTCAAAGCTGTCATTTCTTTCTCTGCCCTTCTGTCATTCCATCAGTTGGAAATGAATCCTTTACATGGAAACTGACAGTTAACCAGAGCCTGACTTTGCTGAACATGTGCTACTAATTTGGCTTCCTAGCGTGTATGTGATGAGCACACTTGGAAAGACAAATTAAAGATGCCTCCTCGGACACACTGTTGAAATAATGCTTACGCTTTTGATTCCACGTTTTTTCTAAAATCATCCATTACATTCACAATGGTATGGTACTGGCATGGTGATAAATACTGAGATGTTAAAAAGATAGATCACACTATAATTGTTCCTAGAAGGAGTCATACATAAGTGTAATTACACACACGTCAATAAATACATATATAATACCATTGGTGTGAAGAGCAGAAAACCTATCTTTTGCTACCAGAAATGTAAATCCCTGAATCTAACTTTGCTTGTGTATTCATTCAAAAGGAAATGATTGACAATTGTTGTCAGTTTTTAAAATAGGCTCTAGCTATACAAGAAGGATGAGGAGTTTATTTACTGAGTTCAGGTTGTCCACTGAGTCATTCTCCAGGGATACAGCCTCTGTTCTGATGTGCCGGAGACCAGAGGAGATGGACAGAAGGCCTGTGTGCAGGCCAGGGACACGACTGTGTGCCCCAAAGGTTGTGGGCGAGTCAGCACAGCCAGCCAGGCCCATCCAGGCACGCCAAATGGGACAGCAAGGGGATTGGGTGGTCAGGAACCCAAGGATGTGGAGATGGTTCATGTGAAGATGGTTGACAGGCTTACAGGTGAGGATCTGTGGCCAATTTGAGAGTGACTGACCATTCTGGAGATAATTTTGTGTTTGGGCTGTTCAAGAACTGAGGGGTGAGGGCACTCCTGGCACCTCAGGTACAGGTGGAGGCCAGGGATGTTGCTGAGCATGTCACAGCACAGAGGACAGCGCTCCACAGCACAGACGTCCACCCAGCTTCCCCAGAGCTCGGTAGAGGACCCCAGGACTGACACCTCACGCAGACCCTGATGAGCGACTGACCTTCACTCTGGTGAGCTCCAACAGTGGACCTTTGGCTGTCAACCGAAGTCATTCATATGTCTGAGATTCCACGTTGTCCATTCCTCTATGCCTGACCTGGTGCTGCACACTGTGTTGTTCTGACTGCAGGACATAGTGTCCCCTCATCTAGGGAGGATGCGTTCCAGGACCTGCCCAATAGGTGCCTGATGGTACTGAACCCTTGATATACTATGTTTTCCTGTATAGAAATGCCCGTGATGAAGTTCAGTCCATAATTTAGGCTGTGTTAGGACCAAAACCAATTTAAATACAACCGTTACAACAATATGCTTTCATGAAAGTTATGAAAATGTGGTCTTTCTCTCTATTGCATTAAGAATCCCAGTGACCTCAGCACATATTCATTCCTTTCAGAACATTCTCCTTTTCACATGGAGGGACATCACAGCTTCCCGGTGGCACATCCAGACTCACTGTTGGAATTTTACATTTAATGTTTTCAGACAGTGTGTAACTAAAATCTCAGAGTGAAACTAAGGACGAGGCGGAGCTAGTGCACGTGTGGGGAAAGGGATTCTCAGAAACTTTCACATGTATACATGCACACACACACATGTACACACATATATGTACACACTTGTACACAAACATATGTACACACACACATATACATGTACATTAGACAAACGAGTTTGTCTTTAGTGGCAGGTGCTATAAACCCTATATTATCAAAGTAATTTATTCTATATTGTGACTAACTCTGTCTCTATTGGTACAGATTCAAAAATTAATTATATCCCAGTGAATTATAAGAATCATTCCTGATGTACAGATGGGGCAAGTTATGGAGAAGTTAGGTGACTTGCCCAAGGTTTTTCCAAGGATGAGACTGAAGTTCCAAAATTTAAAAACATGCTGTGCACTAATCAACATATCAGCGCATACTAGTCAGCAATTATAAATGCCCTCAGCCAACTGATTAATGCTTAGGGAAAATGAGAGTGCCTTTTGTAATTTACCTTCTTTTGCTGTTTTATCCACATACATCCTGGCTCTTGTTCTTCCAGGATTATGTCTGAGGAATAATTTGACACATTCATTCCTCTAATTCCTCTACCCTCTGTAATGTATCATTTGATATTTAAAAATTAATCAGCCTTCCCTTAACAGCCAGATAGGCCAAAAAAGCAGACACGACAATAATGAAAGGGTCAAACTTTTAGCTAAGATTCAGATCCCGCACCCTTAAAACAGTTTTCAGGTTGTAAACAATGGAAATGTTCTTCCATCTCATGAGACAGACCATTCTATCCCATTCTATCCTTTCTGGTAACTGTGAAGGCAACTGATAAGCACATGTAAGATTTTTTTTTTTTAATTTGGAGAATTAACTACTACCCCCCCCAAAAAACAAATAAGATTTCCATGTGAGAGTACAGATGACATTCACAGGTACAGGTTTGCTTTTCCTGGTCGCAAATAGTTCCTTAGCTCAAATCAATGCTGAAAGCACCAGCACTTTGGGTGTCCACCCATCCAGTCTGAGAACCTCTCTGCCCATTTAAGGCACCCAAATTGCCCTCCCTCCCACTGGTTCCTGAAAGTGAGCCCTGAGCGGAGCTGGTGGGGCCGACACTGGCTGCCTCCCTGGCCCTGCCTAGAGCTCCTTTTCTCCTTGCTCTGAGCAAACTGCTTTCCCTACCCTGCCCTGCCTCTCAGCAGTCCCATCTCTGTGAAAGTTTGTCCCACGCCACGACCCCAGCCTTCCTTTGGCCTCTTGAACCTGTCTGTTCATGCTCTCCCTGCAGCGAGCTTTAGCAGTGGCTCCCTGAGGGTGGCCCGGATCCCGGGCTGCCCTCGTTCACGGCCGCATAGGTGGTTCATGACCGTGACGGCTGCACCTCAGCCCAGCACTCCTCCTTCCCCAAGACGGGCTGAGTCAGGGGCGTCTCTGCACCGACCCTGTCTGCCTGTGAAGAGAGTAAACAGACTTTGGCCCGGGATATGTTTCCCCAAGGCCTATGAGATCCTCAGAATGAACTTGAAACTTTACCTCCAAGATTTATGAACCACCGGAATTGTTAAAAGGAATCAAAATGACCACAACACCTATCAGAGCAAATGCCCCAATCTTGGCTTTCACACTGCTGTGCGCTGTACGTAAACACAGCCCCTTCAGGGTACAGTTCGAAATTTCAGTCACCTGTTGCTCACGATCTGGTGTTTCCACTTCTAGGTTTATACCTAAATGCATGACCACAGAGCAGCCTTACTCAGTGGAGAAGCAAGCGTGACTGGTTCCCATCGTGGGACATGACACAGCAGTAAACGTGACAACCTGAGCAAAACCTATATGTGTGGGTGGGACACAGTGTCATGTAAAAGAACTCAGACGCACAGAGGCACTTACTGATCCTTTATTTCCTGTAAGGTCTTAAGACCACCGTCAAATCACACCAGAAGTTCTTAGGATGCAAGGTGAGGAGGCAGAACAACAAAGCAGGAAGGCGATCGTCCTCTGCGGGCGGTGGCTGCTTTGTGAGGCTGGTTGGCAGCACAGGGCCCTTGCGTGTTGCAGGCTGGGCCTCCGGATCAGGCCCTGAGCCCTGGACTGTGGGACACACTGAACAGAGGCAGGTTCCTTGGTGCCTCCGTGGGACCACACAGCGTGCATTGAGAGGGGGGTGCCATTTAGCAGGCCTGCAGGAACAGGCAGGGCCCCTGGCACACAGCGGTGTCGTGTCCGGATGCAGAAGCACTGATTTTGCTGGTTTGAGGACGTCACCTGCACATCCGCAGCTCCATCCATGATTTGGAACAGGGAAGGCTCTTCTTTGGATTCCAAACCCAGCGTGCTGCCTGGGGTTTGACTCACCAGCTCTCTGACCCCAAAGTCAGAGTAGAGCCACAGTCTTCAATGAAGTGACATCAGATTCACACCAGGGACAGGTTGTCCTCTTAGCAAGACTGCCTCTGGCCCTGGTGACTCTGTTAAAAACGGGGTGAGCATAGCTCTGGACTCAGTGATGCCAGTTCCTTAGTTGTGGCCTCAGGGCCCTGGCAGTGGGTGCAGAAGATTCCTCTGCACAGCCTCTCCTACTCTTCCATAAGCCTCCAATTATTCCAAAATACCAGGTTTACCTCCGACTGGAAGGCTACACACCTGCTGTCGGTTCTCCCACGTCGGCTCCACAGGGGACAGGCCTTCACAGAGATGGAGAGTAGTGCAGAAAGAACCAGCACTCTAAGTTCCCACGTAAAAGCAGGACTCGAAGACTTCCAGAGACTTGAAGCACAGGATTTACAAGTGGCATCCCCTGCCCTGTCTCGTCAGTGCTCTGTGGAGGTGAGGTGGGAAGCCAGGAGGGGCCTCTGTAGGGCTGCCCGCTCCCGTCTCCTCCTCACCCACAGCTTCTCCCCACCCACAGCTTCTCCTCATCCCCAGCTTCTCCCCACCCACAGTTTCTCCTCACCCACGTCTTCTCCTCCCACCTGCAGGTGGAGGCCTGGTGCTTTGGTGGAGGAAACGGGCATATTTTTAGAGGAAGGGGCAGCACTGAAATATTAGGAAGTCCACATGGCCTAGATTTAAATCCTTTCAATTCCACTTAAAAAATACAGTTAATATTTTGATCTTGGTCTGTTTCATTTCTATATTTACTTCTCCTTTGATCATAAACTTGGAAGTGAGTTCTGCTTTTCTGGAAAGAATTTGGTCTCAGGGCAGTGAACACATAAGATTGTTAACCTACTTTACTCAATTCCGATTCTACAGCCCAGTTCCAATTTGACAAGATCTGAACAAAGTTCAAAACCCAGACTGCACATATTCCTATTCAGAACAGAGGGAAACTAATAGAAAGAAAACAATTTCATAATATTTCTTTTTTAATTTAAAAAATAATGGACAAAGAAAAATCACCCATGTTTGTGGGGTACAGCATGACGCTTTACAACTCGTGTACATGGTGGGATGGTGGAATCAAGCTGATCAACATGCACATTACTGCATCTATTTACCCTTTGTGCTGAGGACACTGAGCATCCACTCTCCTAGCAAGAATACAACGTGTTGTTACTATTACCACCATGATGTGCAATGGGTCTCTTGAACTTCTCTTCCTGTCCAGCTGAAATTTTGTCCTTTCCTCAACGTCTCTGAAGGTGCCTTCTCATCCACTAGAATCGTAACCACCATACTACTTACTCTCTGCTTCCATGAATTTGCTTTTTCATATTCCACGTATAACTGAGGACATGCAGCATGTGTCTTTCTGTGCCTCACTTATTTCACTTCACACAAAAATGTCATCCAGATGCATGCATGCTACAGCAAGTGACTAAATCCTCTTCTTTTTACAGGCTAAATAGCATTCCACTGTGAAAACATCACGCTTCTTGAAGCACGCTTAATTGAGTCCAGATCTTGGCTATTGTGGAAATGCTGGGATGAACATGGGTATGCAGATGTCTCTTCAACATGTCGATTTCATTTCCTTTGCATATATGCCAAGTAGCAGGACTGCTGGAACAGATGGTAGTTGCCGTTTCTTTCTTTCTTCTTTTTTTTTTTTTTTTTTTTTTTTAGGAACCTCCTATTTTCCATAACAACTACGTGACAACTGCACTAATTTCCTTTCCCACCCAGTCTGCAAGAATTTCCTTTTCAACACATCTCCACCAACTTCTTGTTTTTCTGAAGGTAGTCATTCGATCAGATGTGAGGAGATACACGCTGCAGTTTTAATTTGAACTTCCCTTATGGTTAGCCACGATGACCATGCTTTTCGCGTACCTCTTGGCCATTTGCACGTCTTCATTTGCGATATGTCTGTTTAAGTTTGGGCCTTTTTTATTGAACTATGTATTTTCTTGATACTGACTTGTTTGAGTTCCCTATGTAGTTTGGAACTGACATCTTATAAAGATGCATGGATTGCAAATATCTTCTCCCATTCCATAAATGTCTATTCTGAGCATATTTCTGATATGACTTTGAAAATGTAATTTGAATTGTGCTGTCTTCCAGCCCCTTATAAAAGTCTCCTACTCCTTCTCCTTCTCCATCTACTTCTTCTCCTCCTTCTTCCTCATCCTCTTTTCTTCCTCTTTTCTATTTTCTGTGCCAGAGATTTAACCCAAAGGATCTCAACCACTGAGTCACATCCCCAGCCCTTTTTGTTTATTTATTTTTGGGACAGGGTCTCACTAAGTGGCTTAGGGCCTCGCTGAGTTGCTGGGGCTCTGACTGAACATGGGATCCTCCTTGCCTCAGCCTTCCAAGCCGCTGAGATCATAGGAGCATGCCCCATGCCTGGCTGGAAAGTCTTCTTGATTAGCTTTCATGATAAATATAAAAAAATGGAAAAATAGATTAAATATGTGGATGGATAGATCTAAAGATAGTGTATGAGTCAGACTTTTGTCACTGTGATCAAAACACCTGACAAGAGGAAAAGCTTATTTTGCCTCACAGGGTCTGAAGTTCAGACTGTAGTGTGCCAGCTCCATTGCTCTGGGCCCCAAGGAGAAGAAAACATGGCAGAGGATGTGGCAGAGGAAAGCAGCTCAGCTCAGGACAGCCAGGAAGCAGAGAGAGCTGTGTGCCTGGGAGCCAGGGGTAACGCGATCCCGGTCACCCTCCTCCTCCAGGCACACCCCACCCATATCTGAAACATTGATCCACCAATGGATCAATCTCCGGTGAGGATAGGACCCTCATGATCTTATCATCTCACCACTGAAACTGCATTGCTGCACTAGTTTTACAGGGACCTCTCATTTCCAAACCAAGATAGATAGATAGATAAATAGATAGAGAATATATATTTATATATTATATAAATATATATTATATATATTATTTCAATCACAGTACTTAAGGAATTTCAAAATTAAAAAATAAGATAATTATGGTGAAACTGAAAAATTGTGCATTCATGTGTATTTTCTTACTAACTACACCATAAAGAAAATATGCTAAATAATGACTTATAAAAGGTATTTTGTGCATCTAGAATAATTATATTTATAGTACTATTAGTACTCATTAAGTATTCTGTCCTTTTCTGCCTATCCATTCTCAGAAATTTCAATGTGATGACTGTCCAACTAAAATATGAAATTAGACACATCTTTTGCCTGATGCCATCTACAGGTGCAATGTCTTTCTGCACTGTGACTTTAGAATTCTGTTTGTCACTCCCACTTTATGCTTTTTGGACTCATCAACCTCTCAGACCCTCCAAGCTGCTTCCCAGTATTTGGGGCCAAGATTTTTCTTTATTTTTATCAAGGCTTAAGGAGAAATAGAAGGAATGAATGGTGGATGATAGATGGTAGGTAGATTGATAGATAGATAAATAGGCAGAATGGATGACTAGATGGATAGGTGGTAGATAGGTAATAGATCTTAAATCTCCAGGCATCTTCTACATTCTTAGGGAATCTGAGCTCTTATTTCTTTCTTTTCTTTGGTTAATGACACCAAAAATGACTATTACAGTATTTTAAAGCTAAATAACAACAATTTTTCTAAAGAATAAAAAATGAAAACATAGGAAAAAATCAAAAGTTTCTAGGAGCTCATTGAGATCGCAGTGTGATAAATCTAACTGATATTTCAAACCTGATTTCCCGAGCCCCAACTCTGACATCTGCAGCTCTGCTTGTGTTTACTCTCCTTCCCCTGTCGAATTCCTCTCACCTGAGTCCTGCAGAATCGGACAGAGTCCTGAAGTCATCAGTGCCTCTATAGATGGAGCTGGAACTTGGCAGCAGAACTGAGTCCAAAAGAGAGCCAAGAGCAAGCAGAAATGTCTGGAGTGGGCTGGGGGTGAAGGGGTGACGGGAGAGTGCTGAGGAGACGGGGGCTCGCAGAGCCCGTGAGGAAGGTGAGGAGGCAGGATCAACACCCTGGGAGCAGGGGGCCGGTTGCTCAGAGCACCTGCATTGGAAGCTGGGATTTATGCACCTCTAATGAACAGTCGCACGAGGAGAGCCCAGGAGGAGATCGACATCGCTCAAGTTACAAGCTGCTTGACAGAGTGCGTGTCTCCTTCTCTGCTTTTCCTCTGAGGACTTCCTGGTTTGTTTTGGTGCATGTGTGTTTGTACAGGATCCCTGTCAGAAGGTGTCCTTGGTAATGGCTGTATTCTATTTGTCTGCAGACAGATGCACGGGCCATGCTGACACATAGAGGGACCGCAAGTTCCCGGTCCCTCCTCTGCTGCTGGTGTTTCCTTCCGCTCATGGCTGTTTTCCTCGGCACCTGAAACCAAGGTATGATTGAGGGGTCAAGGATGTGCTCAGGATGTGGCGCTCCCCTCCCCCGGGGCTCCGCTCGCCTCTGCTGTAGCAGGGCCTCCGAGGGCGGAGAGGGAGGGAACGCTCAGCTCTGCACCGCTGACCCTGAGGAGTGATGAAAGAAAAATGTGAATGTTCTCACTACCCTTGTCCCCAGAGGTCCTCACCAAGAGGAAGCCAGCGCGCACGCGGAGCAGCGGTGTAGAGAGAGAGAGGACTTCGCCATACATACTGTCTTTTAATTAATACAACTTGTGTCTGATTCTTGCATTAGATCTTTAGAATTTTACTCTTCTGTATTTCTGAGTGAAAAATGGTGGCTTGTTCTCTTTACTACATGACACTTTAGTGAGAAGATGGGCACAAACACATTGCAACCTGCTAATGATAGATGCTGACTCCAATGCCCAAATGTAAAGACATCAGCAACCTGTTCTTGATGATAAAATACTGATGCAAACAAATACTGGTGCAAAATGCAAGATCTTTACCTTAAAAAAAAATCTCATGACACCTGTAGGGAATGACTAGAGTTTTTGCCAGTGTGGGGCTGCAGCGATGGGTTCAGGGCTAACTGAAAGGCCGTCTGTCCTTGGAGCTAGAGCTTCAGCCTTGCCTCAGACAGACAGTGCTCGTTTTTCAGATGAGCAAATTAAAGATTAATTTCTATAACTGCAAGAAGACAGCAGGAGGGGGCCTAATCTGCCCATGCACAGCGTGGTCCTCTTCAGCACAGGGTGAGTGCAGATTGGCACCCATTCAGCCAGCTTAGACCCGAGGGAGAGGGTTCTCAGGGTGGCTTTCCCCAACTCAGTGGTATTTTATTATTCCTCCTGGGCTCCATTTCTTCCACAGTAAAATGCAGACTTCATGTTTGCTTCTTAGCCAGAGATGCAGCAGAGATTAGAGATTTTGGAAATTTCCATGAAGAGGAGCTGAGGGCCTTATTGCCACTGGTTAGACCTGCCCTCGGGACAGGGATGAACACTGCTGTCCATCACGGCGGGTTCAGTGCTGACACATGCACCCACTGGCCTTCAGCACCACGCAGAGTGCTCAAGATGGATAATACGACCTGATGAAACAGAGCGGCTGGGTAAATAGCAACTCTCCTTTTCTATAGGTGTCATGTGGGGATGGTGCTCAGGAAGACTCTGGGGGCCCGCAGCAGGGAAGGTGGAAAGGCACAGCTCCCTGCCGCACCTGAACTCGGCACCTGACAGTCAAAGCAGAAGCAACGGCTCCGCAGGCTGCGGCTGGCCAGGCCTCGGAGCCCTTGTCCCTCCGCCTGGAGGAGCCTCTCCTTCCCCCTGCCCCTCGGTCACCCTGCTCACAGGAGTCCCTGGCTTGGCTGCCCTCCTGACTCCACAGGGTGCCCCATGACACCTGCCCATACCGCTGCCAGACGCACCTCTGGGGCAAGGAGAGTACCAGTCGCGGTGACGTGATGGGAACCTTAACAAATGTGAGCTCATGAGGAAAGTCCCCTTTTCTTTTGTCAAAAAGCAAGAGAGGCAAATGGAAATTCCAGGGAGGTAGAAATGCCACCAGAAAATCCAGGTCCCAGTCTGAGGCTGGGAAGTCCCTCCAGTAGGAAAGTGCTGGCCCGAGTCTCAGGGTGGCACCCTGCGTGGCTGTGGGGGGCGTGTCGAGTATCTTTGTATCCTGCTCTGTTCCCCGAGGGAAAGATGGCCTGTGACACTGTATTTAGGATTTGACAGAGTAAGAGAGTAGACGATGCATTTGATGAAGCTATCGTGACACAGCCCCAGGAACTTCCTCAGGGGCCCTGTGCCCACCGCTGCAACTGAGCAAAGAACGCAGCCTGCGCTTCCTGACTCGGAGGGAAAGACCACCTTCTGGGTAGAGGGACACAAATGCCGTTTGTGAGATTTGCGACTTCAGCGTCAACCTGAGGGCAAATCAGAAAGCTTAGCCTTGGTACACAATGGAAATGCCATGGAACAAGAGGAAGGAGCTGGCAAGACTGGGAACAGAGAGCAAGGGCGCAACACATGGAAGTTAAATCTTTCTTCTTGCAACCGTTCATTCTGTGCATGAAGATCGCCTGCCATTGCTGCCCTGTAGGAACTTCAATCCTCGGAGCAGACTTCAGGGTAGTCTGACCTGGCTGTGGAGCTACGATTATTTACGGCACAGTAGCTAATTAGAAGATCATCTGGGAAAGCAAAGTATGGAAAATGCCTAGCATGATTCACAAATGAACAAGAAAACAGTCTCTTTTTTTTTTCCAGATAGCTGGGAGTCACCATGATTGGTACGCCCACAATTTCTTTAAAAGATAGTGAAAGGACAGTGCCTTGGAGATGGAACATTGCAGAGAGGTAGCGAACAATCGATTTTAGCACCCAGATATAATTCAAAAGGATTAAATAAGTGTATTCATGGATTTCCAATCAACCAAATAACAAAACCAATTCCCACATTAATTTTCCAAAAAACTTAATTATACAGCCTCCAAATTCTGACTTCTTATCACTTAGCAGGGCTGTGAAAATCTGAAGCCAATTTTATATCATATTAACCAACACATCTCATGTAGGAAAATAGACTTTACTGTGGTCCCTGGGCTGATAACCACTAGCAGTGAAATCAACCAATACTTTCTACCTTTAAAATACATTAGTACTTTAATTAGTTAATTAGTTTAATTAGTTTGTGCTGGTTGACCAGAACCAGAAGAAACAACTGAGATACTTAAGACCAAGATGGGAGAGTGCTAGTGACTGAGTGTTAAGTAAGGCAAATTTTTAATTTTTGATTCATTGTACACAAATGGGGTACAACTGCTGTTTCTCTGGTTGTGCAGGAAGTAGAGTCACACCAGTTGTGTAATCATACTTGTACATAGGGTAATCACGCTTGTCTCATTCTGTTATTTTCCTTTCCTCCACCACCTCCCCACCCTTCACTTTCCTCTATACAATTCATCCTTCCTCCATTCTTGCCTTTGCTTCCACCCCCACTGTTACCTATCATCTTCCACTTTTCAGAGAACTCATTCAGCCCTTGGTTTTTTTGGGATTGGCTTATCTCACTTAAAATGATATTCTCTAACCCACCCATTTACCCACAAATAGCATAATTTTATTTGTCTTTATGGGTGAACAATATTCCATTGTGTATATATACCACAGTTTCTTTATCCATTCACCTATTGAAGGGCATCTAGGTTGGTTCCACAATCTAGCTATTGTGAATTGAGCAGCTATGAACATTGATGTGGCTGTATCTCTGTAATATGCTGATTTTAAGTCCTTTGGGTATAGGCCAAGGAGTGGGATAGCTGGGTCAAATGCTGGTTCCATTCCAAGTTTTCTAAGGAAACTCCACACTGCTTTCCAGAGTGGCTGCACCAATTCGCAACCCCACCAGTAATATATGAGTGTGCCTCTTTCCCCACATCCTTGCCAACACCTATTGTGGCTTGTATTTTTGATAATAGACATTCTAGATGGGATGAGGTAAAATCTTAGGGTAGTTTTGATTTGCATTTCTTATTACTAGAGATGTTGAACATTTTTTCATATATCTGCTGATCACTTGTAGATATTCTATGAAGTGTCCTTCCAGTTCCTTAGCCCATTTATTGATTGGATTATTTGTATTCTTGGTATAAAGTTTTTTGAGTTCTTTATAGATTCTGGAAATTAGTGCTCTATCTGAAGTGTGTGTGGCAAAGATTTTCTCCCACTCTGTAGGTTCTCTCTTCACATTGTTGATTGTTTCCTTTGCTGAGAAAAAGCTTTTTTAGTTTGAATCTACCCCAATTATTGATTCCTGTTTTTATTTCTTGTGCTTTGGGAGTCCTGTTAAGGAAGTCTGATCCTAAGCCAACATGATGAAGATTTGGACCTACTCTTTCTTCTATAAGTGCAGGGCTTCTGGTCTAATTACTAAGCCCTTGATCCATTTTGAGTTGAGTTTTGTGCAGGGCGAGAGATAGGGGTTTAGTTTCATTTTGCTGCATATGGATTTCCAGTTTTCCCAGCACCATTTGTTGAAGAAGCTATCATTTCTCCACTGTATGTTTCTGGCACCTTTGTCCAGTATGAGAAAACTGTATTTATGTGGGTTTGTCTCTGTGTCCTCTATTCTGTACCATTGATCTACCTGTCTATTTTGGTGCCAGTACCATGCTGTTTTTGTTAGTATTGTTCTGTAGTATAGTTGAAGATCTGGTATTGTGATACCCCTGCTTTGCTCTTCCTGCTAAGGATTGCTTTAGCTATTCTGGGTCACTTATTCTTCCAAATACATTTCATAATTGCTTGCTCTATTTCTATGAGGTACATCAATGAGATTTTAATTGGAATTGCTTTGGATTTGTATAGCACTTTTGAAAGTAAAGCCATTTTGACAATATTAATTCTGCCTATCCAAGAACACTTTCCATCTTCTAAGGTTTTCTTTAATTTCTTTCTTTAGTGTTCTGTAGTTCTCATTGTAGAGGTCTTTCACCTCTTTGGTTACATCAATTCCCAAGTATTCTATTTTCCCTATTGTGAATGGGGTAGTTTTCCTAATTTCTCTTTCGGAGGATTCATCACTTATGAATAAATATGCATGAAATTTATGAGTGTTGATTTTATATCCTGTTACTTTACTGAATTCATTTATGAGTTCTAGAAGTTTTCTGGTGTAATTTAGAATCAAGTCATTGGCAATGAAGATAGTTTGAGTTCTTCTTTTCCTATTTGTATCCATTTAATTTCTTTGGTCTGTCTAATTGCTCTGGCTAGTGTTTCAAGGACAATGTTGAATAGAAGTGGTGAAAGAGGACATCCCTGCCTTGTTCCAGTTTTTAGGGGGAATGCTTTCAGTTTTTCTCCATTTAGAATGATGTTGGCCATGGGCTCAGCATAGACAGCCTTTACCATGTTGAGGTATGTTCCTACTATCCCTATTTTTTCTAGTGTTTTGAGCATGAAGGGTGCTATATTTATCAAATGCTTTTTCTGTATCTATTGAAATAATCATGTGGTTCTTAATTTTAAGTCTGTTGATGTGGTGAATTACATTTATTGATTTCTGGATGTTGAACCAACCTTGCATTCCTGGGATGAACCCCATTTGATCATGGTGCACTATCTTTTTAATATGTTTTTTATGCAACTTGATAAAATTTTGTTAAGAATTTTTGCATCTATGTTCATTAGGGATATTGGTCTGAAGTTGTCTTTGTCTTTTTTGTGTCTTTGTCTGGTTTTAGTATCAGGGTACAATTAGCTTCCTCGAATGAGTTTGGAAGGGTTCCCTCTTCCTCTCTTTCATGGAATACTTTGAGGAGTATTGGAATGAGTTCTTTTAAGGTCTTGTAGAACTCAACTGAGATTCCATCTGGTCCCAGACTTTTATTGGTTGGTAGGCTTTTGATGACTTCTTCTATTTCACTGCTTGAAATTGATCTGTTTAAATTGTGTATGTCCCCCTGGTTCAGTTTGGGTGGATCATATGTCTGTAGAAACCTGTTGATATCTTCGAGATTTTCTATTTTGTTGGAGTATAGATTTTCAAAATAACTTCTAATTATATTTTGTATTTCAATAGCATCTGTCATGATATTTCCTTTTTCATCATTAATTCTAGTAATTTCAGTCCTCTCTCTCCTTCTCTTCATTAGTGTGGCCAAGGATTTATCAACTTTGTTTATTTTTTCAAAGAACCAACTCTTTGTTTTGTCAATTTTTAAATTGTTTCTTTCATTTCGATTTCATTGATTTCAGCTCTGATTTTAATCATTTCCTGTCTTCTACTACTTTTGGTGTTGATCTGTTCTTTTTCTACAGCTTTGAGTTGTAATGTTAGGTCATTTATTTGTTGACTTTTCCTTCTTTTATTGAATGCTCTCGTTGCAATGAATTTTCCTCTAAGTACTGCTTTCATAGTATCCCAGAGATTTTAAGATGTTGTATTGTTGTTCTTGTTTACCTCTGAGAATTTTTTTATCTCCCTGCTGATGTCTTCTGTTAGCCATGCATCATTCAATAGTGTATTATTTAGTGTCCAGGTATTGGAGTAGTTGCTGTGTTTTATTCTATCATTGATTTCTAATTTCATTCCATTAAGATCTGATAGAATACAAGGTAGTATCTCTAATTTTTTTATTTACTAAGAGTAACTTCGTGGCATAACATATGATCTATTTTAGAGAAGAAGTCATGTGTTGCTGATAAGAAAGTGTATTCACTCATTGATGGATGGAATATTCTATATATGTCTGTTAAATCTAAATTATTGATTTTGTTATTGAGTTCTATGGTTTCTTTGTTCAATTTTTGTTTGGAAGATCTGTCCAATGGTGAGAGAGGTGTGCTAAAGTCACCTAGTATTATTGTGTTGTGGTCTATTTGGTTCCTGGAATTGAGAAGGATTTGTCTGACATACATGAATGTGTCATTGTTCGGGGCATAGATATTTATGATTTTTATGTCTTCCTGATTTATGTTTTCCTTAAGCAGTATGAAATGTCCTTCTTTATCCCTTCTGACTAAATTTGGCTTCATGTCCACTTTATCTGAGTCCGTGTGCATGGTATGCATTTTCCCATCCTTCCACCTTTAGTCTGTGGGAATCTTTTTCTATGAGATGAGTCTCTTGAAGGCAGCATATTTTTGGGTTTTTCTTTTTAATCCAATCTGTGAGTCTATGTCTTTTGATTGATGAGTTCTACTAAAATCACAGAATAACTCCATTTTGCAAGCCTTTCTCTTCTCCTCTTTCTTGCCTTCTCATTAGTTCAAAATCCAGTCGCCATAGACTTAGAAAGCAATAACATTTTTTAGACTTATTTTCCAAAGTAGAAAAGGCAGATTTCACCTCACCACTCTTCTCTCAGAGAACGTCAAACCACTCCTCGCCCTAGGACGTTTATTCACGGAAAACTGCTTTCCTCCCCTGCCCCCCATCACCTCAGTCAGGGTCTCAGGGTCAACAAGCAAGGAAAGGTCCTACATCAAGAGAGGCAGAGCGCTCCTGGAGAGTTCAGGGCTGCACTATGCGGTGCCCCTGGGCGCTGACTGCGTAACCCATTCGCCACCCGTGGCCACCAGAGCAAGGACAAGCTGCTGCACCGTCACCAGGCCACCAGGTGTCTTCCTGCTCACTTTCCTTCTGCGGTGCCGCCAGCAGGCAGTGGTCATGGAAAGCCTGTTCCACCTCCCTGTTGGCGATCTACAGCCCAGAGTTGTTCTGTACACACTGCACAACCACGCGCCGCGCTAGGGGCAGGTGGCAGAGGAGGCCGGTCAGAGACCGAGGGTCCGTCGTCCTCCACGGAAGGAAGCAGGCTCCGCAGGACCCGCGGACTGCACTGCTGGTCTCAGAGCCCCGCGCTGCCCACGCGGCTGCTGGAGGTGCTGCACTCGGTTACCTCCTCATCCACCCGGAGACCGCCCTGGGCTTGCAGACGGGCCATTTCCTTTCAGTGACGTCGAAAGTGATTTGAGGAAGGTGGAATTTTGCCAATCCTAGAAAACCACTTTAAAAGTAAACGGTTACAAATAACGGAACCATTCTGATCATTCCAGTGACAGAGAGCCAGCTCACCATGCAGCTGGAGAGCGCAGTGTCCGTTCCCTCCCCTCGCCCTGCTCAGGACCTTCCAGCCCAGCACAGCGGTTTTACGTGGGCGTAGAGAATGCCACGGTTTCAGATGCCGTCTGTGCGTCGCTGTTTATGGCAGGACAGGGCTCCCGGCCACGCTCTGCATGCGCACGGAAGGGAGCTGATGGTCTCATGCCCCACCGCCCTCCCTCCTTCTCGCTTCGCCCTCCCTGTGATCCGCCTCTCCTCCGGTCTCCCCGCTATTGCTACTCCAGCCGGCACTACGCTCACAGCCGCGCAGTAGGAGCACGCATGCAGGATGGATGGTGCACACCAGGACATGCGCACAGCGTCTCCTCCCCGCGCTTCCCCACGCACCGGCCTCTGGAGCCCCCTTCCTCTCCTCTCTCCACCTCCCCTCTCTTGTCATAAGATCCCTTTTATTTATTCCCACCCACCCCACCAGCTTCCACATGAGAGAAAACACTCCATCCTGACTTTCTGAGTCTGGCTTATTTCACTGAGTATGATCTTAGTTCTCCAATTCCATTCATCTGTCTGCAAATGCCGTGATTTCATTCTTTGTGACTGAATACAACTCCATTGTTCACAAGGACCACAGTTTGTTATCTGTTGTCTGTTAGTGGACACCTGGGCTAGGCCACCCCTGGTCTACTGTGGCGCGTGCTGCTGTAAACGTTGTTGTGGCTGCATCACGGCTGCCTGCCTTTAGGTCTCTTGGATGAACGCCTGGGAGCGAGACCGCTGGTCATGCGCTGGTTCCGTCCCTCGTCTTCTGAGGCATCTCAATACTGCTTCCCACAGTGGCTGCACTAATTAGCGTCCCCCACCATGTGTGAAGGGACCTTTTCTCCCACATCCTTGCCAGCATTTATTATTATTTGAATTCTTGATGACCGCCATTCTCACCGGGGTGAGAAATCTCCGTGCAGTTTCGATTCGCATTTCCCTGATTGCTGTGCTGTTGAACACTTTTTCATGTATTTGTTAGTCATTCATATTTCTTCTTTTGAGAAATTTCTGTTTAGATTATTGTTAGTTCACTTATTGACTGGGTTATTTACTTAGTGTTAAGAGTTTGGGATTTCTTTATACATTCTGGGCATTAATCCCCTGTTGGAAGAGTGACTGACAAAGATCTTCCTCCATTCTGTAGATTTTCTCTTCGCCCTCTTGATTGTCTCCTTTGTTCTGCAGAAGCTTTTTGATTTAACACCCTCCCACTGTTGATTCTTGAGCTCCAGGAGCTAATGAGGAGGTCTGTGCTGACGTTTTGTAGTGCCAAGGTGTTTGCACACACGGATACTCAGTTTTCCAGCACAAAAGTTGTCCTTGAAAGGCAAATTCATTACTTTCTTGGTAGGCAAAAACAAAATTAAAGCTTTAAAACTATGTTTTAAATTGAAAATGTGATCACAATTTAATTAGCCTATTTATATATTAAATGCAGAGGCTTGAATGAGTTTACTATATAAAACCGAATCTAGTGTATACTGTAATTGATAGTGAGAAGCTGGAGATAGATTTCTGCTGTGTGATATGTCAGTATTAAGGACTCGTTTTTAGTGTCTTTATTCATCAAATAAAATTAAAGTGCCCCAAGGTCCCTGTGATAACTCAGTGGCTTTACCGGGATGGCATGAGGGTGGTGCTTGGCTGAGTACTTGACGTCCCGGCCCTCAGTGGGTCCGGGCTGCTCCCTGAGAGGAAGACTGCCCTGATCAGGTTACGGCGCAGCTCTCATGCTAGAGACCAGGCAGCCTTCATGCCGCTTTCACGGACGGGTTATTCTTGGAACCATGCACTTTCAGGGCGGGGAAGGGCCATGCGGGTAAAATCCGTTTTAGAGGAAGACAAGACGAGGCGGAGACTGAGCGCGGGAGGGCGGCGGTCAGGCCCTCCCACCGAGGTTCCGCAGCCTGGCTTCCGGCACCTTTGAGAAGCGTCTTCAATTTACTTGAAGTTCATGTGTTGTGAACTGTTCAACAAAGGGCAGGTGTCTGTGCTGTCCTGGTGGAGATGTGCAAGTCACAGAAGTTGGAAAGCAAGGGTGATAAGACCAGGCAGTCCTCTTCCGGCCGCGGCGCACACGCAGCAGACCGCGGGAGCCCAGGCTGCCCGCTCCAGCCCCGCGTTTCCCCCTGCAGTGTGGCGGCTCCTTCCATGAGGACTCAGGGGAGGACCTCTCTCTCCGCCCACCACAGGTACGCTCCCCTGGGCAGACAAATTCTGCAACAGCTTTGGGAAAGATGTCTTCAAATAAACCCTGGCCTGGCGCAAATGGCCTGCTCTGACTGCTCAGGACGTGCCTCTGCAGGGCCAGGCCAGGGCAGAGCAGTCTCAACAGAAGAGCATCTCCGGCCCTCAGGAGAGGTGCTTGGTCCTCACCTGCCTTACCTCCAAGGTGGAAGAGGTGTGGGGCAGGCGGGGAGGGGAGACGGAAGTGCATTCTGACTGGATACCCACCAGGGCCTGTTGGTACCTAGTGCACATGCTGTCTCAGCACCCCGCGAATGGTCCACGAAGAAGACCAACAGGGTTAAGGTCTTGCCACGGCTTGGTTCAATATGTTCTTGAAGGTATTAACACTAAAACAATAATCCGGAAAATACTCTACCCAGTGGCCCCAGCCCTCTGATGACATGAGGAGAAAGCAGCCCTTTGAGTATAGAATTAACGGCTGGTAGATGTCTGCTGTTTGATTTAAATAAAGCTGGATGACTTTTCTGTTATCCTCGTTTCTCCTTGCCACCCACCAGTACAGGGACACACACGTGAACACACACACACACACTTAAACAAGAGTCAAGTTCCTTTAGAATGGCAGGGAATCGAGGGTCGTCAGACAGGAACCCGGTGCTGCTCACCCGCAAAGTTGGAAACATGTGCTGCTCATCCGGTGCTGCCGACCGCAAGGCTGCTCTCCCCCCGGGTCCACACCTCCTGTGCACCCTGGGCCGGGTTCAGGGTCAGGGAAAGAAGCCCCTCCTGCGTGTGCTGCTGCTGGCTCTCCACAGGGGCCACTGCACTGCCCCTTTGATGCTTCAACCAGAGTTTTAGGAAGGTCTGCATGTACTGCATCCACAGAACTTCATGACGGTTTGGGTTTATGGGAGACACTACTCCCACCTTTAAAAGAGAAACATAGCAGAGCATGAGAATAAACCCATGAACACATCGACAAACAGAAGAAACATGGTTCTGTCCATCCCGTGGGAGAGGAAGTGCCATAACACCTCTTCTTTCAGGTTTTTTTAAAAATCCAAGATTCTGCTAATAAAAAATATGCATAGGGACACTGATAATATCCTTATTCCAGTTGCAAGCATTTTAATATTTCCAAAAATATTGTGTTAGTCAGATTTTCATCACTGTGACTAAAATATCCGAGAAGAACCACTTAGAAGAAGGAAAGTCTATCTGGGCTCACAGATTCACAGATGCAGCCTGTAGTTGGCCAGCTGCATGGCTCTGGGCCTCAGTGAGGCAGGTCCTCTTGACAGACACGGCAGAGGAAAGCCGTGCACTTCTTGGCAGCCAGGAAACAGACCAACGGGAAAATCTGTATCCCCCAAGGGCATGCCTGCTTCTTCCAGCCACAGTCCCCTGCCTACAGGTACCACCCAGAAATGCATTCAAATATTAATCCGGCAAATGGATTAATCCACAGATGAGGCTTTGGGCCTCAAGCCTAATCATTTCACCTGTAAGCCTTGCTCCATCGTCACCGGAGCTTCTCAAGGATCCTCATGTGCAAACTACCTTAGCGTTTCAGTGCTTCGGGATCAGGTCTGCAGCCCTGGCTTCCACCCCTGCCAAGGCCACCTGTGGACTGTCACCTTGGGCAGGGAGCTCACTGCTGTGAGCCTCAGTGCCTGCACCTGTGAACAGACGATGAAGGAAGAGGACTCGTTCTGCGTCTCAGTCCCAGTGGCTCACCGGAGACAACCTCAGGGCTGCCCAGCTGCATTCTGCACCATCAACTGGAAGCAGGAAACCCGCCACTGCCGGGCAAATGCTGGAAATGGCTTTGGGTTTTCCTGCCCTGGTGCAGGCAAGCCTTCCTGGGCACACCACTGCTCATAAGGCAGGGACAACTTCAGATGGGACAGAGGACTCGGCACGGTCAGTGGCTACAAACAAGGTGCTGTCGGGTCAGCACTGCTGTGCCTATGCACTCCAGAAACAACCTTTGGGTTTCAGCCTGACACCCACATAGCTGTGGAAAATTAGGAGCAAAATAGATTTCAGAGTCAAAGAGACAAGACAGGGTGAACGAGAGGGAGACGATCCCAGCTTCCTCCCACCTGCTGCGTGACCCAGAAAACTCTGAGCACCACATCTGCTTCCTCCTCAGATGGACGTGTAAAGACATCCATGAAAACTTTGTGTCGAGGAAATAGAACAAAACCAAAGGTGTTCTCTCTCTGCTTGGCACCTAGGAGAAACTTAAACTTTTCTTGCCTCTACTTGATGGAGATTCTGGAGACTGAGTAACCAAAATTACAAGAACAAAATTAAACGAAACAGGCATACAGGCCCCGCACAGGCAGGCCGGCCTGGGATAAGGAGCCCTGCGGAGGACAGGCGCTCTCGCAACCCTGACCTGCTGATCACATCGGAGTATGAAGGGAGCAATCTGGGCTGGACTGCGTATGGAGATTCAGAGAAGTTCAGGCTAAAAAGGGAGAAATAAATTTGCTTGTAGACAATGCAGATCACGAGACTGGTAGTCTTTAGCAAATAAAATTTTGTATGTCAGAGAATTTACTCTTGAACCGTAGAGGGAAATCAAGCCAAGAACCTTAGGTGAATAGTGGTTTAGAGTAAATATTTCTCACAATGGTAATTTCAGAATACAATTTTTTTCCCCCAGCTAGTACAAAAATCTGCTTTCCTCTTGAAAATGAAGCCATAGACAGCCACCTTGGGGGGTGTAATTTTAACTCAGGTCTTATGTAATCTCACCCGGTCCACCTTCTGCTTATTCATCAAGGACTATTTACAGAAAAACAGGAGGTGACAAAACATATGTCCCTTGGAATTTTATAATAAAACAATCTAATTTGAAAGCCCTTTTCTCTTGGAAAGGCATTTGGGGAGCAACATAATTAAATGACGGCCATAAAATTAAGAGAATCTATTTTGGAATCTCATCCGAAAAGTTAGCTCGGATGGTAACGTAATAGCCATATTATTTTTATAGCTCTTCACTCCTGCTCTTCTTCACGCATCCCGCGGCCTCTCGGTGAATTCTCTGGACTGTTGCCTTTAAAGTGCACTTCGTGCCATTGAATGCAAAGTGTTTCCAGAGATCTGCATAAAGGGACACTTGACACAATGATGCCATGTGCAAACCCATCACATGTCTAAAAAGGAATCAGGACCCCCTGATCCGAAACGTGAGGAGCCATCCAACATCGGGCTCCATGTTGCCCACGAACGCAAAAGAAGAGAAGTGATCTCCATTGCCCCTTGGTGTCCTGGAGGAAGTGGCGCTGGGACCCTCCCTCCTCCAACATCGAGATCCGCCAACACGAGGTCCCTTGTGTAAGTGTGTCTGCCTGGACCCCAAGCACAGCGTGGGCACGGTCACATGGCCTGTAGCCGGCTAACCAACCTGAGTGACAGCTAACACAAAGTAGTGCCCCGTAAACGGAGTCAGGCTGCACTGTGTAGGCGGCAAGTACAAAGCCCGAGCCTGCCACGCTCGGTGCAGAGGCAGCAGCTTTGCGTGCACTTTCGACCCTCTGTGGGTGGGATCTGCGGATACAGGACCTTCAGATGCAGAACACAGTCCACGTGGGTCACCTTGTCCTCAGGAGGAGTTACTCAGCCTGTCCCCACCAGAAGTACCACTCTCTGGCCCGCGCCACCCCAGTTCCCTGGAGTACACCACCCCCAGGGGTTTCGACCCAAAGTGCCCCTTCTCTCTTTTCTTTGGTGAGAATTTTGCCTCTTTCCCTCAGAGTGTGGTGACAGGGTGGTGCAGGTCCTTGAGATGACCCCGGCTCTCTTCCTTCCGGGCTTTTCTTCGTGCCTTACTGTGCTTGGTCCCTCTCACTCAGTCTCCTGTGCTCTGCTGATCCCTCATGTTCACGCAGGGAACAGGGCAGTTACTCACAGACACCTGCAGATTGTCTGTTTCTGTGCCCTCTCACCCACCCCATTCCCAGGTCAACTCTTTCCAGAACTAGCTGAAAAATATTTGAGGACAATCTGGGACAGTCAGGATATCATACAGAAAATAGAAAACACGCCAGGTGTGTGGCACACACCTATAACCACAGTGGCTCAGGAGGCTGAAGCAGGAGGATTGCCAGTTCAAAGCCAGCCTCAGCAAAAGCAAGGTGCTAAGCAACTCGGTGAGACCCTGTCTCTAAATAAAATACAAAATAGGACTGGGGATGTGGCTCAGTGGTCAAGTGCCCCTGAGTTCAGTTCAATCCCCAGTACTAAAAAAAAAAAAAGAAAGAAAGAAAAAAAAAAAAAAAAGACTATAGGAAATAGAAATTAAAATAAGGAATTTAAATAGAATATAATGAATATAACATCTTACAGGGAATTTTGTGTTTCAAAAATATTTTCAAAAAAGTTTGGTAGGGCTTCAGGGATGAATTCCAGAGTGAAAAATCAAGTCCCACCAGTGGTCTCATGCCTGTAAGTCCACTATCAAAACTATGAAGTTCAAGGACCTCTTTCAGAGCTGTACTGTGGGAAACTGGACAACCAGAAACCAGAGGCCTTCAACTCAGGGCCTCTTGTGTCATGGCCTCTGGGCTCTTCAGAGGATCAGGTGCACTCATCACAGGTAACTGCACAGAATTCTTATTTTGAAAAAACCATTACCATCCCAAAATAGCCCAGAGTAGCAGGAAGAGGGTCTCCATTGCATTTCTGCAGGCCAAGAATCACCAGAGGGTCCAGAGCTAAGTTGCAAGCTGAAATGAGCTCAGCCGTGGCTCTCTAAGTCTCACACCACCCAGCAGTCCTGGGGTGGGGTGGGAGTGGCCCTGAGTCATGGTGACCACACACGTGGCCTGAAGACCCACCAAATACGTCCCAGTGGCACCACATTTAGTTCTTATAGAAGTCCTGTGAGTTGATGTCTTCACCCACATTTAAGAACAGGAACCTGGGACTTGAGGAATAGGAATAAGAAAAGGATATTTTCATCAGTATTTTTATCTGATGGCCTTGCTACATCACATGTGGCTCTCTCTTGGCTTATTTCTGCTTGATTTCAGCGGCTTTCCTCAGAAGATGTCCCACACCAGTGGTATCTGGGGGTCCCCACTGCAGCTCCAGCTTCCTACTCACATCTGCATGCACCACACTCTCAGGGGCAGCCTGTGGGACTCCAGTTCTGCTGCACTTTGCCTGGCTCACAAGATTTCCTTTGACATTTCAGTGGAAGCATTCATGACCCCCTAATCCCTCATCCTGCAGTCCTGCAAAACCAGCACCATGTAATTGACAGCAAAGTCTGCCATCATCTTGAGCAGAAGTAGTCAAGTCTCTTGGGACCGTGGCTTCAGCAGCATCTGAGAGTCTGGAAGGCTGAGACAGTGAAACAGCTTCCTAGTCCTCCCTGTGCAAGCACGGTGCCCCATCGTCTCTTCTCAAAGAAAATCTTACTTTTGTACACTTGATTCTGAGATAGTTGAAGTCTTGTCAATTGCAAGGCATCTTTTCTCTTATACCTATGCAAAGTACTTAGCATTTCTGTAGTTGTTTTGATTCCCTTAAAAACCACAACTTTCTTAGCCCCAGTTTTCTGCACATTTTTCTGGCCAAACTGCAAGTTTTTTCAAACTTTCTGCTTTGTTTTTACTCCTTATAATGACAGTAAACTTGGTTAAAAGCTGTCAGCAATACCCATGCCACTGCCTCAATGCTGTAGTGACCTGAAATTTCCTCCTCCTGATTAATTATTCCATCACCTTTAAATTTAGCCTCACAGAAAGTCTCAGGACATTCAGAAAAATATGAACAATTTCTTAGCCAGAACATAATATGAACAGCCTCTATTCCAATTTCCTATAGAATCCTGCTCCTCCTTTGAAACCTCTGAGCTCAACCTCACTGTCCACAATCCTGTTGGCATTCAAATTTTCCAAACTACCACCAAAATTGCCCGTTAAGCTCTACTTACAACATTCTAAAGCTTCTCTAGCTTATATCTCTAAACTTTACAAAATTCCGCGCCCGCCACCCCCATAGCAAACCAGTTCCAAATTATTTTGAGCCATGTGATTGGGTTAGTCACAGCAATGACCCCACTCCTGGTACCAATTTCTGTTTTTTGTAATCTTTTTCATTGCTGTGACCAAAATACCCAATAACAACAGCATAGAGGAGGGGGAGTTTATTCAGAGCTCACAGTTTCAGATGTCTCAATCCAAAGATGGTTAGTTTGATAACTCTGGGCCCAAAGTGAGATAGAATATTATGGTAGAAGGGCATGGAGGAGGAAAGCAACTCAGGACATGACAAACAGGAAGCAGTGAGAGAGGGAACAGGGGGAGGAAAGGATTTCTGCTCACAAGTGACAACTCATAAATTCTAAATACATGCACTCAGTGATCTGCCTCCTCCTGCCACACCCTACCTTCCTACAGATACCACCCTGTTAATCAATGTCAGTGGAATAAGCCTTAATGTAGTCCCTTTACCTCTGAAAATTCTTGCATTGTCTCACACATGAGCTTATGGGGGATGCTCATATCCCAATCATAACAGCTCCATCAACACCTCCACACACCACACAGTGCCAGACAGTTTCTATTTGTTGCTTTCCTGATCCTTCTGGTAGTCTTACAATGTAATTACACAAATGATTTTGAGGCTGAGAAGGCTCAATATCTTATTGTATAATACAGCCTTGGGAGAGTCTCACAGTTCAAGTCCTTGTCTGTCTGACGGCAAACTCCAAAATCTCCTTGTGAAAACACTTTCAAAATATTCAGAAGAGCTATTGTCTCCTTTGATGCTAACATATTGTGTGATTAAAGTGATGTATTACTTATTAATAATAATTTTCAAAATAAGTGACTGAGTAACTCACATTGCTCTTTCCAGTAGAGTTATAACGGACAGTGGATTGGAGAACAGCTGGTCTATATGAAATGTGAGCCCAGCCTTTGGGTACAATTCAGAATCTTGCTCTACACACTTATATCTAGGCCTGAGATGTTTATGAGACATATAGGAGATACTAATTTGCTTATTTCATCCAAATTTGTACACAAATACACATTCTATTTATTTCATATACTGAAATTTATAACTTCTGAAATACTGTCTTTATCTGACCAATAACTTTCAAATATTTATGGTAACTAGATAACATTATCCCATTTATTTATTTTTTCGTTTTTCATTTATTTTTTTTTTAATTGTAAACAAATGGGATACATGTTGTTTCTCTGTTTGTACATGGCGTAAAGGCATACCATTTGTGTAATCATAAATTTACACAGGGTAATATTGTTTGATCCATTCTGTTATTTTTTCCCTTCCCCCCCACCCCTCTTTTCCCTCTGTACAGGCCTTCCTTCCTCAATTCTTGCCCCCATCCCTAACCCTAACTCTGACCCTAACACTAACCCCTCCCACCCCCCCTTATGTGTCGTCATCCACTTATTAGCGATATCATTCGTCCTTTGGTTTTTTGAGATTAGCTTATCTCACTTAGCATGATATTCTCCAATTTCATCCATTTGGCTGCAAATGCCATAATTTTGTCATTCTTTATGACTGAGCAATATTCTATTGTATATATATACCACGGTTTCTTTATCCATTCATCAATTGAAGGACATCTAGGTTGGTTCCACAATCTGGCTATTGTGAACTGAGCAGCTATGAACATTGATGTGGCTGTATCTCTGTAATATGCTGATTTTAAGTCCTTTGGGTATAGGCCAAGGAGTGGGATAGCTGGGTCAAATGGTGGTTCCATTCCAAGTTTTCTAAGGAGTCTCCACACTGCTTTCCAGAGTGGCTGCACTAATTTGCAGCCCCACCAGCAATGTATGAGTGTACCTTTCTCCCCACATCCTCGCCAACACCTGTTGTTGCTTGTATTCTTGATAATCGCCATTCTAATTGGGGTGAGATGGAATCTTAGGGTGGTTTTGATTTGCATTTCTCTTATTACTAGAGATGTTGAACATTTTTCCATATGTTTGTTGATTGCTTGTAGATCTTCTTCTGTGAAGTGTCTATTCATTTCCTTAGCCCATTTGTCGATTGGATTATTTGTATTCTTGGTGTAGAGTTTTTTGAGTTCTTTATAGATTCTGGAGATTAGTGCTCTATCTGAAGTATGATTGGCAAAGATTTTCTCCCACTCTGTAGGCTCTTTCTTTGCATTGCTGGTAGTTTCCTTTGCTGAGAGAAAACTTTTTAGTTTGAATATATCCTAGTTATTGATTCTTGCTTTTATTTCTTGTGCTATGGGAGTCCTGTTGAGGAAGTCTTGTCCTAAGCCGACATGTTGAAGCTCTGGACCTACTTTTTCTTCTATAAGGTGCAAGATCTCTGGTCTGATTCCGAGGTCCTTAATCCATTTTGAGTTTAGTTTCGTGCATGGTGAGAGAGATATGGGTTTAGTTTCATTCTGTTGCATTTGGATTTCCAATTCTCTCAGCACCATTTGTTGAAGAGGCTATCTTTTCTCCATTGCATATTTTTGGCACCTTTCTCTAGTATGAGAAAATTGTATTTATTTGGGTTTGTGTCCATGTCCTCTATTCTGTACCATTGATCCACCTTTCTATTTTGGTACCAATACCATGCCGTTTTTGTTACTATAGTAGAGTTGAAGATCTGGTATTGCGATACCCCCTGCTTCACTCTTTTTGCCAAGGATTGCTTTAGCCATTCTGGGTTTTTTATTCTTCCAGATGAATTTCATAATTGCTTGCTCTATTTCTGTAAGGTACATCACTGGGATTTTAATTGGAATTGCATTGAATCTGTATAGCACTTTTGGTAGTATGGTCATTTTGACAATATTAATTCTTCCTATCCAAGAACATGGGAGATCTTTCCATCTTCTAAGGTTTTCTTGAATTTCTTTCTTTAGTGTTCTGTAGTTCTCATTGTAGAGGTCTTTCACCTCTTTTGTGAGATTGATTCCCAAGTATTTTATTTTTTTCGAAGCTATTGTGAATGGGGTAGTTTTCCTAATTTCTCTTTCTGAAGATTCATCGCTTATGTATAAAAATGCCTTAGATTTATGTGCATTGATCTTATATCCCGCTACTTTACTGAATTCACTTATGAGATCTAAAAGTTTTCTGGTGGAATTTCCTGGTTCCTCTAAGTATATAATCATATCATCAGCAAATAGGGAGAGTTTGAGTCCTTCTTTTCCTATTTGTATCCCTATAATTTCTTTGGTCTGTCTAATTGCTCTGGCTAGAGTTTCAAGGACGAGATTGAAAAGAAGTGGTGAAAGAGGGCTTCCCTGCCTTGTTCCAGTTTTTAGGGGGAATGCTTTCATTTTTTCACCATTTAGAATGATATTAGCCATGGGTTTAGCATAGATGGCCTTTACAATGTTAAGAAATGTTCCCACTATCCCTATTTTTTCTAGTGTTTTGAGCATGAAGGGGTGCTGTATTTTATCAAATGCTTTTTCTGCATCAATTGAAATAATCATGTGATTCTTGACTTTAAGTCTATTGATATGGTGAATTACATTTATTGATTTCCTGATGTTGAACCAACCTTGCATCCCTGGGATAAAACCCACTTGATCATGGTGCACTATCTTTTTAATATGTTTTTGTATGCGATTTGCTAAAATTTTGTTGAGAATTTTTGCGTCGATGTTCATTAAGGATATTGGTCTGAAATTTTCTTTCCTTGATGTGTCTCTGTCTGGTTTAGGTATCAGGGTGATATTGACTTCATAGAATGAGTTTGGGAGGGTTCCCTCCTCTTCTATTTTCTGGAATAATTTGAGAAGTATTGGAATGAGCTCTTCTTTAAAGGTTTTGTAGAACTCGGCTGAGAACCCATCTGGTCCTGGACTTTTCTTTGTTGGTAGGCTTTTGATGACTTCTTCTATTTCATTACTTGAAATTGGTCTATTTAAATTGTGTATGTCCTCCCCATTCAGTTTAGGCAATTCGTATGTCTCTAGAAACCTGTTGATGTCTTCAAAATTTTCTATTTTGTTGGAGTATAGATTTTCAAAGTAGCTTCTAATTATGTTTTGTATTTCAGTCGTGTCTGTTGTGATATTTCCTTGTTCATTCCGAATTTTAGTGATTTGGGTTTTCTCTCGTCTTCTCTTTGTTAGTGTGGCTAAAGGTTTATCAATTTTGTTTATTTTTTCAAAGAACCAACTATTTATATTGTCAATTTTTTGTTTTGTTTCTTTTGTTTCAATTTCGTTGATTTCAGCTCTGAGTTTAACTATTTCCTGTCTTCTACTACTTTTGGTGTTGGTGTGTTCTTCTTTCTCTAGGGCTTTGAGCTGTAGTGTTAGGTCGTTTATTTGTTGGGTTTTACTTCTTTTATTAAATGCACTCCATGAAATAAATCTTCCTCTAAGTACTGCTTTCATAGTGTCCCAGAGATTTTGATATGATGTTTCTTTGTTCTCGTTTACCTCTAAGAATTTTTTAATTTCCTTCCTAATATCTTCTGTTATCCATTCATCATATGATGGCATATTGTTTAATCTCCAGGTGTTGGAGTAGTTTCTGTTTTTTACTCTTTCATTTATTTCTAACTTCAATCCATTATGATCTGATAGAATACAAGGTAGTGTCTCTATCTTCTTGTATTTGCTGACATTAGCTTTGTGGCATAATATATGGTCTATTTTAGAGAAGGATCCATGTGCTGCTGAGAAGAAAGTGTATTCACTCTTGGTTGGATGGTATATTCTATAAATGTCTGTTAAGTCTAAATTATTGATTGTGTGATTGAGATCTATGGTTTCTTTGTTCAATTTTTGTTTGGAAGATCTGTCCAGTGGTGAGAGAGACGTGTTAAAATCACCTAGTATTATTGTGTTACGGTTTATTTGGTTTCTAAAATTGAGAAGGATTTGTTTGACATACGTGGATGAGCCACTGTTTGGGGCATAGATGTTTATGATTGTTATATCTTGCTGATTTATGCTTCCCTTGAGCAGTATGAAATGTCCTTCTTTATCCCTTCTGACTAACTTTGGCTTGAAGTCCACATTATCTGAAATGAGGATGGATACTCCAGCTTTTTTGCTGAGTCCATGTGCATGGTATGTTTTTCCCCATCCTTTCACCTTTAGTCTATGGGTATCTCTTTCTATGAGGTGAGTCTCTTGCAGGCAACATATTGTTGGATCTTTCTTTTTAATCCAGTCTGCCAATCTATGTCTTTTGATTGATGAATTCAGGCCATTAACATTCAGGGTTATTATTGAGATATGATTTGTATTCCCGGTCATTTGGTTCATTTTTTAAATTTTATTTATTTATTTATATATTTTTTTGACACACCTTGGTTCCTCCTTTATTTGACAGTTCCTTTAGGATAATTCCTCCCTTTGCTGATTTGCTTCTTTGTTTTTTATCTCTTCCTCATGGAATATTTTTCTGAGAATGTTCTGTAATGCTGGCTTTCTTTTTGTAAATTCTTTTAGCTTTTGTTTATCATGGAATGATTTTATTTCATCGTCAAATTTGAAGGTAAGTTTTGCTGGGTATAAGATTCTTGGTTGGCTCCATTTTCTTTCAGAGCTTGAAAAATGTTGTTCCCGGCCCTTCTAGCTTTTAGGGTCTGGATTGAAAAATCTGCTGATATCCGTATTGGTTTCCCCCTGAATGTAATTTGGTTCTTTTCTCTCACAGCCTTTAAAATTCTGTCTTTATTTGTATGTTAGTTATTTTCATAATAATGTGCCTTGGTGTGGGTCTGTTGTAATTTTGTGTATTTGGAGTCCTATAAGCCTTTTGAACTTGATTTTCCATTTTATTCTTCAGATTTGGGAAATTTTCTGATATTATTTCATTGAATAGATTGTTTATTCCTTTGGTTTGTTTCTCTAAGCCTTCCTCAATCCCAATAATTCTCAAATTTGGCCTTTTCATGATATCCCATAGTTTCATGATATCTCATAGTTCTTGGAGATTCTGTTCATGATTTCTTACCATCTTCTCTGTTTGTTCCACTTTGTTTTCAAGGTTAAATATTTTGTCTTCAATATCTGAGGTTCTGTCTTCCAGGTGTTCTATCCTATTGGTTATGCTTTCTATGGAGTTCTTAATTTGGTTTATTGTTTCCTTCATTTCAAGGATTTCTGTTTGGTTTTTTTTCAATATCTCTAACTCTTTATTGAAATGATCTTCCTGTATTTGCTCTTTTAACTGTCGATTGGTGCTATCATTCAATGCCTGCATTTGCTCTTTCATCTCTTCATTCAATTCCTGCATTTGCTCTTTCATCTCATCGTTTGCTTCCCTGATCATTTTAATTATGTACATTCTGAACTCCCTTTCTGTCATTTCTTCTGCCATGATGTCGTTGGATTTTAAGGATGTAACATCTAGATTTGTTTGGGGCATTTTCTTCCCTTGTTTTCTCATATTGTTCAGGAATCAGTGGGTCATTAGGATATTGCAGATTTCCTCTATTGACTTATAATGTCCCTGAAGATTGCTAGTGTATCCCCTCTTATCCTTTAGTAGCCTGCAGTCTTCGAGGAAGTTGATAATGCGGTGCTCCACAAGGAAGCTGCCTCTCTAGGGTTGGTGACCCTCAGGTGGGGTATATTCCCTGATAGTGGGCAGAGGTGCCTCCACTTGTTGACCAATGGTCATCTAAAGGGGAGCTAGGCTGTGGGCTGAGGCAAGGCCTGTGAGCCTGTGTCTCTGGTTTTACCGTCCTTGTGGGAAAACCTCACCCGGCAGGGAAGACTCACCCGGTGGGGAGGTCTCACTGGTCAGTTCCCCTCCTAGAGGTTCCCCTCAATCTACAACTACTGCCTGGGCTGGGCTGTCTTCCTCTGCAATGTTCCCAGGGGCCCGGGCCTACCTCCTAGGCCTGTGAGCCTCACCCTTCACAGACGAGTCTCCTTAGGCTGCCTCTCCTCAGAGAATCTGCCCGCAGTTCTGGAAACTTCACTCCACCCCTAGGTGTGTCTCTGTGCAGCTCTTCCACCAAGAAGCCAGTCCTGGGACCCTTCTCTGCACCTAATCGCCTGGCTATGCGGCCCCTCCTCTGAGTCACCACCTGGAGCCCCGTACAATAGCTCCGAGACCCAGAGACCCGCCACACACCTCTTCCTCCGGATAGCCGCCCGGTTTCCGACGCAGTCACTAGGAGTCCAAGCAACTCACTTCGTGTCTCCTCCTCCCCCCAACCGCCCGTAGCCCTAGGCAGTCACTCCAAGTCCAAGTGACCCGCCCTGTTCCTCCTCCTCCTTGGGGTAGCCCCCCGTGTGTTCAGGAGCAGTCACTCAGAGACCAAGCGACCCACCACGCTCCTCCTCCAGGCAGGCCACCGGTGTTCAGGAGCGGTCGCTTTGGCTCTGATGCAGTTACTCCTCAACCAAGCGACCCGCTGCACTCCTCCTCTTCCTCTGGGCAGCCCCCCGGTGTTCAGAAGAGATCGCTCTGAGTCCAAACAGCTCGCCATGCAGCTCCTCCTCAGGCAGCCACCCGGAGCCCCAGTGGTTGCTCCGAGTCCAAGCGCTGTGCTGAGCCGCCTCCTCTACGATGATCCCCGCTGTCCGTGTTTACCGCTCCAGTGGGGGGAGGGGCATCTCGCCGAGCAACTCTACTTCACAAAGTTCCCTGCGTTCCGGGGCTACCACCCCATTCGGGACGCCTCCCCAACGGGAGAGACTCACCCAGCTGCTTTGAGTTGGTCGCAAGTCTCTCACTATCTCCTCTTTTGAATCCTGCGTCCTGGAGCAACGTGAAATGCAGCCGCCCTCTAGGCCGCCATCTTGCCTCCCCTCCACATTATCCCATTTATAACCAGAAAAAACCTATGTTAATTTCTATGTAGTCAGAGAAGGATTTTACTTCCATGGCATCTGTCTTGCAGTGAGAAAATAAGTGTCCTGACAGCTCTGGCGAGAAGCAGAGAAGGAGCAGGTGTGACATCGTGATCTGCAGAAGCAGGCAGCTATCCTGCGGATGGACCCGGGCGAGGACCTGAGCACCTGCCCTGTGCCCTGCAGATGGACTGGGGCGAGGACCTGAGCACTTGCCCTGTGGATGGACCCGGGCGAGGACCTGAGCACCTGCCCTGTGCCCTGCAGATGGACTGGGGCGAGGACCTGAGCACTTGCCCTGTGGATGGACCAGGACGAGGACCTGAGCACCTGCCCTGTGGATGGACCGGGCCAGGTTCTAAGTACCTGCCCTGGAGAGTGGACCAGGGCGAGCACCTAAGCACCGGTCCTGAAAGGTGTCCAGCGCTTCTCTTCTGTGTCTGTGCTGAGGGCTTATTATAGTGTTTGTGTTGATGTTGGTTTCTTGGCAAAAGTGTATAAGGTGCAGGTCATTTGTCCTCTACAGAAACTTCAAGCAACAAATAAACCAAAAGCTAACGCGGACGACTTAGGGTCTTAACCAGAGGACCAGAGCTTAGGAACGTGGTTTTCTGACCAAAAGGTCTTCATGAGGAAGTGAAGGTGAAGGACCCGCACGGTGTGCAGTCTCCACGGTGAAGCAAGACAACGTGGCACAGAAGATACTGAGCACCGCGCTCCTTGGCGACCTGCCAGCCAGCTCTTGAGCGTGGAGTTTCTTTTTATCTCATTATGAGGCAGGGCTCTTAACACAGTCGACTTCTAGAGACAGGCTTTTTCCCTGGTCACCAGCCTAGGCTTTGAACTAGAATGTCTGATCATGAAGGTGTTGGTGGTGTCACTGGAGAAGGACTGCAAAGCCAGCAGCTAGGGAAGAGGTGGTATCAGACACAGAGGTGCCAGGGACAAAAACGTGAGTTTAATTCCAAATGCTTTTCCCTTAACAGAGATGAGGAGATCACCCTGCTTCCTGGCTGACTTTGTTTCATTTCACGTTCTTTTCTTTCCCTCCACCCAGACTTAGAATACTGCATATGCCTTAATTCTGTGCTTTTCTCATGGACACACTTTTTAAAAATATTTAAGGCATTCCGTGTTTGTCAGAATTCACCAGAGAAGCAGAGCAGAAAGAGACAGTGAGCGTGTGAGTGTGTGAGTGTGTGTGTGAGTGTGTGAGTGTGTGTGTGTGTGTGGAGAGCGTTTGTGAGTGTGTGAGTGTGTGTGTGTGTGTGTGGAGAGAGTTTGTGAGTGTGTGTGTGTGTGGACAGATTTTGTGAGTGTGTGTGTGTGTGTGGAGAGAGTTTGTGAGTGTGTGTGTGTGTGTGTGTGTGTGGAGAGTTTGTGAGTGTGTGAGTGTGTGTGTGTGGAGAGAGTTTGTGAGTGTGTGTTTGTGTGTGTGTGTGTGTGTGGAGAGAGTTTGTGAGTGTGTGTGTGTGGAGTTTGTGAGTGTGTGTGTGTGGAGAGATTTTGTGAGTGTGTGAGTGTGTGTGTGTGGAGAGAGTTTGTAAGTGTGTGAGTGTGTGTGTGCGTGCATGTGGAGTTTGTGAGTGTGTGTGTGTGGAGAGATTTTGTGAGTGTGTGTGTGTGGAGAGAGTTTGTGAGTATGTGAGTGTGTGTGTGTGTGTGGAGACAGTTTGTGAGTGTGTGTGTGTGTGTGGAGAGAGTTTGTGAGTGTGTGAGTGTGAGTGTGTGTGTGTGTGTGTGAGTGTGTGTGTGTGTGTGTGTGTGTGTGGAGAGAGTTGGAGGAATTCACTCAGGTGGTCATAGAGACAGTGAGCACACACCTGCAGGGTGACCACCAGGCTGGAGCCTGAGGGTCCAGAGGTCACGGTCTGGAGAATGACCCACTGAGGAGTCTGTTCCCCGCAGGCCTCAGCCACATCCAGAATGTCTGAACAGATATCTGCTTCGGACGGCATGAAACTAAAGTTAATATTCACACACGCTAACCAGCTTAGATCGATATTTATACCAAGACAAATTTAAAAATCAAAATAACACGTCTTTACAGTAAGGTAAAACTATATGAAGAAAGAGTTAGAGCATTCCTTAGGTTGAGGGGCCAATCATAAGCAAGCAGAGGGCAGGCAGCTAGATCTCCACAGCCAGGAGCAGAATCACCGCGGTCATCAAGATGGTGAGTGGCAAAAACTGAAGAAACGAAGGTTGAAATAACAAAAACAGGCTTTTTTAAGTCCCATGGGCCAGAATGCCTCATTTAATTAGGGAAGGATTAGACTGGTTCTCTCAACAGTTCTCAGCTCTCCTGGACATTTTTGGAGTGTCTGTGACTGAAGCTATTTTTAAGACTCATTCTTAGGGATCCAGTGTGACAGAACTTCAGTTGTATAAATATGGAATCACAGTAGTACAGAATCATTGAATGTTCACATTAGAACAGGCCTTAGAGATACATAATTCCTCCTCTTCTTTATGTAGACGAAGAATCAGAACCCAGGGAGAGGAAGAATTTGAGGTTGCGCACCCAGCTACAAATGGGTTCCAGGGTCCTAATTCACCATTTCCTCAGGAAATGTAGGTTTATAAAGAAGTCTCCAGTCGAAGACCCTGTTTGGGAAGCATGACGAAGCCATTGCCCCAGATGTATTTGGTGGAGTAAACTTACCTCACCAACTCCCCTGCCCTGACACCAGACCATGACCAACGGCCACCACGCTAACAGGACACCAAAGCTCTGTGAGTGCCAGAAGGAAGAAGCCAGCAATCTTGAGAGGTGGTGACAAGGAGGAAACCCTGGACACAGCTCAGCCAGCCAAACAGGAAGAGGAGGAGTGAATACTTGGCCGTGGGCACACTTTCCTCCCCGTGTGAGGATCAGTACCTGGCTGGTCAGACAGGCTGGAGACCCTGAGAAGGAGGAGGAGGAAGGGGAGGTGGTGCAGGAAGGCGAGGAGGACCCCAGTAGAAGAAGAAACTTAGAGAGGAGAGGAGGAGGAGAGGAGAGGAGGGGGAGAAAGCACCCTGTATTCCAACTTGTAGAAGAGGCAGGGTTTGGGAAGGTGAAGAAACACCTCCAGGTCTCATTTCTGCCTGAAGGCCTAGCTGAAACTGAAAGCAATCACAGCCCTGAAGGCGTCGCCCATGGACCTAGCTTAAAACCTCTGCTTTGTGACTGAGTTTTGATAAAATGTATTTATTGACATATCAGGGAAAGAAACAAAAGCAGAGCTTTGGTGTCCAAGAGCTGCTGCTCGGAGCTCCAGCCCCTGCTCCCTGGTCTCACGTGAATCCTGAAGGAGAACGAAATGCTAATGGAGAAGCAGGAACAGTGTGGGTCAGCCTGAGACCTGAGAGGGCTAAACACTCCCAATGGCCACTGTGCCCACCGGCCAGAGGGGAGGCGGAAAGCACGGTGATCTTACACACACTGCAGTGCGTGCACCCAGGTGAGGCTGGGACAGGAGGCAAGAACGGCTATCAGGTGACACCAAGGGGAAGTGCTCCACAGTGCTGTCAGCCAGCCTCGTATCCCTGAAACCAGGGTGCCCGCTAAGAACACCTCAGAGGAAGAAAGCTCACATTGGCCATGGCTGAGGAGAGCTCAGTCCATGAGCTCAGTCCAGAGCTCAGTGGTCAGCTGGCCCACATGGTGGAAGGGTGTGTTGGGGAAAGCTGCCCAGCACACAGGAGAGGGTGAGGAGCCAGGGTCAGACAGGGCACATCGCCAGTGACCTGTGTCCTGCAGTTACCACCGCAGAGCTCACTGGAGTCAAATCAGCTGATCCCTGAGGAGGTTACAGCTACCATGATCTAATCCAATCGTGTCACGTCTGGACTTACTGCTTTGCTTCACACGTGAGATTTTTAGGGAATATTAAAGATACAAACCATAACATTCTTGCTATGGAAGAACTAAATGAGACCATGGATGTAATGTGTGAGGTTAGCAAAACATGCTGTCAGGGAAAAAGTCAAATCACAAACCTAAACAACAAAACTCGCCATTAAAGATCAAAGACAACCGAAGGAGAGCAAGGCGGAATCAGAGGAGAACTGACTGATAAATCTTTTACAGGATTTTCTCTTCTTTGGTTGCTGGGGATTGACTCCAGGTTTGTGCGTGCTAGGCAAGCCCTCTACCCGCAAGTCTAAGTAAGGCCGGAAGTACTCACTGGCATCCATGCTACACTGGAAACAATCAGAATTCGAGGAAGGGACCCAGGGATTGGTGCAATTAAAGACTAAGGCTGTGACAGGCAGGAGGACTTTAAATGAAGCAAGACTTAGAAACTGACAACCCAGCAAGGGCACAAGGAAAAGAAGACTTCAAACATAGAATTCCCTGCCAACGTACAAGTAAGAGCCAAAGGTTTCCCAGGAAAGGACACTGATTCAGAGCCCCAGGGCCTGGTGTGCCTTGGGTTAGCTGGTGAACCTCAGGGATCAAGGGAGGATTCTTCACAAATTGGGGAAGTGAACAAGTCCAAAGGGCAGTGGGGAAACAGGCCAGCCTTACTATCAACATTACGGCAATAAGATAGCACTTGTAAACCTGATTCGGAAGAATGTGGGGTCTTAAAAATAACGCCCAGTCATCTTGCCTTCCACTACAGAGGAAATGGTGGAAAAGCGTCTCAAACAGCAACAGATTTGAAAATACAGCTTCTGTGGGCCTAGAAAACATTATTAGATGACAAACTGTCTTTTGAAAGACAAATGTGGAAACAATGGTGAAATCCTGTGAGAAGATGAGCGAAGATCACTCAAAGAATTCCATGAAGACAGATATTCTTGGTGCAAAGTCTCCATGAATATTATCCCCGTGAAACCTCTTGAAAACCCTTGCCAGTGATATATGACTGTCGACATGGTGAACTCCAGTAGGAAAGAAAGAAGTCAGAGATGGAAGATAAACACTGAGTTCAGTTAAGTCTACTCCCTTAGATTAGGAGTCAAGCTGTGGAAATCATGTGTATGGGTAAGTTAGAGATCATAAAACTGCAAAAACCAAAGCAATAATTGGCAACATGCAGAAAGTTGTCTATGCCTAAGACTGTGTCAATAAAGTTTATCACTTGCTATTATAGCTATTCTGTTGTTCTTCTGTTAAATTAAAATCTAATTTAAAATGTTTTAGAATTTAAGAGTATTCAGAAAGACCTCTACTTTAAAACTTATTTCTTACTAAAAATTCTCCTTTTCTTTATTTTCATCTGTATAGGGAAATAGCTGAAGAGATACTAATCTGTTACTTTTGAGGGATTTCCATATTTCAGAAATGCTATTTCTTTATATAGCTCATTTTACAAAGGTAGTAAGATGTGAAGCAATCAACCCTGGAAAATATGCCCCTTTCCCAGCCATGGCTTTTCAATTTGTTTATCTCCTTCAGTACTTGGTTCTTGTTCTTTCAGCAGCAGGACACCCACCTCCATCACTGCCATGGTGTGGTCTTTCTTCCTGTGTTTCTGTGCTTTCAGATTTCTGTCCCCAAAAACACAGGGAGCTCTGGGGCAAAGTCACGTCACAGGCTAATCCAGGGGAACCTCATTTGAACTCCATTAGTGTCTGCAATGACCATTTTCAAATAATGTAATTTTCACCAATACCAGGTGCTGAGACTGTATTTTGATCAACCCATATAGATTAGCATTTGGGTTGAACCATCATTTTTAACCTAAAAAATGACTATCAGACATCATTGAGTCTACTAAATCATTGAGAGACTTGTTTCTGGTGTTGCTGTGGTCATGCTTCCGCTAGAGTGGCCCCATCGCTCAGCCTTTCTCCGCTTTACTTCCTCAAGTAGCTTCTCTTGACATTCTCTGCAAGAGGAACCCCCCTGAGGGCATGGGGGCTCACCCTGCAATCCCATGGCTTGAGAGTCTGAGGCAGGGTGTTCGAAGTTTGGAAGCGAGTCTCAGCAACTTAGCAAGACTTAAGCAACTTAATGAGACCCTGTCTCAAAATAAAAAGTAAAAAATAATTTTAAAGAAAGAGGCTGGGAATGTGTCTTGGTAGTTAAGTGCTCCTTGGGTTCATTCCCTGGTGCCAAAAACAAAATAATGAACAAACAAGCTAACAAAGAAACAAACGAAAACAACCAGAGGAACCCTCCTTCATCCATCATGTTTTGTTCACCTTTTTTGCCCCACACCCAAAGGATCTGACAAGAACAATTGTACAGGAGGAAAATGTATTTGGTGCTCACGTTTCAGAGTTCTCAGTCCATCATTCTCATTGGTGTGTCTGACGTGAGGCAGAACGTCATGGTAGAAGAGTATGGTGGAGGAGATCAGCTCAGGACAGGCCATCAGGACGCAGAGAGAGGGCTCTTCTCACCACGGACAAAGTGTAAACCTGAAGACACACCCCAGTCACCCAACTCCTCCAGCCACAGCCTACCTGCATCCAATTAATCTCTATGGGTGAATTAGTACACTGACTGGGTTAAGGCCCTCATTAAACAATCACATCACTGTGAATCTTGCTTGCATTGTTTCACACACAAGCTGTTGGGGGACACCTTATACGTAAACTTTAATAATTTCTAAAGTTTCAACCTTGAAAGATTTTCTCCCGACCCTAGAACTGATTGACATTTCTTAAGTATCACTTCTGTTTCCACAAATTTCTCACTGACTGCAGCTAAAAATTCTTCATGATGACAAGAGCCAGGGAAATTCTACAAGTCTGAAAATATTCCAGGTTAGAACCATGACACTGTGAGAGTTTCAAGATGGTGGAATAAAGAAGGTCACTGTTCTGGCTGCTCCATCGTGTGAAACCAAGAAAGGAGATGGGCAGCCTCTCAGCAAGGTATGTGAACAAAAAAGGGGGGGGCTTTGCTGGAATTTAATACTGGACATTCAAAGCAGATTGCGGACTCAGGAAATTGGGTATAATAAGTTAAGAAAAAAATCCCCAGTGCCATAGCTGCTGCCGCAGCTGGAGACACCAGCCAGAGTCGACCCTCCACATGCAAAGTCAAGGGTCTGGCGAATTAAAGAACCCACATTTTTAGGAGGCCAGAGGTATATCTGGGTATGGAGAGTTTACAGACCAAAGACACTGCTCAACTGAATTAGTGTGGATACAGGGGAAAAGTGAGTTTCAGGCAGTGAAGAAAAAACATATAATCTTGAATATAAAGTTGACCATGGAGAAAAGATTTTAAGAGACCATGAACAGAAATTCCAAGAAATATGGGATAACATGAAGAGACCAAATTTAAGATTTGTCTGGATAGACAAACGCTTGGAGATACAAACCAAAGAAATACACAATCTTTTCAATGAAATAATATCAGAAAATTTGCCAAACCTAATGAATGAAATGGAAAATCAAATACAAGAATCATACAGGACCCAAAATATACAAAATTACAATAGACCCACACCAAGGCACATTATTATGAAAATGCCTAACCTACAAAATAAGGATAAAATTTTAAAGACTGCCAGAGAAAAACTCAGATCACATTTAGAGGGAAACCAAGCTTGAGCTCAGTTGATTTCTCTATCCAGACCCACAAAACTAGGGAGTCTTGAAAAAACACATACCAAGCTCTGAAAGAAAATAGATGCCAGCTAAGAAAAGTATACCCAGCAAAATTAAGCTTCAGAATCGATGAATAAATAAAAAACCATCCATGATAAACAAAAATTAAAAGAATTCACTAGACATCCTGCACTAGAAAACATACTCAATGAAATGTTTCATGAGGAAGAAATGAAAAATAAGAGTGAAAATCAGCAAAGCAAGGAACTACACTAGAAGAATAGTCAATCAAAGAAGAAACTAATTCAAATTAAAAAGGAGAAATAAGTCAAAACAACAGGGAATAAAAATCATTTCTCAATAATGACATTGAATGTAAATAGCCTAAACTCATCAATTAGTAGACACAGACTTGCAGGTCGAGTTAAAAAGCAAGATCCAACAATACACTGTCTCCAAGAGATTCACCTCATAGGCAAAAACATCCAGAGACTGAAGTGAAAGGATGGGAAAAAAACCTATCACTCATATGGACTGCATAAACAAGCAGGGGTTCTATCCTCATATCAGATAAATTGGACTGTAAGCCAAAGTTAATCAGAAGTGACCAAAAGGACATTTCATGCTACTTAAGTGAATTATACATGAACAAGATATAGCAATCATAAATATTTATGCCCCAAGCAATGGGAGCATCCACGTACACCAGACAAACCCTTCTCAAATTCAAGAATCAAACAGACTACAAGACAATAATACTGGATGACTTTAATACACTTCTCTCACCACTGGATAGATGTTCCCAATAAAAACTGAATAAAAAACTGTAGAACTAAAAGATAAAATTAATAATTTAGACTTAACAGACATTTATAGAACATTGTATCCATCAATGACTGAATACACTTTCTTCTCAGCAGCACATGAATCCTTCTCTAGAATAGGTTGTATCTTATGCCACAACTCAACTCTTAGCAAGTACAAAAAAAAAAAAAGATAATACTTTGCATTCTATCAGATAATAAAGGAATGAAATTAAAAATAAGCAATACAATAAAATAATAAAAGTTACTCTAACAATTGGAGACAGAATAACACACTATTGAATGACCAATGGATAGCAGAAGAAATCAGGGATGAAATGAAAAAAATACTTAGAGGTAAATGAGAATAGTGATATAACAAACCAAAATCTCTGGGGCACTGTGAAGGCAGTACTAAGAGGAAAGTTAATTGCATTTAGCTCATTCCTAGAAGAATAGGAAGCCAATGAATAAATGAACTAACATTACATCTCAAAGCCCTAGAAAAGAAGAACAAATCAACAACAAAAACAGTATAAGTCGGGAAATAATTAAAGTCACAGCTGAAATCAATGAAATTGAAAGAAAAGAAACAAAAAAATTAAGAAACAAATGTTGGTTCTTTGGAAAGATAAACAAAATTAATAAGCCCTTATCCACACTAATGAAGAAAAAGGAACAAAACTCAAATTACTGAAATTCATGATGAAAAAAGAAATATCATGACGAACACTACTGAGGTACAGAAGGTAATCAGAAATCATTTTGAAAATTTATATTCCAATAAAATAGAAAGACTTGAAGACATCAACACATTTCTAGAGACATATTACCTACCCAAATTAAGTCAGGAGAACATAGAAAATTTAAACAGATCAATTTCAAACATTGAAATTGAAGATTCCATCAAAAGCCTACAAAAAAAGAAAAATCCAGGACCATATGAATTCTCAGCACAGTTCTACCAAACTTTCAAAGAAGAACTAACACCAATCCTCCTCAAATTATTCCATGAAATAGAAAAGGAGAGAACCTTTCCAAACTCATTCTATGAAACTAGTATCACCCTCATACCAAAACCAGACAAAGATACATGAAGGAAAGAAAATTTCAGACCAATATCTCACATGAAAATAGATGCAAAATGCTTAATAAAATCCTAGCAAATTGCATACAAAAACACATTAAAAATATACTGCACCATGATCGAGTGGGATTCATTTGAGGGATGCAAGGTCGGTTCAACATACAGAAATCAATAAACATAATTCATCACATCAATAGACTTAAAGTCAAGAGTCACATGATTATATTAATAGATGCAGAAAACATATTTGGTAAAATACATCATCCATTCATGTTCAAAACACTAGAAAAACTAGGCATGGTAGGAACATACCTCAACGTTGTAAAAGCCAAGGCCAACGCCATTCTAAATGTAGAAAAAAAATGAAAAAGTGCCCTCTAAACCTGGAACAAGACAAGAATGCTATCTTTCACCACTCCTATTCAACACAGTTCTTGAAACTATACCCAGAGAAATTAGTCACAAGAAAGAAATTAAAGATAGGAATAAGAAAATAACTCAAACTCTCCCTATTTGCCAATGACAAGATTCTGTATTCTGAAGATCAAAAAAAAACACTCCACCAGAAAACTTCTAGAACTCATAAATGAATTTAGTAAAGTAGCAGGATATAAAATTAGTGCCCATTAATCAACTTCATTCCTATACATCAGTGATGAATCAATGGAAAGAGAAATTAGGGAAACTACAGCATTCAAAAAAACCTCAAAAAATATTTTGGAATCAATCTAACAAAAGAGGTGAAAGTCTTCTATAATTAAAACTATGGAACACTAAAGAAAAAATTTGAAGTAGAACTTAGAACATGGAAAGATCTCCCATGTTCTTGAATTAGCAGAATATTGTCAAAATGTCCAACTATCAAAAGCACTATACAGATTTAATGCAATTCCTATTAAGGTTCTGATGATGTTCTTCATAGAAATAGAAAAAGCAGTCATGAAATTCATTTGGAAAAATATGAGACCCAGAATAGCTAAAGAAATCCTTAGTGAGAAAAGTAAAGCAGGAGGCATTGCAATACCAGACCTTAAATTATACTACAGAGCTGTAGTAAGAAAAGTGGCGTGGTATTGGCACCAAAACAGACATGAAAACCAATGGTACACAGTAGAAAACACAGAGCAAACTCACATAAACACAGTTATCTCCTACTAGGCAAAGGCGCCAAAAACATACATTGGAGAAAAGATAGCCTCTTCAACAAATGGTGCTGGGAAAACTGGAAATCCCTATGCAGCAAAATGAATTAAACCCCTACCACTCACTCTCCACAAAACTCAACTCAGACTGGGTAAAGGATCTAGGCATTAGACCAGAGATCCTGCACCTACTAAAAGAAAAAGTAAGCCCAACTCTGCATCACATTGGCTTAGGTACTGAATTTCTTCACAAGACTTCTAAAGCACAAGAAAGTAAAATCAAGAATCAATAAATGGGATGATTTTAAACTGAAAAACTTCTCCATGGCAAAGGAAACAATCATGAACATGAAAATATAGCCTACAGAATGAGAGAAAATCTTTGCCACCTGCACCTTGGATAAAGTATTCATCTCCAGGATATACAAAGAACTCAAAAAAGTTAATACACATGCACACACACACACACAAAAAAACATGTAACCTAATCAATAGATGGGCAAAGGAACTGAACAGACACTTCACAGAAGAAGAAATATGAATGGTTAACAAATACATGAAAAATGTTCAACATCACTAGCAATTGGATAATTGGAAATTAAAACTGCACTGAGATTCTATCTCACTGCTATCATAATGGCACTTATCAAGAGTACAAGTAACAATAAATGTGGGGAGAAAGGTTCATTTGTGTATTGCTGGTGGGGATGCAAATTGATGTAACCACTGTGGAAATCAGTGTGGAGATTCCTCAGAAAACTTGGAATGGAACCTCCATTTGGTATAGTTATCCCACTCCTCAGCATATACTCGAATGATTTAAAATCAGCATACTATAGTGACATGCCCACATCAATGTTTATAGCAGCTCAGTTTACAACAAGATAAGCTGTGGAACCAACCTAGGAGTCCTTCAACAGATGAATGGATAAAGAAAATGTCATATATACAAAATGTCATGTATACATATATACATGAACTATTACTCAGTCATCAAGAAAAATGAAATTATGGCTTTTGTCAGTAATTGGATGGAACTAAAGAATATCATGCTAAGTGAAATAAGCCAATTCCAAAAAAACAAAGGCCAAATATTCTCTGTGATAAGTGGATGCTAATATACAATAAGTAGGGTGGGGGAAGAGAAGAACAGAAGTCCATTGGATTAGACAAAGGGGAATGAAGGGAAGAGAGGGGTCATGGGAAAAGGAAAGACAGTACAATTAATTGGACATAACTTTCCTATGTCCATATATGAATACACAACCAATGTGACTCCACACTGTGTTCAACCACAAGAATGGGAAGTTATACTCTATGTATGTATAATATGTCAAAATCTACTTTATTGTCATACTTTATGTCTAAAAAGAATAAATAAAAAGAAAAAAAAGGTACATTTTCTTAACACACAGGGTCCCGTAGGCAAGATGTGGATGAATGGAAGCTGGTTAACCTCAACACCCCATCCAGAGAGACATTGTGTAGGTGTGAGAAGAGAGGAAGACCTCAATGCCTGTTGCCTGAGCATCTGCTGCAGGGCTCGCTGGGGGCTGAGGAATTCAGTCCTGGAGGTTCTATGCAGGGTGAAGTGGGAGTGAGAATCTCCCCTTGGGCCTCATCGCAGAGAGGACCACGGAGGGGCTGGGAGGTCTGGCTGGTGAAGGCCGAGAAGGGTGCAGCCTGCAGCCCACACCCGCACCTCCACCCCTACCAGGGAGCCTCCCTTTCAGTGTCAGAAGCTGACTTCCCATGAAAGACCCTTCCCTCATGGCGACCAGTTATGGAGAAAACCCTCAAGGCAGGCCTCCTCCTGTACACGGACAGCAGAACACACCTGATGCAAAGTGTTCCAGATGACCTCTTTTAAGATTCTGAGTTACGGGAAGAATGGCAATCAAACAGGAGCAAGTTAGAGGTCCTCTGCTCTGCATGGTATCCTGGTCCACCCACCAGCCGCCATTCCAGCTCCTCAGACACTAAAGGGCCTCCTTTCTCTATGTCCTTGATATATTTATTTTTTGATGAGCATTTTTACTTTTTTTATTTTTAATTCTGTGTGCTTCCAAATCTTTGAAATCATGACTTTCCTGATTTGTGACCAAGAATATGTTTCTGTTGTCAGTGGCCAAAGAATTCTGATGCTGCGTTTGTTGCAGAACTAGGTGTTCAGCGTGAGATTCGCTTTTGGTACCTCATTTTACCCCGCAAAGCTCAGTGAGGTAGGTAGTTTCTTTGCTGTCTTAGGAACAAGGAAAATAAAGTGCATAGCTATGTTAGAATATTTGCTTAAGATCACAAATCGAGTTGACTTGGAAATCAGGAAGAAAGCAAGGGAGCCCAAAGCCAGCTCACGAGTCCCCGTCCAACGCGTGATTCAGCTCACGTAGAGTCCTTGAAGTCCAGCGTCCCCAAGCAGGGAAACCCAACTTCATCTCTCTTGTAAACACATCTTTGCTGATTTTTCATAAAAATGTTTCACAAATTAAATACCCTTCAAATATGAAGGCAAAACAAGAATGACTCAGATATGCAAAAAATGAGATTTTTACTTGCTCACATCCCATGTGGGTCAGGGAAAGGATTCCTGTCGGAGGGATGGGCTGGCTGTGGAATAAAAACTACAGAATTCATATATCAGAAAATAAGACAAAAGACCGAATGTCTTAAAAGCAGGGTGTGACTGGTTGAGCGTCCAAGGGTCTGACTGTAAGAAAGGAGCCTGAGCTTGTTTATGTATATGGGTACAGGTCAAAGGGACTGGCAGAAGTCCTTCGAGGAAAACAAGACTGGGTGGGCGGGCAGCCACTGGTTCTAGGGTCACCCCCATCTCCAGTGCTCGTACGAGCCTGAGCAGTGAGCTAACGCAGGATCCATGCCACTCAGGCCTTCTCCACAGCCGTGTCCGACTGCTCCTGAGCCCAGCCATTCCTGGTTCATGGCGCTAGCTTCGTCGGGTTCTCTTCCAGTCATGGTTGGCTTCCTGCGATTTTTCATGATCAGCAGACCCTCACTGAAGAAAATATAAAAACAAATTCTTGGGTGGTTACAAGCCAATCCAGCATGAAAGACAAGCATGAGTGAGCAACCGGAACCGGTGAGTATGTGGACAGCTCTAACTGAACGTCGTCATCTAACACAACGATAAAGTCTATAGCGTCATAAAATACAAATTGAATACACATTGCAATAAAAACACAAAGTCAAAAACTAAAAATAATTTAAATCTTTGAAGAAGCCTGCTTTGTTGCATGGTGGCCCAAGCATTAACTTATGCTCAGATATAAGTGAAAACACATTTGAAATCTTCAGGGTAACACCTACAGAAATAGTTCAAGAATGTCTAAGAAGCTATCATAGGAAAGATGAATCTGGCGGGGTGGGAAAGAGGAGAGTGGAACGCAGAAACACCGAAACGAAGATGAAACGGTGGGTGACCTGCACGAATTACATGAGGAGGTGCCGCTGAGGCTTCCTGTCGGGGCTGGCTCACTTAGACTTCCCAAAGTGACCTCAAAGACAACTTTGAGGCGGCTGGGAGGCCCCAGTGTGTCCACCTAGTCCTCTTCTTGGGCACCAGGCATTGTAAGAGGCCCTGGAGCTTCAGTGGCGAGCACAGCAGTGGTCTCTGCCCACACAGACCCACACTTCATGGGGAAGAAAGGCAGAGGGGGCAGAAGCCAGCTGCATGAGCCCCTAGCAAGGGTCAGCCTGTCCTTGGAAACCGAAGCCAGCCACTGACTTCTGTCTAGCTCTGGAAGTGCTGGGTGGCACCTGCTTGCCGTAGAAAGGCATTCTATCCACAGGGGACATCTGTTGTTCACGTGTCCACCTGCATCACATGCCTGAGCCAGGTCTTCAGGTAACTCCTACCATCTGTGTCAACACCTGCTGCTTCCCTGCATCATGATGCTCTGGGGACAGCCTCTTTCCTTGACTCTCCAGGACAACCTTGGCTAGCCTCACAAGTTTCTTCCACAGCTGCAGGGCTTTGGCTATCCAGAGCAATCCAAAACTTTCTCCAGCTCAGCATGGAGGCCGTTTTGCTTTCTGAGCACTTGGTTCCCCAGAGCCCTCCTGGCAGGTGTTTGCTGGCAGCTGGCAGAGGCCGACTTCCCTCCTGCCTCCTTTGCAGCACCCCTTCCTGGAAAACTTGATCAGGTCTAGCTTCTGATTTCCAGTGAGAGGTGTGCAGCTCTCCCGTCCACTTGGACACTCGGAAGCCACTGCAAAGTCACCAAGTTGCCTCATTTCTGTCTTGTTGTATCTTGGGGAGAAGGGAGGCTGAGCAAGAGGCAGAGAGGCAGGGAAGGGCGGTCAGAGCAGACAGAACACACACTGACCGTTTGCCATCTGAAATGGGAGGATCCACAGCCCCCAAACATCCCAGCAGTAACTAACATCAAGGATCTCTCACCACGCACCAGAAAGAAAATAGCAAAGAAGTCTGAAATATTGTGAAAATGACCAAACTGTGACACAAAGAAATGGAAGGAGCAAGTGCTGCTACAAAAGTGACTGCAGTAGGCTTGCCGCCCGCGGGTCGCCAGGGCCCTGGGTTGGGGACGAGCAGTATCTGCCAACCCAGGCAGCGAGGTTCACCTGTGCTTAACCTGCTCGCTAAACTGCAGTCTCCCAACCACCTTCACAGGGGCTGTCCAGAGCGTTCACCCCGACGCTTCACGGCCAGTCTCCATCCGGAGCTGAAACCTCAACATCCAAGACACACTGCTGGGCTGCACGGCCGTACCGTCTTCCAGCTGTGGTTCAGCTCTCTTTCTCCTTTTTCTGTCACCTATTGGTCCCCCCACCCCATCTCTGAGTCAGTGCTGACCCAAATGCTTTATTTATGCTAACTGGTGTACAGGTGTTGAGAGCAGGGTGGTGTCTGTGCTGCTAACTGTCTCAAGGACAAACAGGACTGCTGGGCCCCTGTGCTTACCAAGGTTGTTAAGAGATATTTGTCCGAGGAATGTGCAATTGCCTGGAGACCTTATCCGTCAAGGACGAGAGCAGGGCCTAGCCCCGACTCAGCTCCTGAATAGTTCACCCCTTCCCTCCTCCCTTCTTCCTCTAGGACCGTCCAGTTCTGGCCGGACCCAATGAAAATCAAATAGATTGACCGGACCCAACCAGGGGAAGTTTAGCTGTTCGAATGTTAGCCAATTAGAAGAACACTGTAAAACTGCTTGCTTTTCCTTATAAAAACCCTGCTGACGAGGGCTCGGGGCCTCTCCTAGCGTCGTTGAATAAGGACGCAGAGGACCGGGTTCGAACTCACTAATAAATGACTCTTTGCTGCTTGCATTGATCGTGGTCTCTGGTGGTCCTTGTGGGGTCTCAAGCCTTTGGGCACAACATATGGGGGCTCGTCCGGGATCCCCAAGCCCACCCAGACACCTGATCATAGAGTCATAAGTGACATCTTCCACCGGTGAGTAAGGCATTGCCGTGTGTTTTCTGGTCTGAATTGCCTGCAGGCTCTGGTTCTGGGCTGGCACAGTCCTGGCGGACGCGCTATAGGACCCCAGCAGGGTCTCGGGAGACGTCCCCTCGACCCATCTGGTGACATTTGTCACATCTGAGCAGCGGGTGCTGCATTCTGGCGATTCGTCGCATCTGGTGACATTATTGTCACATCTGAGCAGTGGGTGCTGCATTCTGGCGAGTCATCGCATCTGGTGACATTATTGTCACATCTGAGCAGTGGGTGCTGCATTCTGGCGAGTCATCGCATCTGGTGACATTATTGTCACATCTGAGCAGCGGGTGCTGCATTCTGGCGATTCGTCGCATCTGGTGACATTATTGTCACATCTGAGCAGTGGGTGCTGCATTCTGGCGATTCATCGCATCTGGTGACATTATTGTCATATCTGAGCAGTGGGTGCTGCATTCTGGCGAGTCATCGCATCTGGTGACATTATTGTCACATCTGAGCAGTTTGTGCTGCATTCTGGGTAAATTTGTCACTTCTGAGCAGCTTGTGCTGCACTCTGAGCAGTTTGTGCTGCATTCTGGGTGAATTTGTCACTTCTGAGCAGCTTGTGCTGCACTCTGAGCAGTTTGTGCTGCATTCTGGGTGAATTTGTCACTTCTGAGCAGCGTCTGCGCGGCTTCTGAGCAGCTTCAGTATTGCATTCGGACGACTGGCCGCATCTGGTTAACTCTTTGTCCCATTTGGGCTTTGTGTGGCACCTGGGAAACTACAAAATACCAGCTAGCCAATTTTTGATTTAGCGTGCTACGTGTCTGTCTGTTTGTGTATTGTACTATATGGTCTTTACTCTTGCCTTCTATTAATTTCTTCATTGTGTTAATCCGATCTTAGGCTTAGGGATACTCATTGCAGGGTACTTTACAGTCCTCCTCCTTGTTCCTGAGAGATTTGTTTACTCCAATCCCCCTAGGCAGAGAGCTCAGCAGCTCCATTCCTCAAAAGTAGTGAGAAATAATGTTTTGTTATTTTCTGCATTCAAACCTAACCTGATTTCTCAACCAGAGAAAAAAAAAGGGTTAAAAAAAGTCCTGGGTGATCCTCCCTCCCCACTGCCTGGCCTTGCTGAAGCCTGCATTGAAATGTAGACTGCAGCAGTCTCAGCGGGAAAGGGGGGTAACCTGAAGATAAGAATAAAAAAACAAAAGGGTGTCTGTTTTAAACTTATGGGTTGCTACACGGAACTAATTCATTTTCCAGGATTCTTGTTTTGTTTTGTTTTTCTTTAATGCTGTATTTTTGAGCTCATAATTTTGATCTTGCATACCTAGGTTAATGATTTTTTTTGATCAGTTCTATTTTTATTCAACTAGAGTTTTTGAACATCTTTTACATTGCAATGGAGATAAAGTTACAAGGTCTTATCAAAACTGAGCGCTCCTAAAATTAAAATTCAAAAATGGATCCAAATACTTTTAATTCACGTGATTTAAAGGTTCAATTCAAATTGGGTAAACTAATAAAAGTAAAATGTCTTTGAAAATAACTCATAACTCTCTAGGTGGTCAAACTAATGGAATGTTGATGTTAAACAATGTCTAATATCAATTGTTTCTAGGACTTTTCTTCAACAGGAAAAAGACAGCAAATACTGTTCAGGACACCTGCCTGCTTTCTTGGTTTTTACAAAATAAGTAAATTAGAGTTAACATGTATGGGATTACTCAAATGTGTTTGTTGGTGACATCTGATTAATTTGCAAAATTAAAATGCTCATTGTTAAATAACATCAAGTACTCTTAACCCCTCAAATTCCATGGGGCATCATACTTAAACATTATTGGTGTTTTCATAGGTTGGTAAATTAAAAAGAGTTTAAAATTGCTTTGTGTCATTACTAAAAACAAGGTTATTAAGAGTTATGTTCTAACAGATAAAACCTCAACTCGGAGAGTGAGTGTTCCATCTGCTCCCTTACCACTTCCCCCTGCTCCCCCTCCAGTTCTGCAAAGCTCCAAGGAGCTCTTAGACTTGGATTTAGAGCTACCATCTCCCCTTTCACTGTGTTTCAGTTAGAGTTGTTTCAGAATGTGAACAGAAAGGGGTCAACAGGTAGGGAAGAGAGAATAAAAGGTTCTGGGTTTGGAAATATATTTAATAAAAAGAAAAAAAAATGTTTCTGAGTAAGAAAGTGCCTGTGTGATGGAATACATGAGGGTCTAAGTAAGTGCTAAGAAAGTCTGTGTGTAAGTATAGGGCAAGTTTCAACAAGTCTGTGTGTAACTAAGTTGGTTGTGTGTATGTGAGACAGCTAAAGCTATTTAAGATTTTCCCTAAGGTGAAATACTAATGTTCTGATATAAGCCAAAGTTTAAAATATATGGTAAAATAACAAGGATTTCTTAGAAACACTAATTTACTCTTAACTTTGTGTCTATTAAGTTTTATTTTTTTAAAACAATTAGTCTTAAAAATTGGGGTTTATACAATTATGGTTAAACAACTGTTAAGAGTATTGTACTATGTTACAGAGTCTAAATTTTTCTTTAAAAACTGAATTTAGTAAGATTAAAGTGTCAAGGTAACTGTGAAATGGTCACTCCTTGTATATTAAATGTATTCATATTTTCCAGGTATACAAGTTTTTAAAGCAGGAAATTTGTCAAGCTGCTATTCTCCAGAATAAACTTGTCTGTACTGGTAGTATTAAACTTAAAGAGTAAATTTTATTGGGGATTTATTTCTATCATTTAATGTTCTATTATGGGACATATTATCAGTAAGGTATATGTAAAATTGGTTACTTATTTCACTGAGATAAAAATTTAAATGTAAATGTATATCTAAGAGTTAGTGACAGCCTGATTTGTTTAAAGGTTCATATTGTAGAAGGTGAAAGCATTTTGCTACACAAAAGAAAAGTTAAAAGCTCTCTCAGCCTTTCTTTGATTGATTCCTGTTCTGGATATAATGTTAGACTGTGTTAACTAATATTCATAGGGACTCAGAAATCAATATATGTAAACTTCTTAAAATGACATTTAAGAAAGAGTATAATGCTCAATAGCAAAAATGGGACAACAATGACTGAGATTGGGGTCCCTGACTTCATGACTGTAGCATGCTTGGTGCCTGGGAGTGTTCCTGTGTAGGAGCACAAGATGCCTAACTGCTGTGGCAGTAACCTCCCTGGGGAGGCTCTGTACAGGAGTCCTATCAGCTCTTACATTGATATCAGGCACACAGCTCTTGGGCAGAAAGAAATTGTTTTGCTAGATAACCAGTGTTTCATCAGTTCCCTTCTCTAGTTCCTGCCCACCTTACAGTAACTTTGGACAGTGGACTTCTTTGAGAGCTACACAGAGTTCCTAACATTGCACTTTGCAGTTGTGGGAAAAAGTTATGTAGATGGTCTAGTCTCTGTAACTCTCCTGAAAACAAAGAATAATGCTTACATAGTCTTTAACTTAATAATAAGACATGTATAAATGTTGCTAACATAACTCTTTAGATCTGCATTTCCATCAGAGAACAGAGTTCCATCTGATCTCAGTTTAATCTTCAAAATCTGTGTTTATAAACCTTTATTTTCTAATACTCCTTTGACCCTCACTGAACTTGAAAATTTGGTCATGCTGGTCATGACAAAAGGGGCAAAAATTAGTTTTAGGATTAGAACATTTTACTTAAGACTTGTGAAGAGCCCTGCCTTACCTGAGATAAGGCTCTGCCTCACCCTGCTACATGTTAGAATGACTCCAAAGTAAGCCAGACTTTAACTCATTTAAAGTTGTACTCAAAAGTTTGATGTTTGTTGTAAAGATTACTGTGATCTCAAACAGGGTATATAATGTAGAACTCAGCCAAAATTCAAGATAACTATTATACAAGCTAAATATGTTTTTACTCTTGCTAATTTCATTTTGTAAAACTGTTGCCTGTTACTATTTTGCAGAAGTAGCTGCTTCCAGAACATACAACCTAGGTAACTTGTGATAATAAGCCATCACCTAACAGATAGTGGTAACAAATACCAGAACAGATAGTAGTAACTTCCAGTACTAATGCAGACTCCAGTTAGATAAAAGGGTAAATAACTGCAAAGTTATGGACATTGAATTTAAAGCCCAGTACTCTTACTTTATGACTGGTGAAACTGGCTTGCTGGATGATTAAGATCAAACTTAGAGATTGGAATTAAATACAGAAGGCAAGATAGGCCAGGATTTGGATCTTTTGTCCTCAGTCAGCCTGAACCCACGAACAAGAGAACTTCTCTAAGGAGCTTTGCAACTCTGTGTCACACAACCTCCTGATCAAGGAGATTGTTGAGACTAGAGGATGAAAATTGCTCAGTGCATCTGCTGCAGAGGAGGGTCATGGAAAAAAAAGGAGACACCCCTAACGCTTTCAAGGAAAGCCACCTCATCGACAAGACCCTGCCTAACCAATGGCACTAATGAAGCTAAGAAGTTGCTCTTAAGTTCTCTATAAGTGGCCCCTGTGGAAACTCAGCTGACTCTTTAATAAGACAGGAACCAGGTCAATTTGACCAGCTTGGTCTTGGACACCCAGCAAAACAGTTAAAACCAAAATATAGCCATTCTTGGGCATTTAAAAAAATAATAGTTAAAAGTAACTTAAGATGTACACTTGTGTTAACCCACTAAAATTAAGAGTGGAAGCTACAAAAGAAAGATTCTTAGGCAAATGTGCCTGATAACTATCAAGAGAAACTGCCAGAGTCAGAAGTTTTTAGTCAGTTTAAGGCCTACAGACCTTCCTAAGCTATACAGGTAGACTTGATCTATGTTTGCTCGTATGATTACCTAGCCCTAAGTAACAGAAGTATAGAGCTCTCTACTAAACACAGGTTATACCAATAAAGGGATATTTTACAAAAATCAGATGACATTAAGTAGCTTAACTATATTTTGGGGGATATCTATGACATTAAAAGTTACATGTTGTGTTTACATTCCTGATAACCTGGACAATGTTAAAGTTCTCAAATAAAGGCCTTGTCCTTTCCAGCCTTTGCTAGGTCTAGTTATGGGAACAATTTCTCAGTTCTTCCACCTCCTGGTGAGAGATTGACTTCTGTCATTTTCATGATACTCAGTGGCATGCTCCAGATGCTGCAACATTTACTTTGTACTAATTTCATTTCAGTACTCATGTCTTTTTGTTCTTCTATCATAGAAGCACCCACCCCCAGATGAGTTTATAGCCTGCTCTTCCCCAACCTGACTTCTGCCTTGGATCCCTCAGTTGACCCGATTTTAAAAAGGGAACTCCAAACTGCTTGCCCCACGCTGCCCACTTCCAGCTCGAAGAAGTCAGATTGGTCATCGCCCATTTTCCCTACAGCAGTGAAGGAGTTCCTAGTATTAGAGGGGTAAATGAAGTCAGAATAAGGACAGGTAGTTAGTGTAGAAATAGGGAATCGGGTCAATTTGAGAAAATGAAGCCATGAAGCCATCTCCCTTTGGAAGTTGGAGACTGCCCCTGGAAGAGTAAAATGTCAAGGATCTCCGGAGCTCATTAATTACCAAATTTACCTGACTTTAAAGACTGTAAGCAAGGAGGTCTATGTGCAGCTCTGGGAGAAAAATGTTGGTTTTACGCTAATCATTCTGGAGTAGTGAGGGAATCCATGGCAAAAGTCAGAGAAGGACTAACAAACAGAAAGAAAAAATGGGAAGCTAGTCAGAACTGGTTTGAATCCTGGTTCAATTTTTCCCCTTGGTTAACTACTCTGGTGTCCACTACAGTGGGACCCCTAATATTGTTGTTACTAGCTTTAACTATAGGACCTTGTATCATCAATAAGTTAATTGCTTTTGTTAAAGATAAAATAAATACAGTACAGCTAATGGTGCTAAAGGCCCAATATCAGCCCATTAAGCAGCAAGAATTAGAACAGTAGAGACCCAAGATTGGCTCTCTAAATGTTCTTGGAAAGGGGGGATGTTGAGAGCAGGGTGGTGTCTGTGCTGCTAACTGTCTCAAGGACAAACAGGACTGCTGGGCCCCTGTGCTTACCAAGGTTGTTAAGAGATATTTGTCCAAGGAATGTGCAGCTTCCTGGAGACCTTATCCGTCAAGGACGAGAGCAGGGCCTAGCCCCGACTCAGCTCCTGAATAGTTCACCCCTTCCCTCCTCCCTTCTTCCTCTAGGACCGTCCAGTTCTGGCCGGACCCAATGAAAATCAAATAGATTGACCGGACCCAACCAGGGGAGGTTTAGCTGTTCGAATGTTAGCCAATTAGAAGAACACTGTAAAGCTGCTTGCTTTTCCTTATAAAAACCCTGCTGACGAGGGCTCAGGGCCTCTCCTAGCGTCGTTGATTAAGGACGCAGAGGACCGGGTTCGAACTCGCTAATAAATGACTCTTTGCTGCTTGCATTGATCGTGGTCTCTGGTGGTCCTTGTGGGGTCTCAAGCCTTTGGGCACAACACAGGTATTAACTAGGAGGGACAGGCCCATCTCACGGCACCTGCACTTACTAAAACCAAACTGATTTCATCCTCTTAGGTCTCAAAAATGGACAGGACAGATAATGCCACAAAAACTTCACAAATAAGCAAAGAAAAACAGCATTAGGTGCAGGTAAAATCATACAGAAAGATTTTCCAGATTTAGAACTAAGATTTTCCAGTCCCTCTGCAATCATGTTTTCATGAGGTCGTCTGAATCCCTCGATAGAAGATGTATGGTTTGGATATGAGGTGTCCTCAAAAGCTACTGTATTACTGCAGAAGGTCCATAACCTGTGCAGAGGGTGACCCAGTTGATGGATTAAGAATCTGAAGGAACTTCTGTCCTGGGTGGTAACGTGGGCGGGTGGGTGCGGCTGGGGCCACTGCGGCCTGCCTTGGGGTTTCTGTTTTGTTTCTGACTTCCCGCGTTCGCCCTCTGCTTCCTGACTGCAGAGAGCGAGCTTCTCCTCCAGGTCCTTCTGCCATGATGTCCACCCTCACCTTGGGTCCAGAGCACTGGAGCCAGCCCACCGCAGACTCACCCTCTGACCCTATGAGCCACCTCTAAGGTGTTCCGGTAAGTATCTTGGTGACAGCAGTGAAAACGCACATGGGTGTTGAGAAGTTACTAACAAATGATGCATTTTCACGAACACACGATTCCAATTCTGCTGGGTCATATGTCTTTACTGCGACGTCTGAAGACACTGTTTGGCCAACTGAAGCCCTGGTTACTGGCAGATGGTCCTGTGGGCAGCCCCGTGAGCGAGGCTGGAGATGAGCTGGTGAGCTGATTCTGCAGACTCATGCTGTGGGGAGCGCAGGGTGCTGTCTCCTCAAGTGCACCGCAGCCATCACAGCTAAACAGAGCAGAGCCAATTCGAGTCTTTGGAAGACAAAGTAAATTAGAAAATACTCTTTTCTTCCTCTCTCACTTTGATCTCTAGGTTTTTTTCTTTTTTCCTTCATGTTTTCATCTAATTTGCTTTCTTAGTTCTTTGCAATTTTCTCAGTACTTTAATGGCATTTAGAGTTGTAAGTCACCTTTTCTAATGCAGGGTGTTTACGCATTAAGATTTCTTCACAAGGAACTTTACTGATGGCCTGGGGTGTTTTATGAAAAAAACAAACAGAACAGCTCTCGGAGTGTATCTGCAGCAGGAAAGATAAAGAACATGGTATCACAAGCTGCAGTCAGGACGCACACACTCCCTGCGTTGGTGCTGTTCTCTTGGCTTCCCACAAAACGTTAACAGGATTATCTTATTCTTCAAGTCAGAGGGGCTGAAAGAAGCCCGGAGTCAACTTCAACGAAGCCGGTGGAGCTGGGAATCTAAGGGCACAGGCCTGAGTGACTGGAGGGAAAGCTCATTTCTGCAGAATCACCCACCGGTCGTGTGATGACTTCCCACGTGTGGTGGTAAGGTGCCGAGCCTGCGAGGGGCAGAGGCCCCGCTCATTTTCTCTGGGATCTGTGGCCTCGTGCCGATTCCATCGGAGGTCTCAGAGCAGCTCCTGCTCCGCCTGGCTCTTCAATCATACAAAGTTTTCCATTAAAAAGTCAACACGATGTGTGACCAGCAGGTCAGACTATGAATAGATGTTATATCAAATATTCAAGGAGAAGTCAGTAGCCGACATGATCCTTTGGTACATCAAAAATTTTTGCCAAAAAATTATGAATTCAGAGACCATTTCATTCGTTGCAACTGCTCACGAAGTTCACTAATTTTATTTTCTTCTAGGTCATTTCATTCAGTGCAATTTGAAAATGGAACTGATAGTCTGAACTCTTTATTTAAGTGGCTCCATTGCTTTTAGGTAAAAGATAAATGAGGTCTTCAAACCATCTCAGCCCTAAGAGCCCACATCTGTTAAAGACACAATATCTGAATTTCTTCTAGTAGCTATTTCCCAGAGTTAATGTTTAAAGAAAGGACCACATACTCTTTTGTGTGAATGTCTTCTTAGTCCACCATTCCCTGTCTGCTCACCAGCACACATGGTTCACAGCAGCTGACAGCTGAGTGCTTGCTTTTCCTGAGACACACGCTTTATCTCCATGTGCTTAATGGATAGTCTTCCCCTTCCTTCCCTCCTTTGCTCATTGATTTTCTCAGAGCTCAGGATTTCAATTTTAATACTGCACAATTCATCATTTTCATTTATGGACTATTCCTTTGGGTGTGGTGTCTGAAAACTGACTGTCAATCTAAAGCTCTGCTCACTTCCTCCTCTTCTGATGCAGAAGATCTGTAGTTTTATATTAAATATTTGGATATTTGATTAAATTTAATTGGCCTTTGTGCAATACATGAATCATAGGTTGAGGAGTTGTTAATTTATTTACTTGCAAATCAACTTATAAAATATTAGAACCATATGTTGAAAAGACTATTCATATGACACCAAATTTTTTTTTAAATTTTTGTGATTTGGTTAACTATATTTGTATGGATCTGTTTTTGATATGGTGCCCAAGTAGTAAAAAAAGTCATTTTCTCTGTTGCTATCTCCTGTTAATTCATTAGTGCTGTGTTTTTTTTGTTGTTGTTGTTGTTGTTGTTTTCCCAATTCATTGAGTATGTTTCCTTTAAGTCTGTGAATGTCTTTTTAATAGCTTCTTTGAAGTTTTTGCCACTGGCACTATTTATGGGGCTGATCATGTTTGGTTGCTCCTGTTTTCTGGTTACTTGTCGTGTGTTGCATATTCCTGTTTTTCTGGGTTTTTCCTCCTAATTTACAACTTCGCTCTCTGAACTCTAACACTTTGTGTTCTCTGTCACCAAACTTGTGCAGAATAGCCGCCATTAAGAAAGGCATGGAATCGCACTTCTGTCTCAGAGGAACCCTGTGTCTCCACAGCAGGCTCCGCTCAGCTCTGCTCGCTTGCTGTTCCTGGGGTGTCTCCCTATGAACATGCACCTTACTTGGGAAACTTTTCCTTTAAACTTGGCCCTGTTCCTATGATTCTCTACTGCTGAGCTTTCTTTCTGCATTAAATGTTTAAATGCCCTGGTGTCTTCCCACCCTAAAACTGTGATCTCTGATCTCTGCTGCTGCTGGGCTCTGGGATCCCCAGCACCCATGGCTGTGAGGGGTACCAGGAAGACAAGCCCACAGTTATCCCGCTGCTGGTTTCCCAGTTTGGCTGCTCTCCCTGTGATCTTCCTGGGAAGTTGACCACTGCTGTTCTCTGGGGTCTGCAGGTGACTGAGTCCACTCCACTTGTCCACCATTATGAGAAGCCAATGGCTCTTCTTGTCTGCATTTCACCAGTGGATCATGACTTGCCTGCACTGTGTGTCTATGTCTGTGTGTCCGTCTGTGCCTGTGTTGTGTTCATGCTGCCTCATGTGTGCTGAGCTTGTTGTCACTGGGTTGCTGTTTTTTTAATAAGTTTGGAAACTCCCAGGCAAAACCCCATCAGGTGTACTTCTGCTCCACCTCCTCTTTCCTTCTTTCTGGGACTCCAATATGGGACTGCTTGATAGGGCCTTGCAAGCTGCAGAGGCCTAGTTTGGTTTGGTTTTGTTGTTACTTCTAATTTGTTGTCATTTTCCTTCAGTTCAGGTAATTTTTAGCCATCTTTCCTCGAAGCAACTGAACCTTTCTCCTGTGGATCCACTGAGGTGTTGCTAATCACATCCATTATTTTGTCTTCCTTCAAGTATCACACTTTCATTTATGACTGATTACAGTTTCCCAATCGCTTCTTCATGCGCTCTACCTATCTTTTCTGACATCTGGGCTGTTTGGGGTTGATCCACTGTGTTTTCTCTTGACAATTTTCCTCTGGACCCCTCCTTCCTTCCTTATGCATCTCATAGTTCTTGGCCAAATGCTAGACATTGCCTCTAAAAGAACAGCAGAATTAACAGTAGGTAAGTGTTGAAATAGCTAGAAGTAGACTTGTTTTCTCTAATCTTTTTCTTTCATCCAAGGGACATTTACATAAAATGCATACTGTGTGATTCATTTCATAATATTTTAGGAGAGTTCATTGTCAGAAATTAGAAATCGTCCACATAAGTTGATGAGAGGGTTTTAAATAATTTGGGAAAGACTACAAAGTCTTCAGGAAACTTCATAGTAACTGTTCTTGTTCATCAGAAGTTATTTTGCAATACCAACACCAGCCTAGATTAAAATACTATATTTCAAACATCAGGTTGTCTTAAAGCAGGAAATACCTTTAAAAAATCCTGTTTGTTCAAGTACATTGTTCCAAAAATATCCAGGAAGACATGCCTAGTAATACCTCTAGTCAGAGTTCTATCAGCAGAGTTCTATTAGGAAGTAGGTATGCCCCCAAATCTTGTGCAAAAGATAAAACTTGATTTCCTATGAGTGAATGATTTAAACATTTCAAATAAATTTATTTTTTGCTGATAGTACTAAGAAGAGGGGTATGGCTTATTATTATGGCCAGAGACAAAACCAAAAATGTCCCCAAGCCACCTGAGCATTGGGCCCTTTTTATTTTGCGTTATGATAGAAGCTGTCATCCAGAGAAGAGTATCCAGTGGGACCAAATCCCACAAAACCATAAGTCAATAAGGAATTCTCTGGTGCACCTGAGCTGTTAGCACCAGGGCTGGCCCTTAAACTCCCAGTCCTATGTAAGATTTTGTGGTCCTGCCCAACCCAAAGGCAAGAAGGTCCTCGTGGGAGGAAATGGAAAGAAAGACGCCCCCCACAGAAAGCAATTCCATAGACTAACTAGCTGCTGAGGAGGGTCAATCGCTTCTTGTTCTTCCTATTCTTCTCTGTGTATATTCAGTTGATTCCAGCCCGGTCAGCAGTCAGCGTTGTGAACTGTGAAGTGTGTGTGTGTTGATCAGCTGTTTACTCAATAGCTTTTAGTCAAAACTGAATTTGCTACTTATTAACTACCTCAATCATGAATTCTACTTCAATGCATATTTTGTCTACACTTTTTTTAAAACAGTTCAAAATGTCTTTAAAATCAAGAGGTTCCATGAGCTTGAATCAGCACCATGACACTAAACAGTAAAGACTTTGTGCAAACACTCAACATATATAGATAAAAAAGTTTTCCAAAATATGATCTATACAGACCTTCTAGCAATGTTTGGCTAATTAAATAGTAGTTAAGATGGAAATATCAGCCTAAATACTACTATGGGACAGGCTGACATGTGAAATTCATTTGTATGCATGAAAACATTATTTTTCTTATAATCACTTGCATATTAATTGTACATATTAACAGAATTCACATGATATTTTCACACATGTGCTCATCGTGTGTTGATCATTTTATTCACCCTTCTGGTCCTCTTCTTCCTCCCTGAAGACGTCATTTCTGAGAAGGCAAAAGTGCCTTTCCTCGACATCCCATCATCTTAAGCAAGGAAACTGTCGTTACCACTGAATTGGTCAAACTGAAGCAATGTGGAAGGGGGACAGAGGGATGATCGTGTGCCAATTCATGGGCGGTACCGCAAAGACGGGCTTCACAGTTACCAAGCGCAGTGTTTGAATGTGTCATGTGGAGAAACACATAAGCCAAGACGGCCACGTCTGGAGAGCGCCAGAGTGCAGGTGGACACTTCGCATCTCCTTATCTCCAGAAAGCAGAAGCGAACCTTTGAGAAACCAACTTGCCTTACGTGAATTGAAGGCTATGTTTATTCAAAGATGAAGAAGGCTTGTCTACTTCCCCTCCAGCTTAGTGGGGCCCTTCCCTGGCACCACATTCACGCCAATCAAAGACTCCTGAAGTGCAAGTTCACAGTGAAAGAGGGACTGCAGTTGCACACTTGTGCTTAGAGGTTATCAGTGCACTGCCAGCTCCAGGAAGAAACAGACTGGGCTTCTGGCATGTTCCAGAGAGGGCAACTGTTCAAAGAAAATTTTAATGCAAAGCATTTAGGGTAATGTTATGTAAATAAGCAGCGGGACTTACTGCAGCTTTGACTGTTCAGTTTCTCTCATTCCCCTTCGTATTCTTAACTCAGTGATTTTGCGTTGAAAGTTTTTGCTTCTTGGAGTTCTGTACAATCTCATTATTTTCTCTTGGCATTTTCTTTAAGACAGGCAACAGCTGCCTGATACTGATAAACTCTAAGAAGACTAAAACACACTACAGCTGCCCAGCTTCAGTCTAAATGGACCACATAAAACACTCTCAAGTTGGCACTATTTCTGTTGGGAAACCGTCTCTCTCTAACACTGAAAGTGCAGTGTCTAAAAGCTATGCAGGGTGATTCTTTCAAAGTGTCTTAATACTCTAGCATTACAATAATCTTCACATTTAGCATATTATAATTGAGTTTGATGATAAGAGTTTGATGTCAAAAATAGTGAATGGTTGAACTCATGATGAATTTAAAAAAATATTTTCTCAACGACATCATTTAAAGTTCTTATAGCTTTATTCAGTCTAAACCCAAGCCATTTGCTGAGGTTTTGTTAAGCCAGATCAGGTCAGATACAGAATAAAATAAATAGCATAAAATATGAAGAAATCCAAAAAAGGAAGAAGAAATTACATATGGATGCCAAAAGCAAGACAAAAACTTAAAAAAAAAAAAAATGAGAGTAATATATCACAAAAGAAGAAATCCGGGAAAGTAGTTCCAACAAGAGACAAGAAAGAGAAAAAAATCATAGATAAAAACCCTTTAAAACAAAGATGCTAATAGGGAAAGACATGTATATTAGTCAGTATTCTCTAGAGGAAGAGAACCAACAGGATACACATATATGTAGATTTGATCACAGCACAGGGATTTTTTTAGTGTGACTCACACGAATTGCGTTGGATAGTCCTCAGAGGCCATCCGCAGACTGGAGAGCTGGAGGACCTAGTAGCCTCGCAGTTCAAGAAGTCAGAGCCTCAGAACAAAAGGGCCCAGATGCAACCCCACCAGGACCAAAGACCTGGAAACTCCCTGGAGAGTCACTGGTCAGAGTCAGCTTTACAAGAGAGAGAAGCTGCAGTCTGAGGTCCTCAGGCAATCTCAGCAGCAATGGAAGCAGCCGCTTGGGAAGAATGGAGCTTCTGTCTGTCTGTTCCTACTTCCTCTTCCTCTTCTAAGCTTAGTTCTATCCAGGCCCCTGACCATTGGACTGTGTTGCCCACATTTAGGGTGGGTCTCCCCTTCAGTTTGCTGTCCCACATGCCAATCATTCCTGGAAACACCCTGACTGACCTACCCAGAGGCTCCTTCATCTTATGCATCACTTGTTCCAATCAAGTTGACGATCCAGATTAACCATCACAGCATATATAGTCAACCAGCAAATAATTGCATAGAAGAATAATTGCATACGAACCACTTAATTCACTAATAATCAGGCTATATAAAACAAAATGTTGTTCATCAGTAGCACCTAATGTGCACAAATCAGGTACCCCAAACCTTGCTGGCAACTGCTCAAGTAATTGTCTTGAGCATCCCCAAGGGAAAGCTGCTGGCAGAGAACAATTTGAAAATCACTGTGAGTGCTCGTGACATTTCACCCAGTAACTATTCTTGTAGGAATCCAGGCTACACACATGTTCAGAGAAGCAAATATGTAAAATGAGGGCTTGCTGCAGTGTCAATAGAGTAGTACAAAATTCAGATAACTTAAATGTCTGACACTCCAGGAATGTGTTCAGAAATCAGGCCAGAATGATATACACCTGAGCAAGAAAAGTCGTTTTTTAAATGATCAAAGTAAGACAACATAATGGGTGTAAGTAGACCAACTTATAATTTGTGTACGTATTTTTATTTGTGTATTGACTGCTATAAACATGTTGTAGATAGTAAAAAGAAAATATTCAACATGACTATAATAATTCGGTGTGATTTTCTTTATATTTTCAGTTCATATGCAGTAGCTCTATATTTTATTTTATTTTTATTTACAAATATTTTATTCACAAATCTTATTCTTTTTTTAAGTTCTTGGAGTCTAACATGGTTCTGACAAATTATAAACATTCCATTAAGGTTTATGAATTGGATACATTATTTTTAACAAACTTAAAAATAAAAATAAAAGACATTTTGAAAATATTTATGAATATTTTAGATGGTCATATGGTGTAAATATAAGGTGTCCCCCCAAAGCTTCTGGGTTAATGCAGGAATATTCAGAGGTGGAATGGTTAAATCATGAGAGCTATAAATAACTAAATTGGTCCATCCTAGTTTGAATGAACTCACTGGGAGATGAGGCAGGTGGGGTGAGGCTGAGGAGGGTCGCTGTGGCCATACCTGGAAGGGTTCACTTTGTCCTCATCCTTTTTCTCTCTGCTTCCTGGCTGCAACACCAACTCTAAACCTTCACTCAAGACTAACAAGGTAGTTTCCAGAACTTTATCAAGTACACATAGAAAAAGGCCTGACCTTTATTTGGAGCAGCTCAGGAGTGAGGCATATGCCTCGCATCCCTGAGTCCCAGGGGTCAATCCCCAGCACTGCAATAAAAAAAGGTTTCTTGAGCCTGAATTGAAGTGTGCACTAATCGACATGGGTCAAAGTGTGCATGGACATACCATCCACATCGGTTTACCTGAAATGAGGTCTCTTCTTAAAATAGAGTCAGGAACTGCTGTTCTTGGATGGTACCAAATGGAGGAATGTGAAGAGGACTAGTGAGGAACCCAGAGGAACAGTTATTACATTATGCAGTGTTATAGAAATATAAATTAAAATTAAATAGTCCACTCGTCATCGAATATAAATGAAATATCGCCTTCTTCAAAAGGAAACACACAGGTGTTTTCTGTCTTCAACTCCAAACACTCACGCCCGACCTCTCCCAACTCGGCCCCAAGCTATCACTTGCAAACACTCAGTACTGTTTTTCAGAAGAGAGGTAGGGACTGTTGGTAGGAGAGGAAGTACAAAAATCGGAGACTAGCAGGAAAGACTGCACATTGGCAGCGGATTCTAAAGGAGGGGACATGCCACCTGCGGCTGGAGGGGGAGGCTTTGGGGCAGAAGAGAGGAGGGCATCCAGGTGGGGAAGGCAGCCTTGCTTCCTGGTGGGGCGGGGACAGGTTTGATCTTGAGGGACCGGGACAACAATCAGGTGGCTGAAGAGCACACTGTGGCAGCAAGAGAGGACATTGGTAAGTCCAGATGTGGGCTGGGCTCCAGGTTTGAAGTCCCGACAGCTGTGCCTACACCACGCACTGCATCCTGTTGAGCCGCCGCACTTAGGTGAAGGTGAATGTCACAGTCGTTTTAAGATTCAGATAAATGCACAGAGCCGGCGGGGCTGGAGCAGGTCCCCGGGGTGTGCACTGAGGACTCCGGCAGAGGAGCAGAGCTGGGGAGAGGCGGGAGGCAGGGCGAGCTGCGGGTGAGTGATGGGTCCAGCCCCGGGCTGTGCACTAGCCGGCAGGTCGGCAGGAGGGGCAGGCGGGAGCCACCACAGCAGAGGTGCCCTTCCAGGCACTCCTTCTTCTCCAGAGAAAGGACCTCTCACCTCTTTGCACCCTTAACTGGCTGAACCAGGCCCAACCCCATGCCCAGTTGGCTCTGTTGCTTCAAGTCAGCCCGGCGACCTCATCAATCCCCTCTGCAAACACCCTCGCAGCGGCACCGAGCTCAGTGGTCGGTTGCATACCTGCAGCCAGCACCCGGCTGGGTTTGCACGTGAACCTGGCTGTCCTAGGAGGCTGTTCACTGCCGTCATTCAGACTAGGCCAAGGGGACACTGGTGACACTGTGCAAACAAAACTTGAGGGAAAGAATTCCATGCCAAAAGAATGTCAAGAAAATCGGCAGAGGGAAGCAGGAAGGGAGGATGCAGAGGCTCTTCTTGCGGAGGGTTCATCTCGGGTCTGTGAAGGGGAGGCGTTGCGCTGCAGTAACTCCTTGAAGGAAGAAAGGCAGGGAAGTCCCTTCGTGGGAAGGGCTGCCTGTGGCAGAGTTTGCGTGTATCTGGAAGGAGGAAAGCAGTATTTAAGTGCCAAGTGCTGCCGAGCGGAAGCATGAAGAATGAAGTCCAGGTGATAGAATGGCTTCCCCCAATTTTAGTCTGACTAAACAAAAGGTCAGTCACTTCTTGAGGGGACAGAGAGGAAGAGGGTTTCTCAGCTAGATTGGGAAGGGAGAAAGATAACAGCTTCGGAGAGAAGCCTTCAGGTAGAGCCACAGAGGGAAGCAAGGGTGGGTGGCAGACCCCATTCCTGAGTGGAACCCGTGAATGTGGCCGAGGCTGGTGAGGCCTGACTGTACCCTCCCCCAGCTCCAGAACTCTCTGCTGCCTTCTGCACCTGCCGGGTCCTTGGCCTGCAGCCCGCAGGGAGAGCAGAGGTGGCGGCTTCATTCCGATCCTTGACTCCCTTCACGTGCCTGGGGTGCAGCACAGTCCTCAGGTAGAGGGGGGCAGGGAGGTGCCGGCCGTGGAGAGGACACACTCACCCAAGTGTTCACCAAGTGTGCACAGGCGTTGCGGGTGGGCTGGGCACTCCCAGGCCTGGTGTGTGTGTTGCCTGCATCTGCCACAGCAGGTTAGCACAAGCCGAGGGGCATCAACAGCACACTTTTCTTCCAGCAGTTTCACAAACCAGTAGTCAGCCATGATTTAACAGAAGTGATGGCGAAATGCATCAGGTTCTCAGCCCCTTCGCCTGCATCTTCCCACACTGTCCTCATGGAGGCCCTGGGAGTAAGTCCTGTGCCCAGCTCTGCTTTACCTGTGGGTAAATGGAAACAGACCAGACGGAGCAACTTGTCCAAGTTGGGCATTAGTCCCAGTCTCCTAGTCAGAGCTGTGCCCGCCATGCTCAGGCAGCTAGGAAAGACCTAGGAAGGTGGGATGGGCAGGTCAGTGCCCTGCACTTGCCTGGAAGGCTCTGGACGTGTGCAGGTCTAGTGAGAAGAGAATTCAGGACAGAGGTGACACTGGCTCCGGTGTCAGGGAGAAGCAATAGCCAAAAGTTTCCCTTGAGTGATGTCATCTAGACAAAGCAGGTGCACACGGGCCCCAGTGACAGGGGCTCCTGCGCGCACACGGCCATGGAGGGACCCAGGCCGCCTGCCGCGCAGTTAGGAGTGTGGACCTCGAGGTTGGCTCACCTGACCTCGAAGGCTGGCCATCAGAAGAGCGATCAAGGGCAAGCCCTCTGCCTCAGTTTCGTCAGCCATAAAGTGGGCGAGTACTACGTGGGAGGTAGTCCTGAAGGAGAGCGTTTCAAGGCGTGTGAACACGTGGGGCGGAACCCGGCACACCCTGCGTGATGATATAGAAATCACACGATCAGACCCAGGCTGGTGATCGTGACCAACAATCACCACACCGGACGGAAGACGCGGATGTGGGTCCTCAGGAGAAGACCCAGGGCCGGTGGGCAACCCAGGCTTGATCCTTCTACTTTTCTTTCCTTCCTTTCTCCCTTTTTTCTCTGTTTTGTTTGTTTGTTTGTTTGTTTGTTTGTTTGTTTTCCCAATGGTTCTCTTAGAAAAGCTCCAAGCTCAGCCGTTTTCTTCTTTTTCACAGGACGTGGCACAGACCCATGGTCCTGGACTTCTGGCAGTGCTGTCCCTGTCCTTCTGCAGAGAAGCAGGAGCAGAGGCCGTGGCTCTGGCTCCAGCTCCCGGGGCTGCGCTCTGCAGCTGCGGTGGGACCCCAGGGCTTCTCTGTGTCAGCCGGAAACACCCCACGTGACTACCGTGGGCCTTTTGAGCTCACAGCTCAGGCCGCCGAGTTGGCAGGCATTGCACTGTCCTGTCTGTTGGGATGAAGCTCCAGGAGGGTGCGGCCACCTGGTCCTGTCTGGTGGGATGAAGCTCAGGGACAGCAGGGCCACCCTGTCCTGTCTGGTGCTCAGGGAGGGTGCGGTCACCGGGTCCTGTCTGGTGCTCAAGGACAGCGTGGCCACCCCATCCTGTCTGGTGGGATGAAACTCAGGGACGGCGCGGCCATCCCATTTCTCGGCAGCTTCCCACACTGGACACCTCTCAGGGCTTCGCGGGCTTCTGAACACGCGGGTGAAGGAAGGTGGTTGGACCTGCCATTTAACAACACAGTGCTGCTGATCCCATCCTCAGGCAGCCTGGCCCAGAGAACGGACGGCAGAAGCAGGAACGGACAACACCCCAGGTTCTGTGCTGGGTGCTCAGCAGTTTTCCGAGCAGCAATGCTTCCACATTCATAGGGTGACCTGGGGCTCAGAGAACAATGAATTTACTGAGGACACATGAAAGGAGGCCTGCAGGCGGGAGAACAAACATTTTATTTACCCTGCTTTGAAATAACAGGAGTCACTTTAAGATGCGTGCAAACTATTAAAGGCATAATGATTTAAGAGGAACAGGGCCCAGGGCAAGCATAATAGTGGGGTCAGAAATTGCAGGTTTAATTTCACCTCAGTCTGTGCCCAGAGTCCATAATCACTCTCGGTTTGCATTTCTTTATCTGCCAAGTAAATAGGTTTAACTATGCAATCTTCCCTGCCCTGTTGCCCCTGGACTCTGGGTCAGCACACCACTTTAGTGTCTGCCAATCAGATGGCTTTCCGGAGCCTGCTCTCACCAGCTAACGTGAAGGTAAATGATGACGGAATTATGGAACGTGGGACAATGCATGTGGGAGACACTACACATGTAAAGTAATATCAGTACTATAACAACCTAGGCAATAAAAAAAGTCAGTATAACACATATATTTTGTACTATGTAAGACATAATTATTTACATATTTCACTTTTATCAGAATTTGAGTTTTTCAAGAAACAGAATATTCTAGCCTCCAGAGCATATTGGGCAGGTCATTTGTCTTGTGAAAGTGTGCTCTTTTAAATAGTTGTAAGAATTTCCTTGGTTATCTCCCAGTTGAAAGTGCTCAGGCCCCTCTTCCAGCAGTAAGAGAAAATGGGATTGGTAGGTGGCTGGGGGCAAGTGTCGGGCTCTGTGTCAGGGAACAGACAAGGTGCTTTGTGGAGGGCCCATGCTCATTAGGAAGCTGCTGGGAATCTCTGCTCCACTGGGGAGCATGGGCTAGAGACCCGGTTGACTGTCAGAAGAAGGGGGGAGGGACAGCCTCCCCACGGAGCTCAGAGGCCTTAGGCCCCACATCAAGCAGAAGCAGCTCCAAGATCCAGCTGCCACACTTCAGCTCTCCAAATTAGGCAAATTGTGGAAGCTGTAAGCTCAGGTGGGCTCCGCGGGCTCAGCGGCGGGCTCAAATGTAAACTCGGCAGGTCTCAGCAGGCACAGTTAGCAGCCAAACAAAATGGGACAGAAAAGTGGCCGAAGCAAGCTTTATTGGAATTTGGCTCTTGGGCGAAATTCCCAGACCCCCGGGGTATAGGGACCCAGAGAAAACCGCACATGGCTCTGGCTGCCCAGGGTTTTTATAGACTAGGATGTGAGGGGGTCTTGTTGAGTGACAGGTGGGTGTGAAGGGTCTGTGGAACTTTCCATCCACCTTGCTGCAAACTTTCTGGTCACCTTTGGCGAGCTGTGCCCCCTGCAGTCGCCTAATTTCCGACCTAACAGAAGCCTCACCTCTCTACGAATGTAAAGAGAAAGCTGATCACACTTACATTATAAGATTTTTCAGAGTTGGGGTTCCATTTGACCCCCATCATATTTTCCCACTAAAAATTTTTTAAAACCTGCTTCTCAAAGTGGAATGGAATGAGCCTTGACCAGGCTTTTACTTCCCCAAAGTTCATTTCTTAGTTGTAAAAGGGTTTCAGAGGTACTGTACTCTCACACCATTTAGGGAGGCCAATAAGGCCATTAAACTTGAAGAGACCCTCCGGGAACTTGTAATACCACTGGCTTATGTGGATTTTGACCCAGTTCATGAGGAGCCCAGTGCCAATCATAACTGTGATGATAACCCTTACGTTCAAGCAAGGTGTCCTCATGACTGGTATACAATGTGGACCCGAAGGATTGGTCTTTAGGTAAATCCTGGATAAATCCACAGTGCTGAGCAGGACTTAGAAACCTCCTTAGGAACGGACATCCTGCATCCCAGACATCCTGCATCCCAGCCCCTGCGAGCCACGGGGAAGTCTCCAGCTACACTGGCCAGGGGTGGAGCACCTCCTTCCTGCTCAGGAGAGCCTTGGTGTGCTCGGGGCTGCCCCTCGGTTCCCACCTGTACTCACTTATGAGACTCTCAAGTCCCAGGGACTTGACAACCGTAGGAACACCATCAAAGAACACATGCAACTTCATTAATACCTGGGGTTTAGCTCTTTTTCTCTCAAAGGAAGAAAAGTTATTATTTTGAAATATTGCTTGTATTTCATTGTCTACCATGGGATGTGGTCTTCCATATTATCTTTTTTCATTTAGTGGTTGTAAAATAAATGTATGAATGAGTAGGACAAATGAAGGGATGAATCTGTGAAGAACTGTTTTCATGGCATGAGTGAATGGAGATGCTCCGTGACCCTTTGAGAATCCAAACTTTCCCAAATATGTTTACAAAACAAATTTTACAATGCACACTCTTAGGGCCAAATGGTCTGAAATTTTTGTACTTAAAAGATAATGTATCCCAAGGAAAGAGAAGTAAAAGTATCTTCTGTTCAGGCAGAACATGAAGCACATATTTCAGCAAGAATATGCTTTTATCAGACAACATTACCAGGTTTTGTTAAAGCTTACAAGGTAAAGGTTACTCTAACAGTATCAGTTAGTGAAAAAGGAGAGGACAGAGAGACGTGTCAGGGAGCCAGGTCAGCCCTGGTGCAGGGGAGTCAGGTCAGCGCTGGTGCAGGGGAGCCAGGTCAGCCCTGGTGCAGGTGTGTCAGGTCAGCCCTGGTGCAGGTGTGTCAGGTCAGCCCTGGTGCAGGGGAGTCAGGTCAGCCTGGTGCAGGGGAGCTGGGTCAGTTCTGGTCAGTGCAGGGAGGTCAGCCCTGGCACGGTAAAGGCAGGACAGCCCCAGGTAATCAGAGGCAGACTCTCATTTCAACCTCAAGCTTCCCGGCGATGTTTCATGGCTCCTGCGGTATCACGGGTTTGGTGTTAAACTGCCCGATGCTGTACTTTCTGTGTCCTTCTCACAAGGTCTCCTTTGGTCTCCCACTCAGGGGAACAGCAGCTGGTGAGGAATCGCAGGCCCGAGGACGAGGAGCGTGCACAGCCAGGAGACTCAGCAAGCTGGGGACTTCGTTGGAAAGATGAGCACTTGGCAGCGAAGCTCATGGGCTTCAGCAATCTGCGCTCTTCCGGGCCCTGGTGGAGGCACCTGAACCGAGGCCCTGTCCTCTCCTCTTAGGACCGAGGACTCGAACCCTCCCCAGATATCAGGTTTCCTGCCTCCTCATCCTCCTGGATCAGACCGGCAGAGTCGCCCTCACAAGAGTGCCATCGCTGGAGATGGCTCTGCAGAGCAGCCTCCACCACTGCGCTGAGAGACCAGTGCCACGCTCAGACACTGGCATCCAGCTGGCCCAGGCTGCCGCGGCTTCCCCTTGCCACCCGGAGGATCAAACTCTGTCTCGCCAGCAGGGAGCCACTCAGTCTCCTCCTTCCCAGAACCCTGGCCTGCTTGCCCCCTTTGATACCTGCGAACGTGGCAATTTGCTGGGGTCCCCTTTCTCCTCAGGGCACTGGTCAGCACCCACCGCGGGATCACAGCTTTCAAAAACAGCAGCAGTGACCTGACTCCGAACACAAGGGGTTTTGTATCATTTTATTCAATTAAAATATGAAACTCACTAGTTTTCATGTCTGAATTATGGTAAAGTTGTAAGAATTATCCTCCTCTCTAGCCTTCTGTCTTCCTAATTTATTCATGACACTGTGGATGAAATGATCATTTAAATGCAAATATGACCAGATCACAAGTCTCCTTAAAACTTGTGAATAAATCTGAATGACTTCAGACGAGTCTAAACTTCTCAGCGTGACCTGAAGGTGCGTCAAGAAAGACCCAATTTTTTTACCTGTTGCCTCCTTGCCTCCAAGTCCAAGAATCCTGAGTGCTGTCCCTTCAACATTATTCAGTTTTGACCACACTGCTCCGTCTGCCACGGATGCCCGCCGCTTCCTCTGTACTGGGGCAGCCGGTCCCCACTCACCCTGCAGGACTCAGCTCCGGTTTCAGTAGGGAGGCTTTCCCCTCCGTCAGAGTTCTGTGGCTGCCTCAAGTTGCCTCACTGTTAAAAACAAGAACCGCGACACTGGCCAAAGTATATGGTTACCTTGTGCCTTGTGCGCATGTACGGATACACAGCTACCATCATGTATGACTCTAATACGCCAGTAAAAATGTGGTGAGAAACAAGACCTGGGAGCTGAGCAGAGCTCTCCGACTGTATGAAGAAGACTAAGAGCCTGGTAATTTTAAAATCGCCCAATATGGGGGACGATGGTAGGAACATGTCCGTGAGGCATAGAAGAGAAGGAAGTAACACAGCTTGATGTGTCTTCAGCTCTCAAGGCTATCACCGGAAGATCAAGTACCATCTACTAGGAAAATGAACAAGAGTAGACCAAGGTTAGGGGTGGCACAGGCCAAGAAGGAAGCACAGGTGTGGGAGGAAGTTATTAACTCGTTATTAACTTTGTGGGAGTTTTATTCATTTGTTCTTAAATTCGATTATTAGAGTGATACAGATTTTTTATATATAAAAAGAATTAGAGAAAACTGTTTAAAATCTAAATTTGAAAAAGTAACGGTTGGAAACAGCTAAAGGGATAAATTCTACCCTCTAAGCAGAAATGCTGTAGGACTGAGATAGGGAAATGGGTTTGACACCACCAAAGCTCCAGGTCTTTGGGGAAAAGACCAGAGCTATCATGAAAATACATTAAATGTGAATCTATTGTAATAAAAGCAGGTGCTGAAACCAATACACATGGAGAGTTAGTCAAGTATTGGAATTATTTTTATCATTTTGGAGAAGATGCATGTTTAGTTCACAGTGCATCCTGGATACATTTTGTAGAGGTAGACATTAAAGAAAAAAGATTCTGGAAGTCTTGAATCTGGAAGATTAAATGGCAGAGAACCCAGTCCTACATATGATGCAAAGTATCACTGTGAAGATGGCCACACAGGTGTGACTACAGAAAGACCTCGGGACAGAGGCGGGAAGGCAGACTCCAAGCATTTCTCTTATGGTATCTGCTGGTTCCCAGTGGCCTGGAGATTGTTTATGATACTCCTGGACAAATAGGCAAAAAACACATCTGGGGCCTTGCCATATAAAAAAAATTGTATCGAGACATTCAGCATGAAACTGAGTCTCCCAAGCATGGCGTGATGTGAGGCGGTGAGATCTTCAGATCCTTCGGGGAAAGGAACTTCCCTTTCAGTCTCCTGGCTGTCCACGATGTGCAAACACAGCTCAATGGAAGACAGAGTTTTCAACAAATCATGATGGGAAATCGGATTCACCAATGCAAAGAATAGACATAAAATTAGACCCTTTAAGCCAAATATGGTCTATATAATTATGTGTCATCCAGTCTTAAAGGAAAGGGGATTCTAACACTTCATACAACACAGATGAACTCTGAAGACAAGCCAGGCATAGAAAGTCTCATTCTGTACAATTCCGACTTGAGGATTTCCCTAGAAAGGTCAAGTCCATGAAGAGAGAAAGGAACAGGGTCCTCTTCCAGAGATTCTAGAGACAGAAAAGGGGGAGGTGCTGTTGACAGAGTGCAGAGTTCCTGTTGTTCCAGATGAAAATTTTGGAGATGCTTCATTAAAATTTGAATAAACTATTCTGGGACTCTAATTTTTCCAAATGAATTTCATGACTGCTTTTTCTAGTTCTATGAAAAATGTCATTGGGATTTAAATAGGAATTGCATTAAATTTGTATAGTGTCTTTGGTAGTACGGCCATTTTGACAATATTAATTCTGCCTATCCAGGAGTGTGAGAGGTCTTTCAATCTTCTAAGATCTTCTTCAATTCTTTCTGTAGTGTTCTGTAGTTTTCAGTGTAGAGGTCTTTTACCTCTTTTGTTAGATTGATTCCCAAGTATTTTTTTAAGTAATTGTGAATGGAGTAGTGTTCTTAATTTCTCTTTCAGTGGATTCATTATGATGTATAGGAATGTGTTTGATTTATCGGCATCGATATTATACTCTGCTATTGTTGAATTCATTTATTAGTTCTAGAAGTTTTTTAGTGGAAATTTATGGAACTTCCAAGTATAGAATCATATAATCAGCAAATAGTGATAGTTTGAGTTCTTCTTTACCTATTTGTGTACCTTTAATTTTTTTAATTCTAATTGCTCTGGCAAAAGTTTAATGGACAATGTTGAATTAAAGTAGTGAAAGAGGGCATCATAGTCTTATTCCAGATTTTAGAGTGAATACTTTTAATTTTTCTCCACTTAGAATTATGTTGGCTTTGGGTTTAGTATATATGACTTTCATGATGTTGAGGTATGTTCCTACTCTCCCTGGTTTTTCTAGTGTTTTGAACATGAAGGCTGCTGAATTTTGTCAAATGCATTTTCTGCATCTGTTAAGATGATCATGTGATTCATCATTCATATGATCAAGTATATTTATTGATTTCCATATGTTGAACCAACCCTGCATCCCTGGGATGAACCCCATTTGATTGTGAAGAACTATCTTTTCATTATGTTTTTGTATGATAGTGCTGCATCTATGTTCCTGAGGGATATTGGTCTAAAGTTTTCTTTCCTTGATGTGACTTTGTCTGGTTTTTGTATCAGGGTGATATTAGCCTCATAGAATGAGTTTGGAAGGATTCCCCTCTTTTCTATTTCAAGGAATAATTCAAACTATACTAAAGATTTATAGTAATAAAAACCAGCATGGTGTTGGCACCAAAACAGACTTGTAGACCAATGGTACAGAATAGAAGACACAGAGACAAACCCACCTAAATACAGATACCTCATAATAGACAAAGATGTCAAAAACATTCACTGGAGAAAAGACAGCTTATTCTACAAATAGTGGTGGGAAAAATGGAAAGCCACATGTAACAAAATGGAAATAAACTCTTATCTTTCACCCTGCACAAAACAACTCACTGTGGATCAAAGACTCAGACACTAGAACAGAGAGCCTATGCATACTGGAAGAAAAAGTAGACCCAAATCTTTACCATGTCGACCTAGGATCTGACTTCCTTAACAAGACCCCTAAAGCACAAGAAGTTAAATTAATAATAAATAAATGGGATGGACTCAAACCAAAAAGCTTCTTCTCAGGAAAAGAAACAATCAATAACAGAAGAGAGAGCCTACAGATTGGGAGAAAATCTTTACCACATGAATCTAAGATAAAGCATTAATCTCTAGTATATATAAAGAACTCAAAAACCATAACACAAAAAATCAAGTAACCCAATCAATAAATGGGCTAAGGAACTGAACAGACACTTCACAGAAGAAAATATACAATTGATCAACAAATACATGAAAAAATGTTCAACATCTCTAGAAATTAGAGAAATGCAAATCAAAATGACTCTAAGATTTCATCTCACTCCAATCAGAATGTCAATTATCAAGAATACAAGCAACAACAAATGTTGGTGAGGATGTGGGAAAAAAGGTACACTCATACATTGCTGGTGGGAATGCAAAATGGTGCAACCATTATGGAAAGCAGTATGGAGATTCCTCAGAAAACTTGGAATGAAGCCACCATTTGACCCAGTTATCTCACTCCTCAGTTTATACCCAAAGGACTTAAAATCAGCGTACTTCAATGACACAGTCACATCAATGTTTATAGGAGCTCAATCCATAATAGCTAAACTGTGGAACCAGCCTGGGTGTCCTTCAACAAATGAATGGATATAGAAAATGTGACACACACACACACACACACACACACACACACACACGATGGAATATTACTCAGCTTTAAAGAAGAATGAAATTCTGGCATTTTCTGGTAAATGGATGGAGTTAGAGAAAATCATGCTAAGCGAAATAAGTCAAACCCAAAACAACAAAGGCTGAAAGTTTTCTCTGATATGTGGTAGCTAATTCACAATGAGGCTGAGGGATAAGGAAGAATAGAGTTATTTCACTTAGGTAGAGGGGAGTGAAGGGAGGGGAAGGGGTGTGGGGGAAGGAATGATAGTAGAGTGAAACAGACATTATCACCTCATGTACGTGTATGACTGCATGACCGATGGAATCCTGCAATACGTATAAACAGAAAAATGACAGATTACACCCCCATTCAGGTATGATCTATCAAAATGTATAAATGCATTCTGCTGTCATGTACAGCTAATTAGGAATATAAAATTTAAAAAAGTTTAAATAATTATAATTATTATTATTATTATTTTTTTGTAGTGCTGGGGATTGAACCCAGGGCCTTGTGCTTGCGAGGCATGCACTCTATCAACTGAGCTATCTCCCCAGCCCCTATAATTAGTTATTTTATACTAAAAATATGAATAAAATTAATACTTTTGAACTGTACACTTAAAGATGCTTAAAATGGAACATTTTCTTTTGTTTTCACCACAGTAAAAATTGTGTTAAAAAAGAGGTTTGAGGAGGGACAGATGGCCACGCAGTGGACTCAGCTTTTAGCACCTTCTACGTGAGGAACGTGGCAATCGGCTGAGTGCTGAGGTGAGAGGCCTGGACCTGGGCAAGAGGGCTCGTGGAGCCATAGGGAACAGTCCTGAGATGGTGGCATCCGTGGGCAAAGGTCTGACAAAGGAGACTCTGAAGAGCAGCAGATGCATGAGAACAGTGCTCAGCATCACGAGCCAGCAGGGAGCTGCAGGTGCCAATGAGAATGAGGACAGCTGCTACCAGAACCAGAGAGCTGGCCGAGAGGCAAGGGTGGTGAGCCTGGGGAGCAGCAGCTCTCGCCCCTGGAGGTGGGAACGCAGATGAGCAGTCATCATGGACCTCTGATTGACCGTCTCCCAGAAGCCATGCGAGGTGCGGCTAGTGACCCAAGGACACCAGTCAGCATGCAATAGAGGCTGCACACCACAGTTATCGCAGCACTCTCCACAGCCAAGATGTGGACTCGGCCCAGGTGCCCACCAGCGCAGGAAAGGATAAAGAAAGAAGGCGCGTGCCCACAGGTTATGACTTGTCATACAGAAGAGGGAGACCTGTCATCTGCAGCAGTGTGGCTAGAGCCGAGGAATCTAAGCGAGAGAAGCCAGACACCAGCAGACAGCCACCACATGCACTCTCGCACGTGGAAGCTGATATGCTGACCTCTGTGGACCAGAGGTCAGAGTCTGGGAAGGACGGGGAAGGGCAGGGAGAGGGAGGTTGGATAATAGGCATGGGTTCTAGTGTTCCGCAGCGTGGCGGGATGACTGTAGTGGCAGGGCAGTGCTGACCACCCTGGGTTGACCAGACAGGCTGTGTGCTGTGTTGGAATGTCACACTGTGCTGCATTAATGAGCACAATTGATTCAAATTAATCACAATTTTTACAAATGAAATTACACTCTCATCTCACATCATTTACAAAAGTTAACTTAAATAAATCACAGACCTAAGTGGAAGAGCTTATACTATAAGATTTCTGAAAGGAAACAGGGTACCTCTTACAGTTAGGCAAAGCTTGGCAGGCAGCTACCTGAAAGACAAGAGCAAAGCACTGATAGCGAGGCTTCATTAAAACTCAAATGTTTGCACTTGCAGAGATATCACTCAGAAAATGAGAAGTCAAGTAAAAACCAGGGCAAATACTTGAAAATCATAGATCTGATGAAGGACTCATATCCAGAAAATATCAGGAATTCTTTCAAGTCACTAATAAGCAGAAAAAGAGTACAATTTTAAAACTGGACAAAAGATTTAAATGAATATTTCACCAAAAACTAAATAATGGAACCACAAACGGTCCATGTAAGCAATGGAAGGTTGTGGATGTCATCAGCTATGAAGAAAATACAAATGACCCCCACAGTATGACCACTGTATCCCATTAGAGCAGCTATAATTCAAAAAACAGGGAGAGATAATGACAAAGACTGGCAAGAAGAAATTGGAGCTCTGTTCCATCCACTAGGGAAGAAACTGGCATAGCACTTGGCAACAGAGCTAGACGATTTCCTTGCAAGTCAGGCCCGATGAGACACAGCAAGGGCACTCCATCACTGACCCTGAGGAAGGAAAGAGCCCTTCCCCCAACTTTGATTCAGAGGGAGACTGACTGTGTGGCACACACTTGTTACTCGCAAGCATCTCCCAGAACTGTGCAAAATGTCTTGAGAGAGCAGAGCAAAGAGTTCACCCTGAGGGCTTCAGGGGAGGCCCAGATGGGGCTTCCTGTGTGACGGGGATCTGTCTGACTTGGTTCTCCAGTATCAATGGGAAAGCACCCAGATTTTCTTATCAGCTTGCCCATATGGGGGCATGAAGGGCACAGGAGTGGGTGGCCCTTAAAGCTGCCAGCACTGAACCATCAAAAAATGTCATGAAAACAAGAATCAAGGAGATATCTGTCTTTGCCTAACTTCAAGGTGTCAGGAAGACAAGATGGTACCTCAAGCACACTTTGCTCACAGATGGGTTTTAAAAAGAAAATTAAGACAATGACCTCTGCATTTGAGCCATGCAGTCATTCTGGGAAGGAAATCAATTGTGCTGGTGTAGGACATTTGTGTACAGGATCATTATTTTGTTTTAATGTATTTTGAGTCGGAGCTCTGCATTTGGAAAATCCAAGTGCTTTTTTACAGTTAGCAGTTCTGGTTTTCTTTTCCTCTCTTTCTTTATGAAAATGTCAATAAAGAATGGAATAAAATTCTGCATAGTTTTATAACCAGTAACTAAATTCAGGCAAAATAATCGAAACCCAAGTTTCATAAGAACACACACTCCTACATTATGTAGACACTTCCAAAGGATAGAAAGTAGGGCATATTCCTTGATTAATTTTGTGAAATTATTAAACCTTGATGGCATATTCAGACAGTAGAATGAGGAGAAAGAAATTACCGTATAGTAAGATCACAGACATATCTAAAACCTTTAAAGATGTTAGTAGACAAAACACAGAAATGAATTTATGATGTTCCAGGCGGCCTTGCTTGCAGAGTTCATGGTTAGATGAATGTTGTGAGATACAGGTGTGATCCACCTCAAGTATTTTATGAATTCATAAAAAATAAATAGTACGTGATCATCCCAGCATTTCCTGAGGAATGGTTTCAGGCATTTAGGAAAGGTTTGCAAGAAATAGTTGTAGCAAACTAGGAAAGAAAGTAACCTGAAACTGAAAATTTTCAATAACAGAGCACCTAGAGACTACACCTACTGGCAGAGCATTAATTCACGAAGCTCATTAATAGTCCTCTCTTCTTCACTTCAGCATTACACTGGAGACCTCATCCTTGCAAAGATTCAAAAAATGGTGAAGTTTAAAATTTATAAAGTTTGGAGAGTGTGATTCCTGTCACTATTTGTACATTACAATTGTAAATATCAGATTTCTTGAAAGTTGTTGTTAGAGTCTCATCACCATAGGTACTGTTTCAGGTGACATGGACTGGCATTGATTGACATGAGTGCCTCAGCACAGAACAGACAGCCCTGACACAAAACAAAAGCAGAAGCGTGTAGAGCTAGCTTACTGCAAATAAGCCAGAGGTCTGCAGTATGCGGTGCTAGGGCCACGCATCCATTTTCCAGGAAAAAAGTACAATGTGTCCTTACTGCATATAACTCCTCCTAAAAGACAATCCCAAATGGATTACAAATATGAATGCAAAATTAGAAAACGTCAGAAGGAAAATGGCAGAATACTTTCATTGATCCAAATGGAGAGAGCGTATCTAAAACATGAGGAGGAAAACTTCGTTTACAATTAAGTGATGCATTCTGTTAAATAAAACGTACCATGAACACATTGGCTACCAGGAGAAAATAGTTGCCAAACCTACGACGGAGGAGGGCTGCTTTTCATAACACCCAGCGAGCTGCCAAGAAAGACAAAGGCATGGGTGCACGCTCGCTGGGAGAGCGAGGAAGAGGAGTCAGAGCCCCGAGCGGGGTAGAGACGTCCGCCAAACAAGAGCATCAACAGCCTGGCCTCCGCCGCGAACTGGAGGATTCAGACTCGGTGACGTCGGCGTCACGGCCAGCGACAGCCCGGAGAAGACGCGTGCCAGCCACTCAGCCACTTCAGAGCGCCCGCACGGCTCGGAGGGAGGGACTGGCACCTGCCTGGGAAGCTCACCTGACACGCGGGCCTCGGCGGAGCGTCCGCGCCGCAGCTGCCAGTCCTCGGGACCTGCAGCGAGGCGGCAGAGAGGGTCCCGGGCTCGCCCCTTCAAAGCGAGGCTCCGTCCAAAAAAGAAGACTGAAGTTCATGCCCCAGCGGAAGGGGCTTCCTCCTGTCTGCGGTGCCCGGCGACCCAGCGCCGGCCCTGCGCTGACCCTCCAGCCCGGGTCTGCAGGGCCCTCGGGACTCTCCCCGCGGGCGGCTTCCCCCGCGAGGCCCTGCACCCAGGCGACACGCAGCCCGCGCGCCTCCCTGCAGTGCGGTGGCCGCTCTGCCCACTTCCCGCCTTGGCCCTCCGTGGCTTCTTCACTCGCTATAGGGGTTGCAATGCTTTATTAGTTGACTCTTCTTTAATTAGATGTTCACAGTTCACATTCCTGGCAACATCTCTCCCTTCACTGGGTCCTCATTGATACAGCGTTTACAGCAGCATGTTTTACTGTGAGAACATATTGGCAAAAATAAAATCATCGACATTAAAATATAGTTAAATTGTTCAATTTAGATATAAAATAGCATTACACGGCAGTGAAAATAATTCACAGCTCTACAAATAAACGTGAAGTCGAATTTTATTGGTGAAAACACGAAGGCATACAAGTCTGTGAAGACAATTCATACATATCAATTTCAAAAACCCTAGGAGATATAGTCCAAGTTCACTCCCAGCTTCTCCTGCAGCTCAGGGCTGTCTTCCTTGGCATGAAGGACTTCAGGAGTCACCCTTGTACCTTGGTTCTAGCCCCCCTAATGATCAGAAGCCCCTAAGAAGAGGAGACCCCTGGCTAAAGTGGTAAGTGAGCCCCGCCCAGCCACGTGGGAGCCATTTTGGGAAGTTTGCAGACGTTCCAGGAGGCACATGCAGGGTCACTGGGCTTAGTGGTGGGACGGTGCCATGTGGAGTTCACGTCTGCATTCAAGCTTCCAGAGAAGAGGTGGCAGAGGTGCAGGTGGCCTGTCTGCAACCAGGCAGTGTTCTGCCAGATGTGAGTCACCCCAGCCAGGCCCCGAGGGGCGCGATGGGCACCTTCACTCACGAAGCCTCGCCTGCACTGAAAACAGCTGTGTGTACCCAGCATCTTCCAATAAAGGCCTCCTGTGCTTGAAGTTTACTGAAAAATTTTGTTGCATGGAAAACTCCTGATGGATTTTTAAAAAGTTGGTGAAGCCCACTGAATTCACAGACACAGAGCCCCAGGAATATTACTGTGTGGGATTGCCGTCCCTGTTAAGAGCATGCACCCGGAGAACAGAGACAAGGAAAGCATGGGGAGCCTCCCTCCCTCTCTCCCACCACCCTCGCACCCTCCCCTGCCCCAGCCCACTCCCCAGCTCCACACTCAGGGTCCACTCATGGAAGAGCTGACCCTGAATGCGGGTCTCACTGCAGACGAAGCTCAGGAAGCCAGGTCACATGAGGAAGTGGCCTTCTGTATGTGTCTGCTGCCTCTGGCTTCTGTGGCCTCAGCTCGGTGAGGTACACTCCTCCAGTACAGGAGACTGGCCCAGGCAGGAACCATCCAGGGATGCTGCCCGCCCAACCAGAAAGCTGAAGGCACCTGCAGAAGATGAAAGGAATCAGCCAATGAAATGTTCAGTCTTTTAATGGACAAAAATCTGGGAGATGAAGCCGGGTGGCCTGGTACAAGACTGTAATCCCAGCAGCTTGGGAGGCTGAGGCAGGAGGACCACAAGTTCAAACCCAACCTCAGCAACGTAGACCCTAAGCAACTTGGCAAGACCCTGTCTGAAAACAAGAAAATAAAAAGGGTTGGGGAGGGGTTCAGTGGTGATGTACCCCTGGGTTTAATCCCTGGTACCAAAAAAAAAAAAATTCTGGGAGATGAGCTATCTTGGGTCAGAATGGTACCTAACTAGCTATGGGCAAACCACTCAGCCCTAGAGTTTCTCTTTTTTATGTCTTTTACAGTTTTATTTTTTATTTATTTATTTTTTGTTGTTGTTGTTCTAATTAGTTGTAGATGACAGTAGAATGCATTTTTACATTTTGGTAGATCATACATAAATGGAGTGTAATCTCTCATTTTTCTGATTGTACATATTGCAGGATGACATGGGTCATGCAGTCATATATGTACATGAGGTGATAATGTCTGCTTCATTCTACTATCCTTCCTACCTTTTCTTTTTCTTTTAATTACAGGACAGGTGAGTTGTCAAGCACCAACATTCCATAATTTTCTATATTTAGAATTTTATTTCATATTTGAGATGATTTGGGGAGAGAAAAGAAATCCAGTTTTTCCATTTTCTAGCTAACAGTCAGTTTACCTGCTGAAGTCTGGGCTCCCCTGCTCCCAGGGTGGGACACATACCCAACTCATTGTGGTGTAAGGTCAAAGGCAATGATAAGTCTGATGCCCGGCACAGGCAGGGTGGAGATTGTTCAATCACATTGCAACCACAGACACTGGAAGTGTTTCTGAGCTGCTTCATTCAGAATCGTAATCTGCCTAAAATATTTTGTGTGCTCATTACCTTAAAAAGCAGTTTCTGGATGGGAAGGGGATGTGGTGGTGGGTGCAGGGGCGTGAGGCACTTCCCTGGGAGATATGCTTTAAAGGAGGCACAGAGCAAGGGTGGACCCTGGTGCTGCCTCAAGGGGGCGGGAGCCGTGGGGTGGGGTCAGGGAGCACTTATCTGGCTCATCCCGGGACCATGAGGAGCCACAACTGCCCAGAGGGAAGCCGAGATTAGAGATGCAGATTAATCCTGTTCAACAGCCACAGCAGCCAAGGAAGCTGCCCGCTGGCCACCAGCTCAGCACAGCTGTGTTATTGCCCGCTGGTGTTGATCCCCTGGGACGGGTGGAAGCCAGGGCTCCTGAGGCTCTCCTTCCCCAGTCCTGTGCCAGTGCAATACACAGACTGATGGACTCTGAATCTGCATAGCTGCAAAAAGGATCTGAAGGTGTTTAGACACTTCTATTACCTTTTAAGTGGAGTTGGTTTCTCATTTCTTGCAACAGCCCAGAGACTGGAGGTGACAAATGACTCAGACTCTCCTGTTCATTATTAGTCGCCATGTTGCACTTATGAGGGAAAAAAAATAGGAAGACACAGAAATGGGAGAAAATGACATCCTTGGGCAATTTGAGCCAGAACAGTTGATTGGGAATTATCTTAATTATGTTCTGACCACCTCGCACACTCACTAGGGGGAAGTTCAGACTTAATGTGTCAGCCTGATGTGTCTGTAACTTTTCTTACTCAAGTTGCGGTTCACTAGATGTTTTCGGAGCAGTGACATTGGACCCAAAGGTGAGGCTGGGGGAGATGAGCTGCCCAGAGCTAATGGCCACCATGAAACCCACTGCCACTGACCTTCCAGAGCATTCCCAGACTAGGTGTGCCTGGATGCCCTGCCCCAAGGCGCACTGTGGTTTGGCTTGTGTGAGAAACAGCTTTCACTTCCTGCCCCAAAGGGCTGTCTGCTTCCTATGTAGATCCCGAGGATCACTCTCCACTAATCACATCGTGAGGGAATCGTAAGAGAACCCCATGGCATACTGAAGGTAGACTTTGCAGAGAGCAAGACAAAAGCAGCAGGTGTGTCCGTCAGGAGGGTCTCAGGAAGCTTCTGCAGCATGACAGTGACCACACCGGCTGGATGGCTGCCTACCGACGCTGCTCCTCTGCCAGCTCAGGGACTGTCTGCACGTGAAGCTGATGCAGCCACGTCTTCTCCACCCACTTGAAGCCGACGAGCGCATGCAGTTTCGGTTTGATTTACTCACATGCTGATGCATTATTCATTTGTTCCTTCAGTCACTCCAACAGTGACAGACGCCTCTGTGCACCAAGTAATCTGCGTGGTTCTGTGGATTTGATTATGAACTAAATCTAATCCCACCTCTTGAGAAGAGGGGAAGGACTATAATGCAGCAGATGCAATGTGTTTAGTAATAAAAACAAGTGCAATTGTATCTCAAGATGTCACTGTGACTCTAATGAAGAGCGACTTTCTCTGAATAGGAGGGTAGAGGCAGGGAGTTCCTGGCCCAGAAGTTATGCGTGCAGTCTCAGAGAAATGTACCCATGGGGTCACTTCAGGGTTACCCGAAGACCAAAGGATCTTATTGGAGTCTGTCTGAAAAGTCTTGGGTGCTTGCAGCCTTTTACTGCAAAGGTGACCACTCATTTCCTCTCTGGCCCTAAGACTGTGGTATAGGGGTCACCGTGCATTTCCTGAACATCTAATTAGCATGTTAAAATGTGTTATCTTGGCACATCAACTTTTTGTGAAGTGATGCTCTAGCATATCACAAATAAGTGAAATTCTGCAAAACTAAGGTGTGTTTAACAAATAACATTATAACACTTACAGTGATCCTTCTTTCTTACAATCAAACTGAAACACAGCTCAAACTGACCCCACAAGTCACTCAGTAATGACAGTCTGATACCAGCAGAGCACAGACCCTGAGGCCGTTCCCAGCCCCCTTTCTAAAACCACAAAGGCAAGTCCTGCACAAGCTCTGTGCACAGGCCCTGGGGTCCATGCATGCCCCAGCGTGTCCACGTAGGATGACACGTGGTACTGCTAGAGACAGAGTCATGAGAACTTTGAGTGTGATAAAATTATAAAAAAAGAAAACTAGCCCTCACCTCCTAAGCCCCATTTTCCTTCCCTTCCTCTTGATTTGGATATTATTAACATGGCCCCAGGATCAGCCACCCCATTTGCAACCATGACAGAAAGGACAAGAGAAATGAAAAGAAAATTAAAAGATGGCAACTTCTAGAATGTTTGCTTTGTGAGAGACATAAATTTATTTTTATATAAGCCACACTAGGTTAGATCTGTCCCTTGAATCCAAATGCATTATTGGCCAATATTTATCCTTGATTTATAATGCTGCTGTTTCATGGTAGAGATCATTGCAAGGACATGGAGTGGAGTAGGGTGGACCTTGCATTCCAACTCTGGGCTGGTGTCCTGGTCTCAGAGACGGAGCAGGGTCAGGACCTGCACTGGCAAGCTCTTAGCTGAACCGTGGCTTTCCAGCCTCAGTGACTTCAGTGCAGACCCTCCCTCGGAGGAGCAGGCCTGTCTCTTCAGTTCACTGTAAGCTTGTGAAGTCAGTAACTACATCTGGGTCACTAGACTTCCCATCACAGTGAAGTGAGCACGCTGTGGTGTCTGCCTCAATGAAGTGGATGTTTGTTCTGATTGAAAGAAAAGTAGCAACCTGAGTGGAAGCTGGACTTTTTTGCTTTTAATTTTTCTTGCAATAATTTCTTTAAACCTGTAAGGGAGAATATAATGGATATACTACTTCTTTTGTTCTATTAAATTCTGCCAATATTGATTGATTGCTCACTGGGTGCTAGCCAAGGGACTTAGGAAAACGGACATGACACAGGCACACCTCTGGGACGTCAGATGCAAGGATGGTAGCAATGGAAAGTCCGCGTAGAATCCTCCATGAATGCTAAGCTGGTTTGGACATTGTGAGACCTTGATTTTCTCAGAGTTCAACAGCAATAAAATTTTGGCAAGTCATCTACTGATTACTTTACTAATGATTGGATTCTGAGATAACTTGGAATGCAAATAATTTATGGTACAAAATTAAAATATGATGTTTTCAAGCAGGATGCCTATCACTTAGGGTTGACCCAGAGTCATGTTAGAGTAAGTTATTTTTCATTGTTGTACATGAGAATGGATAAAATTTTGAATCCTTATAAAAAGTCCAAAGATATTAAGTTGAATTGGCAGAAGTCCAATGTCTAATGAAATGTTTATCATCCCTATATTTATTCTCAAAATATACAAGAGATCCACATTCAGCCTCATTCCCCGCAGTGGGAAGAGGTGGAGGAGCAAACCAGCACGTAGACCCTACCTCTCCCACTTTCGATCTTCGGGAGGAGAGGAGACAGACATTCAATCAATTTGTCTTCCAAGGCTGGCAATAGAACATTTAGCTCCTTCTCGGTGGTGGTCCGATGTCTAATTCAACCCCAGTGATCTGCCGAAACTTTATGCCTCAGACAGAATAAAATTTCATTCAAGCGAAGGGCAGGTGCCCCAGGCCAACGGCTCCAGAACCGGGTCTGGCTGTGGGTTCGGCCACTCCCTGGGCACTCAGCCTTCAGCAGGGGGTCAAGGGCACTGTCTGCTGTCCCTGCGCTCTTCCTACAGACCCAGGAGAAAGGGAGAGAAAGCTGCCAAGTGCTCCAACCTTTAAGGGTGCCGCCATGCAGCCTCTAAGGACGAGGCTCGCTTAGCCACTCAGAGAGCAGAGCTGTGTCCCCCCAGGCGTCCCCCTGCAGACTGTATGAGAGCCACGGGGACCCCAGGCCTCCCAGCACCAGGCAGTGACAGACAGGCTCCCCGTGCTGAGAAAGGGGCAGCTGCCTTTCCTCTCTCTGAGGCCACAGGACTGAGCATCCAAAGGAATCACTCTTGGTGACCAGAGGAGGGGCGTCCCAGGAGGGGGCCCTGAGGAGGTCTGGGGGGAGCGGAGCCTGCACCCCTGAGGACAGGCCTCCTGTGTTCCCCCCGACGCCTCAGCTGGGCCACAGGCTGGAGGGCTCTCACGCGCGGGCCTCTGAGGGGGCCTTTCCCTCCTGGCCCTGCAGCCCAGGCAGAGGGTCTGAGGGAACGCTGAACTTCCGTTTCACACTTTTACAAGAAGGGCGATGGGGATTTGTGGAGGGAATAGATAGGGACCCACAAATACAGTCCCAAACTATGAAGAGGATGGCGGGTGTGCTGGGAGCAGGGCCCGTGACGCAGCCTCAGTTCCAGAGGGATCTTCCCGGAGGGTGGGGCCAACTGAAGCTGACAGTTTCCCCACAGCCTCACAGGGCCCTGCAGAATCTACTGCCAGGAGAGAGAGGACCGAGCAGTACCAGGGCTCTTCCCTTCCTTCTCTTGGGTCAGCCCTGAGAAGAGGATCGCATGCTAATCCTGTTCCCACCCCTCCAAACACCAGGGCTGCCCTTGGGGGTGAGGGACTGTCCCCAAGGGGAAGGCCTTTCCCATTCCCAGGCTGCAGAGGAGTCAAAGATGTGACTGTTTTAATGATTTTTAATGATTTGAAAATGGACAGAGGGTCTGCATCCCATTCAGTCCTGCTCAAGATCTGCAGCAGTGTGTACAGTGTCACACGGGAGACACCAGGATCCAGGGAGAACAGACGCACAGTCCCAAGACTGTCCCTGCACATCAGTTCACGGGGCACTTGAGGACACTACCACGCATGCTGTTGACCCAGTCTGCAGGGGCCTGAGCATCCTCCATCCTCTGGTGCACAGCCTGGGACTCAGGAGCAGGTGCAGGGCCCTGGGTACACGTCACAGCAACCTGGGTTCTAAGACAGGATGGTAGAGAGGGCCACACAGAAATGGGGGGATTGTGGGTGAGGTGAGGCACTGGTAGAGGGGAGGCCGCTGCTGGAGAATCCCAGGGAAGGGCCCCCCAGGCAGGGACCAGGCTGAGAGAATCCCAGGAAAAGGCCACATGGGCAGGGACCTGGCTGAGGGAGTCCTAGGGAAAGTACCCCATGGGCAGGGAGCAGGCTGATTCCTGAGAACAGAACAGGCCTGACATTACTTTCTCAGAGGGAAGAAGGGTCAGCCAGGCTCTGTTTAAGAAAAGGCAGAGCAATTAAAAAGCAGGGCCTTTCAGGAAATGGCCACCCATTCTCAAAGGACGGGGGCTATCTGGAGCAAAGGCTGTGCTCCCCACGGAAAGGCCATTCCCGGGGTAGCAGTGACTGTCACAAATGTGTCCCTATCCGCTCTGGCCCTGAAGGACTCGTCACTTGAGAACCTGCCTGGCCCTCCAGGGAAAACAAATGCAGAGGCTGAAAATCAGGCAGGAACAGTGCAGATGCTGGACAGGCCGTCGTGGGTCAAGGCGCCCCCTTGGTACAAGTGTTGGATGCCACTCAGATCCTCTGACCCCTGAGATTTCCCTGGTGCCTCCTGGGAACCGTGCTGAACCGGGAGCGCTGGGAGGGTGGACGTGTCTCACTGTGACCTCATCTCGCTGGGAGTGGCCTCTGTGTGCAGCTGGGTGAGCACACTTCCACGGAGGCTCTCTGGGGAGCCGGGTTAGAGAAGGGGTCCTCACTGAGCCTCGTGTCTGTCTGAGAAGAGAACTGTGGCAGAGAACTTCGGTTAATTCTTATAAACATCATTTTGTTCATTTAAATTCATTCACACATAGAAACATAAAATCGTCCTCACTGATGGAAGCCTTCTGAGTTTGCTAGACTTATTCTTTATGCAATGCTTAAATCTGGTAAGCATATTTGTCTATTTAAGCATTCACCATTTCTTTCTATATATTTGCGTCTAGCTTGCGAAATGCACGGTTCGCTGTGGTTATCTACGGCCACCCTGCGGTGCAGTAGCTCCCCAGAACGTCCCGCTTCTGACTGTGACTTAGGGTCCACCCATCAACCTCTCCCTCCCAGCATCTGCCCTTGTCTCGCCTTGCCAGCAGTTTTCTCCCCGTTGGACTTTTAGTCTGTAAATTCGTGTATTCATCTCCTGTGGACGAGAGGAAAGGCAGCGTGCAAGATCCACCTTGTACTCCGGAGGGCTCAAGTCCACGGAGGGCGGTGCAGCCTTTTCAGGGAGAACCCGTCAGTGGTTCTGCAGCGCAGTGTGGTATTGGATTGCCAAGTGGAGCGGCGAAAATAGGAGCTAAATCCAGGTGCTGAAGTCCTAGTTCAGAAGACCACCTTCCATCTAGGAGTAGAGAGACCGACTGGGGTGTTGCCACTTCTGCAGTAGCGGGTGTTGAACCATCACCAACCTCTAGGCACAGGAGCATAGCTGAGCTAGGCTGGACTGAATGCCAGTGGGCAAGTCCGGTGGGTGGCAATGCGAAGAAGGGCGCCCAGCGGGTAGGTTTCCCCGGAGGATGGGAAGGGTGACCAGTGACGCAGAGCACATCCAAGGGCCAGGATGGAAGCCAACCACCACCAGCAGAGAGCGGCAACATGCCATGGCATCAGGGGGGACTTGCAGAGGTCAGAGCGGCCGACGCCGCGGGGAGCGCTGTCCACGGGGCGGCACACCAGGGAGGAGCGAGTGGCCGCTGCTCTGAGGGTGAGCCCGCCGCTGCTTCGCTCCTGTTTGAGGGGCACACACCAGGGCGGGCTCAGGTTGCAGTTCCGGGAGCGTTTCTCAGCTGCAGGCTCCTGATGCCGGTCACAGGGTCAGAGTGCCCATCTCCCTGCAGGTGGCAGAAGGAAGGAGCAGCGGCCAGCGCCTGGCAGGTCCCGACACACTCGCGGGACGGCGCGGAGCCGGCGATGCACCCCTCACAGCAGGCGGAGCTGCTGCCTCGGCCAGGCCAGTTCACGTAAGCCGAGCGCTTGGTGTTCAAGGCCGGGCGGTGGCTCGCCCACGCCTCCTCCGCCCGCTACTAAAGGGTGCGTGCGCATGCGCAAATCGCTGATTCAAACATGTGGATGTTCAAGTTAGTATCTAAAAGCCACATCTTGTTTTAAGCACAAGGAGTGATAGAATTTTTAATAAATTGAGAGGCCAGGGTTTAAACTTTAATCCTGGGATTTTAATTAATAACAGTATTTTCTATTAATCATGCTAAGTATTTTGGAACAACAGAGCCTTGACAAGTTTATTTTTATCTTTGTGTATTTTAATATGTACACACCTATACACATTTTTAAATGCTAGCAGTAGAGTAGCATATTTATTTAAGATTACATTTCTTAGAATCAATTGATAAATAAGATAATTTATTAATTTAGGTTAATCGGTGTTCTATCTTAAAATCTGACCTAAATAAAAGAAAGCTCCCTTAGTAAATATAATACCCAGCTTTACAACTATGACAGAATTTATGTGTTCCAGTCCTTTTCTTCCCTTGCCACATGGACGCTACTATCCAGAGCAGTACCTGATGGGGGCAGCACAGGGAGTGGACTCAACAGAGGCCCACTCCCTTCCTTTCCTCCTCTCCAAGGCAAGTGAGGCCAAACTCTGGCCGCCTCAGGCGCCTCCGTCCAGGGCCAACAGCACAGCTTTGAATGCCATCAACAAATCTCCCCCTAATTAGCCTTCTAAGCAACAAGCAGAGCGCAAAAGACTGCTTAGGGTCAGGCGAAGTCCCAGAAGGAGTGTGCACAATCAGAGCCACGTGGGAAAGCCTGCTATAGGTGACAGTGTTCTCTATAAAAATGTCACTGCACAACTTCGTAGAGTGACCAAGACACCCTTTAACATATGTTTGCATGGACACACCTGTAGACCACAAAGCCCAGAAGCAACCGTGAGTATTACAGATGATACCTAATTAGCCCCTGCACGACAGAGGAGGGGATTGGCTTTTATCAGACGAATTCTTATCTTGGAAACTTGCTGCATAAGTGTGTGCCTCAGTTTCTCAGCTTTAAAACATAAGAAAATAATGTGCATCTCATAGTGCTGTTCAGAGTTTAATGGAAATCAATTTTTTAAATTCTGTACCCATATTTAGTATCATTTAAGGGATCACAGGTCATTTATTAGTTAATGTCTGTCTTCATTGGCCAGAGCAAGTCCTCGCTTGGTGATTGTGTGGGTGAGAGGCTGGGAATGGAGGAAGGCCGTCTGTCCAGGCTCCTGTGCTCTGATTTCCTTGCTCAGGATGGACCGAGTGCGCCTGAGCGTGTGCGCTGCGCAGTCATCAGGCTGCTCCGTTGTCAGGGGCGGGCTCTGAGGGCCCCAGAGCCGCACCGTGGCCTGATCTCTAAGATGGCGCCTGGCAGCTTGCCAGACATAGCTGCACTCGTAAACAAGTTTTAGGAAGTAACTCTGGTTGGCTGTTGTACATGAGGCAATCCTGGTATCTGCCTGGAGACTGTTCCTTGATAGGCTGACTTTCCTGGTAGTCTACTCTCTGATAGGCTGATGTTCTCAATATAAGTCTGAGACTTGTGGAATAAAGCCCTTTTGGTTCCTGTGATCAAGAAGAGCGTACGCGTTGTGATTGTCCCCGCGGGTGGCGGGCGATCATACTTCGTTCCTACTTGTGTAGAGTCTGCTACCCCAGAAAGTCCTCATTCGCTGCGGTCAGCTTTGGTACCACCATTCTGTCTTGATCAACTCACGGTAAACCAAAGGTGAACAGGTTGGTTCAATCAAGAACGTACTTTTTGAAAAGTCTTGTCAACTTGTGGTTTTAGTTGCCTGAAGTTTATTATTTTTTGGTTGTTTGAACGCAAAAGTACCCCCAGTGGCAGATCCATCTGAGCCACACCGGCAGTATCGTCAAGATGCAGGGTGAACTGGGGTAAAGGTTTTGGAGAACGCCCACCTGAAGTTGCTTTGACTGCCGTAGAGGACGGAGAACACGGGCAGGGGATTGTGCCGCTTGTGAGGAAATTCAGAGGCTCACCTGTGGAAGACACAGACCAAAACAGACAAGAAACGTTAATGTGCTGGTCAGTTTTTCAGTGCTGTGACCTAAGCACCTGAGAAGAGGAACTTAGAGGAGAAGAGATTTATTCTGGCTGGTGGTTTCAGAAATCTCAGTTCAGGGTCGGCCAGCTCCGTTGTTCCGGCCTCAGGTGAGGCAGAACTTCAGAGTGGAAGCGGGGGAAGCTGCTCCGTGAGAGAACCTGGTGACGAGGTGCCCTTCCCGAGTGTGATTCCCAGGGACCTACTTCCTCCAGCCCTGCCCCATGGTCCACGGTTCCCACCCACCAGCCCATTCAGGTTTTAATACATTAAGAGGGTCACCCCGAGGGTGAGGGTGGGGCTCTCCTCGTCCAGTACTTGGCCCTCTGAGCTTTGGGGAACACCTCACATAAAAGCACAGCAGTGAAGAACAGGATATAGCGAAACGTTGGTTGATTTTAAATTCTTCTCGGTGGACAGGGTGGACTAAAGCTCTGCTGCTGAATCCCAGGGTGTGAGGCTCAGGCTCCTGATAACTGGCCGGCTGCGGGTGTGGGTCCCTGACACATGTAGGATATGGGAAACATCCTCATGTGCGCAGAGCCGGGACAGGAGGGAGGCACTTGGCGCTCTCCAGGACCGCCTATGAGGTTAGACTTCTGCAGACACGTGTTCACGTTGAGCGTACTTATCAAACACGTCATTATTGAACTAGTGCACACGTTAAGTACATGTTAAGAAAGGTGAGTGAGCATTAATTTCAAGTGAATGTTGATATTAGCAGGTGCATTACTTTAGAAATGTTGGAAAGACACAAAGTGGAAAGGGAGGAGAAGACCCAGGACGGAGAGGGCCCCTCTAACACTGCATGGTCACCAGACGCACCAGGACGGCCAGTGGGTGGACAGGACAGCACACAGGAAACCGCATCCTGATGTCCTCACTGCCGCTATCTGCGTGTGCAGAACTTGTGCACCTCATCTTTCATTCCTACATTTATTTTTGATATTTCATATTCTTTTCTTCTAATAGAGTTAGATTCAAGTTATTGACATCATTAAACTTGCAAGAAAACAAATTTTGGTATCTTTATTTTAAATTGTAAACAAATGGGATACATGTTGTTTCTGTTTGTACATGGAGTAGAGGCATACCATTTGTGTAATCGTACATTTACATAGGGTAATGGTGTTTGATTCATTGTGTTATTTTTTCCTTCCCCCCCCACCCCTCCCACCCCTCTTTTCCCTCTACACAGTCCCTCCTTCCTCCATTCTTGCCTCCCTCCCACCCTCCATTATGTGTCATCATCCGCTTATCAGCAAGATCATTCGTCCTTTGGATTTTTGGGATTGGCTTATCTCACTTAGCATGATATCCTCCAATTTCATCCATTTGCCTGCAAATGCCATAATTTTATCATTCTTTATGGCTGAGTAATATTCCATTGTATATATATACCACATTTTCTTTATCCATTCATCAATTGAAGGACATCTAGGTTGGTTCCACAATCTGGCTATTGTGAACTGAGCAGCTATGAACATTGATGTGGCTGCATCTCTGTAGTATGCTGATATTAAGTCCTTTGGGTATAGGCCGAGGAGTGGGATAGCTGGGTCAAATGTTGGTTCCATTCCAAGTTTTCTAAGGAACCTCAACACTGCTTTCCAGAGTGTCTGCACTAATTTGCAACCCCACCAGCAATGTATGAGTGTACCTTTTTCCCCACATCCTCTCCAACACCTATTGTTGCTTGTATTCTTGATAATCACCATTCTAATTGAGGTGAGATGGAATCTTAGGGTAGTTTTGATTTGCATTTCTCTTATTACTAAAGATGAACATTTTTTCATATGTCTGTTGATTGCTTGTAGATCGTCTTCTGTGAAGTGTCTCTTCATATCCTTAGCCCGTTTGTTGATTGGGTTATTTGTACTCTTGGTGTAGTTTTTTGAGTTCTTTATAGATTCTGGAAATTAGTGCTCTATCTGAAGTATGAGTGGCAAAGATATTCTCCCACTCTGTAGGTTCTCTCTTCACATTGCTGATAGTTTTCTTTTGCTGAGAGAAAGCTTTTTAGTTTGAATCTATCCCAGTTATTGATTCTTGCTTTTATTTCTTGTCCTATGGGAGTCCTGTTAAGGAAATCTGATCCTAAGTCGACATGTTGAAGATTTGGACCTACTTTTTCTTCTATAAGATGCAGGGTCTCTGATCTGATTCCAAGGTCCTTGATCCATTTTGAGTTGAGTTTTGTGCAGGGTGAGAGATAGGGGTTAATTTCCTTCTGTTGCATATGGATTTCCAGTTTTCCCAGCACCATTTGTTGAAGAGGCTATCTTTCCTCCATTGCATATTTTTGGCACCTTTGTCTAGTATGAGAAAACTGTATTTATTAGGGTTTGTGTCCGTGTCTGTACCATTGATCTACCTGTCTATTTTGGTGCCAATACCATGCCGTTTTTGTTACTATTGCTTTGTAGTATAGTTGAAGTTCTGGTATTGCAATACCCCCTGCTTTGCTCTTCCTGCTAAGGATTGCTTTAGCTATTCTGGGTTTCTTATTCTTCCAAATGAGTTTCATGATTGCTTGCTCTATTTCTGTGAGGTACATCACTGGGATTTTAATTGGAATTGCTATGATTCTGTATAGCACTTTTGGTAGTATGGCCATTTTGACAATATTAATTTTGCCTATCCAAGAACATGGGAGATCTTTCCATCTTCTAAGGTTTTCTTCAATTTCTTTCTTTAGTGTTCTGTAGTTCTCATTGTAGAGGTCTTTCACCTCTTTGGTTAGATTGATTCCCAAGGATTTCATTTTTTAGAGGCTATTGCGAATGAAGTAGTTTTCCTAACTTCTCTTTCTGAGGATTCATCACTTATGTATAAAAATGCATTGGATTTATGAGCATTGATCTTATATCCTGCTACTTTACTGAATTCACTTATGAGTTCTAAAAGTTTTCTGGTGGAATTTCCCAACTCCTCTAAATATATGATCATGTCATCAGCAAATAGGGATAGTTTCAGTTCTTCTTTTCCTATTCGTATCCCTTTAATTTCTTTAGTCCATCTAATTGCTCTGGCTATAGTTTCAAGGACAATGTTGCATAGAAGTGGTGAAAGAGGGCATCCCTTCCTTGTTCCAGTTTTAAGGGGGAATGCTTTCAGATTTTCACCATTTAGAATGATATTGGCCATGGGCTTAGCATAGACGGCCTTTACAATGTTAAGGAATGTTCCCACCATCCCTATTTTTTCTAGTGTTTTGAGCATGAAGGGGTGCTATATTTTATTAAATGCTTTCTCTGCATCTATCACAATAATCATATGATTTTTGACTTTAAGTATGTTGATATGGTGAATTACAATTATTGATTTCCGGATGTTGAACCAACCTTGCATCCCTGGGATAAAACCCACTTGATCGTGGTGCACTATCTTTTTAATATATTTTTGTATGCAATTTGCTAAAATTTTGTTGAGAATTTTTGCATCGATGTTCATTAAGGATATTGGTCTGAAATTTTCTTTCCTCGATGTGTCTCTGTCTGGTTTAGGTATCAGGGTGATATGGGCTTCATAGAATTAGTTTGGAAGGGTTCCCTCCTCTTCTATTTCATGGAATACTTTGAGAAGTATTGGAATGAGCTCTTCTTTAAAGGTTTTGTAGAACTCAGCTGAGAACCCATCTGGTAGCAGACTTTTCTTTGTTGGTAGACTTTTGATGACTTCTTCTATTTCATTACTTGACATTGATTTATTTAAATTGTGTATGTCCTCCTGGTTCAGTTTAGGTAATTCATATGTCTCTAGAAACCTGTTGATGTCTTTTGAGATTTTATATTTTGTTGGAATATAGATTTTCAAAATAACTTCTAATTGTGTTTTGTATTTCAATCATGTTTATTGTGATATTTCCTTGTTCTTTCCGAATTTTAATAATTTGAGTTTTCTCTGTCCTTATCTTTGTTAGTGTGGCTAAGGGTTTATCAATTTTGTTTATTTTTTCAAAGAACCAAGTATTTATTTTGTCAATTTTTTTGATTGTTTCTTTTGTCTCGATTTCATTGATTTCAACTCTGATTTGAACTATTTCCTGTCTTCTACTATTTTTGGTGTTGGTCTGTTCTTCTTTTTCTAGGGCTTTGAGCCGTAGTGTTAGGTCATTTACTTGTTGATTTTTTTCTTCTTTTATTGAATGCACTCCATGAAATAAATTTTCCTCTAAGTACTGCTTTCATAGTGTCCCAGAGATTTTGATATGATGTATCTTTGTTCTTGTTTACCTCTAAGAATTTTTTTATTTCCCCCCAAGTCTTCTGTTATCCATTCATCATTCAATAGCGTATTATTTAATCTCCAGGTTTTGTAGTAGTTTCTGTTTTTATTCTGTCATTTATTTCTAATATCAGTTCATTATGATCTGATAGAATACATGGTAATATCTCTATCTTCTTTTATTTGCTAACCGTGACTTTGTGGCATAATATATGGTCTATTTTAGAAAAGGATCCATGTGCTGCTGAGATGAAAGTGTATTTGCTCTTTGTTGGATGGTATATTCTATATATGTCCGTTAAGTCTAAATTTTGGATTGTGTTATTGAGATCTATGGTTTCTTTGTTCAATTTTTGTTTGGAAGATCTGCCAAATGGTGAGAGAAGTGTGTTAAAATGGCCTAGTATTATTGTGTTGTGATCTATTTGATTTCTGGCATTGAGAAGGATTTGTTTGACATATATGGATGAGCCACTGTTTGGGGCATAGATATTTATGATTGTTATGTCTTGCTGATTTATGTTTCCCTTGAGCAGTATGAAATGTCCTTCTTTATCCCTTCTGACTAACTTTGGCTTGAAGTCCACATTATCTGATATGAGGATGGATACTCCGGCTTTTTTGCTGAGTCCATGTACATGGAATGATTTTCCCCATCCTTTCACCTTTAGTCTGTGGATGTCTTTTCCTATGAGATGAGTTTCTTGTTGGATCTTTCTTTTTAATCCAACCTGCCAGTCTATGTCTTTTGATTGATGAGTTCAGGCGATTAACATTCAGGGTTATTATTGAGATATGATTTGTATTCCTGATCATTTGGCTCATTTTTGTTTTTTTGACATGAATTGGTTTCTCCTTTGTTTGGCTGTTCCTTTAGGGTAGTTCCTCCCTTTGCTGATTTACATCATTGTTTTTCATCTCTTCCTCATGGAATATTTTGTTCTGTAGTGCTGGCTTTCTTTTTGTAAATTCTTTTAGTTTTTGTTTATCATGGAAGGATTTTAGTTCATCGTCAAATCTGAAGGTAAGTTTTGCTGGGTATAAGATTCTTGGTTGGCATCCATTTTCATCCAGAGCTTGAAAAATGTTGTTCCAGGCCCTTCTAGCTTTTAGGGTCTGGATTGAAAAATCTGCTGATATCCGTATTGGTTTCCCCCTGAATGTAATTTGATTTTTTTCTCTCACAGCCTTTAAAATTCTGTCTTTATTTTGTATGTTAGGTATTTTTGTTATAATGTGCCTTGGTGTAGGTCTGTTGTAATTTTATATATTTGAAGTCCTATAAGCCTCTTGTACTTGATTTTCCATTTCATTCTTCAATTTGGGAAATTTTCTGATATTATTTCATTGAATAGATTGTTCATTCCTTTGGTTTGTATCTCTTTGCCTTCCTCAACCCCAATAATTCTTAAATTTGACCTTTTCATGATATCCCTTTTAGATTCTTATAGATTCTGTTCATGATTTCTTACCATCTTCTCTGTTTGATCAACATTATTTTCAAGATTAAATATTTTGTCTTCAATGTCTGAGGTTCTGTCTTCCAGGTGTTCTATCCTATTGGTTATGCTTTCTATGGAGTTTTTAATTTGGTTTATTGTTTCCTTCACTTCAAGAATTTCTGTTTGGTTTGTTTTAAGTATCTCTAACTCTTTCTTGAAATGATCTTTTGTTTCCCACATTTGCTCTTTTAACTGTTGAGTGGTGCAATCATTCAAAGCCTGCATTTGCTCTTTCATCTCATCATTTGCTTCTCTGATCATTGTAATTATGTACATTCTGAACTCCTTTTCTGATATTTCTTCTGCTGTGCTCTCATTGGATATTATTGATGTGACATCTAGGGATATTTTCCTCCCTTATTTGGGACATTTTCTTCCCTTGTTTTCTCATATTGGTCAGGTATCTACCCCTTGGGTAGTGAAACTCTGAGATATTGCAAATTTCCTCTATTGACTTATAGTGTCCCTGTAGATTTCCAATAACTCACCTCCTAGCCTTCAGTAGCCTGAAGTCTTGGAGGAACTTGATAATGCAGTGCTCCACAAGGAGGCAGCCCCTGTAAGGGTGGTGGTCTTCAGGTGGGGTATATTCCCTGCTATGGGCAGAGGCACCTCCACTTGTTGACTGATAGTCAGTCAAAGGGGGACTAGACTCTGGGCTGGGGCATGGCTGGTCTGGACCCGTGTCTCTGGTTCTACCTCCGTGGTGGGAAAGCCACAGCCAGCAGGGAAGACTCACCTAGTGGGGAAGTCTCATTGGGCAGCTCTCCTCCGAGAAGTTCCCTTTGTTCCAGAACTACCGCCTGAGCTGGGCAGCCCTCCTCTGTGAGGTTCTCAGGGGTCCAGACCTACCTCCTGGGCCAGGGACCCTTGCCCTATGCCAAAGCCTATCTCTGAGTGGCCCTCCTCTGAGAAGCTGCCTGTGGTCCAGTCCTGCCACCCAGGCCTGGGACCCTCACTCTGTGTCAAAGCCTCTTGCTGTGCGACCCTCCTCTACAACGCTCCTGGTTGTCCAGGTTCACGGCTCCAGTGAGGGAGTCTCGCTGGGCAACTCTACTCCACGAAGTTCCCTGCATTCCAGGACTACTGACCCATCCAGGGAGCTTTGCCCAGTGGGAGAGACTCACCCGGCAGCTCTGAGTTGGTCCCAAGTCTCTCAATACCTCCTCCTCTTGATTCCTGAGTCCTGTCAAAGGTCCTCTGTCCTCCTGTAGGTGTCTCAGGAAGGGAGCTGCCCTTCCAATGATGATGGGCACGCCCTCAGGAATAATTCAAAATGACTGCACCGGCCTCCAAAGAAGCTGGGGAGCCCCAACAAGGGTGCACTGAGTCAGCACAGAGGCAAGTGCAGTGTCCCTCAGCAGTGGGGGGTCAGGCGGGCAGGCTCAGCAATGGCGTCCAACCTCGGTGTGGGGGCCGGGCTTGCTCCATGCAATAGTGTCTGACCTCCTCATTTTTTTCTCTTGCTCTTACTTTTGTATTTTGCTGATTTTGGCACTGTATTAAATCTCCCTCTTGTGCTTATTTTGAGTTAAATTCACTTTTATGTTTCCAGTTATTCAAATTGAAGGTTGATATTGATTTGAATTCTTTCTACTTTGGTAACATAGGTATTTATTATGATTAATTTCTAATTAAATACTGACTTAGTTGCCTATGATGATTTTGATGTATGTGTTTACATTTTATTATTTTCAAAACTTTTTCTGATTTCATTTTTGGGGGCACAGATAATAAAAATGTTATTTAGTTTCTAAAGATTAAGGGATTTTCTACTTTTTCTCTCAGAAATACTTAGTTTAATGCCATTGTGGAAATCAATCATGCAGTAATAACATTCACATGTTCTCTTTTTATATGATGAAAATTTTATTATGCTGCAGAAATATGGTATGTCCTGGTTTAAGCTTGAAAGGACTATGTTTTCTATGGTCATTGCTTTGAATGACCCATAAATGTCTAGTAGGTCAATTTGATTGATAGGTCTATTCAGCTCGTAAATGTCCTTGGCTAATTTATATCTAATTTTTCTATCAATCATTAAGGGAAATATATCAAAATCTCTAATCATGCCTATTTTTTTCTCACTGTTTCTAATATATGTATTTTGAAATTGCTATTAGATGCAGAATAATTACTATAATGTCCTCTTCATGAAGTAACCCTTTTGTCATTCTAAAATAATCATCCATAACATTCTTTGCTTTGAAGCCTAATTTTTCTGGCTGCTATTGCAGCTCAAGTTTTCTTTGGATTTAGGTGAACATGCATGTTTTCATCCATCCTTCTATTCCAACCTATTTGTGACTTCATAGTTCTATGTGATTCTTGAAGATAGCATTGATTTGGATTCTCCACTCCTTTTATTTAATCTGATTATCTCTTCCTTTAAATAGGATGTTTAAAGCATTTAAGCTGAATGTGATTATTTGGTTGTGTTCTTATCTACCATTTTTATTTGTTTATGGGTTTTTTTTTTTTTCCAAAATCCAATCCATGCCCCTTCTTTCTCCAGTCTGTTTGAATTAACTGACTTTTTACGATTCTGCTTTTTTCTGTTGGCTAACAACTTGGCAGAGGAAATTTTTATTCTGGCTCTGCATTTCAGAGGATTCCAAGATGGTCAGCTGGCTCCAGGGCAGAAGCATCATAGCAGAGAGCACGTGGAGGAGGACTTCCCAGCTCATGGCAGCAGGGGAGCAGACGCAGAGGAACTGGGCAGAAATAAGCCCTTCCAGGACACCCCCCCCCCCAGGGACCTGCTACTGCTCAGGAGTCTATTCAGCTGTCCATGCATTAATCCATGAAGTAGAGCCGTGTGAAATCCATCCGATGGATTAATCCAGTGGATCAATCCACTGATGAGGTCAGAGCCCTCATGATGCACTCAGTGCCTAAGAGCCACCTCTGAACCTCGCTGTCCCCAGCCCATGCTCCCACACGTGAGCCTTTGGGACACATTCCCATTCCAAACTACAAGAGTTGTTATGTACAAGTGTCAGTCAGCGGGATGCCCTTAGCAGGTAGTGGGCAATGCCAACTGCATATATCCCGAGAACGTTACAACGGTGCCCTTCTGTTCTCTCCAGACCATCTCCTTCCCGTAGTTTCCAGTTAGATGTCAGCTTCATTCTTTCTTTGTACATGATATTTTCCTCCTTTCCCTAGGGAGTTCTATAAAACTCTTCTTTATCGCTGATTTCAGCAATATGATTACACTGTGTCTTGGGGTGGTTTTCTTTATACTACTTCTCTTTGGAGTTTGTCAAGCTTCTGCTACAGGGGTTTATAATTTGTCTCTTATTTGGAAGAATCATTTATTATGATTTCTTCAGATGATATTCTACTGTTTCCTTCAGTTTTCCCTCTTCTTTAAGGATCTCATTTATGCACATATGTGAGGTCATAATATTTTTCTTCAGCTCATTGGTGCCTTTTTCATCTTTTTCCTCTCTTTGGGTGTTTTCTGTACCTCCAGCTTCACTAATCTGTGATGTTCCTTCAGTCTAGTATTCATCTATCAAGCGTCTTTCTCCTCAGGAACTTTCTGTCCGGAAGCTTCACCTGGGTCTCTCTGTATATCTTCTACATTTCTGACTAGCATAAGTATGTCCTCTACTCTTTGAGCAAATGGAAGATGGGTAACCGCTGAACATCTTTCCTCCTGAAGCGGTGCTGAGTGTGCTACTCTGACTGTTTCTCCTGCTGTGCGTGTTCTGTTCTGCTGGGCCCTTTCCTGGCGTCTTTGGATTCCGTGCACTGTGACTTCCACCCTGTAGTGTGCCAGGTAAGTTTGTATTCCCAGAACTACTTTTGGACTTTATTCTGGAGCAGTTACTGAACAGTTTGATCCATTGGGGTTATTCTTCTGAAATTTCACGTGGCTGGGCTGTGTCAGGACCCCAGCCAGCCCAGGCCAGAGCAGCGGGCCATCACCCGCTGGGCAAGATGCCCCTCGGCTCCCACTCCGCATCCTGCTTTCCAGAGTGCCTGCTGAACGTGGCCTGTGTCCTCACTGAGTTCTGCCCTGTGCACCTCTTTTCATTGTCCCTTTTTTTTTAACTCTGGCTCTGGGGAGTTTGCTCCTCTTGGTACTCAGTTGACTGTGAAGAGGACCCTCTGCTGGCCTCAAGAACTGCCCTCCTCGCTCCTCAGGCAGCTCCCAGCATGGAGGCCTGAGAATGCTGTCCAGGCAGCTACTGATGTGATGCTGTGGTTCAGCAGGCCACCCCTGTGACCCCCGACTCAGCAGGCCACCCCACGCTGACCCCCGGCTCATCAGAGCACCCCATGCTGACTTCCTGATCATCAGGCCACCCCCACGCTGACCCTGGCTCACCATGCCGTCCCCAGGTGGCCTCTTGGGCATTACCTTTTACCCTCTTGTCTAATGTCTGAATAATTTTGATTCATATATTCTTCAATTTTTAATCATTTAATCATCTCAGATGGTAGGCTAAATCTGATTCTTGTTATTTCTGAAATGCAAAGAATTTCAGAAATGTTTTCAGTTTACTTATTTCAAATATATTCATTTTTTGAACTTTTATATCCTCTTAATCCCATGAATATTCATCTGATATTGCATTAGATGTATATCGTAGATGAGGGATCGGCACACAGCTTTCTGTAAGCCACGGTCATTGACCGTTCCAGGGATCCCAAGCCCACACTGTCTATTGCACTTACTCAACTTGGCCACATAGAACAACCTAGAGCGTCCACGCATGGCAAGTGGATGCCACGGGGTCCCTGCAGAGCACGGCCTCAAAACGAGAGCGAGATGGCTCTGCAGTGACGGTCCTGGTGCTATGAGCTCTGATAGAGGCCAAACCAGATTCTTGGAATCTCCTGATCTGGCACTGCTCTTCCCCCTTGCCGGGTGGTGTAATGGGTTCTTTCTCATGTTATTGGTCTTGTTCATCTTGAATAGTTTTGCACTGTGAACTGAATATTGATTGTGTGAGCTGGAATATTTGCAATTTATCAGGATTTTCGTGGTGGTCTAAGGTTTAGTTTTGACTCATGCACATTTCGTTGAAAGGATTTATTTTCTATTATTGGGTTTTGGAGTTCAATTTATGATTATATGACTTACTTTGTTAATTATTCATTTTTCAACAATTTTCATCCTCTTGCGTTCTCTGACAATGGTAGAGGTTTGTTTGAGTCTGTTCTAATGTTGCTCTATTTTTCCTTACGTCTATTGTAGTTTTGGCTTTATAAGTGGTTCACTGTAGAATGTGTCATCATGGTAGCTTACACAACAATTGTGCCTGGCTGTAGCAGCATGACTAGGTGATCTTTTCCATCTTTGTGATGGACTGCGTTTTACACGGACTCCTTCGACACCTTTTCAGTGGGTTTGCTCCTATTAAGTGGCTCATATTAGCCTTTGCTTTTTCAGCCATCTGGAAGTCTTTTATTACAATGGTATCATTGTCATACATAAATTCAGCTGTTTAACACATTTAATTTCGTTCTTCTGCCAACAGTGGACGCCATGCTCATGGTTTTTGTAACACAACAGTTACCCCCTTTTCATGGAACAATCATCTGCTATATCATTACCAATTTTGAAATTGGCTGGTAACGACTTCTCACCTCCTCCTCTCTCCTGCCTGAAGCAGCTAAATTGAAGGAATAACCTTTCCTCCCCATGAAGTCTCATGTGGTAATCAATGCAGCATTTATACCTTGGGCTATGCAGATATGCTCCTTGAACTTCCTGCCTTTTTTTTTTCTATAATAAATAAATTCATTGTCTTACAAAGGTCATTGTCTAGAAATATGAGAATACAAGAAAAGATATTTGCAGTCAGGGGTCTGGTGGTCAAAAGCCAATATAGTTCATACAGGGGGAAATCAAAGATTCTAAACCCATGCGACAAATTATTCCTAACACATGCTTTTAACCCAAATTTTTATGTTTTCAAGCACATTGCAGAGGATCAAGGATTTGTAATTAACATTGGTTTGTCACTGAATGTTAGTAATACCACTTTGACTACAGAGGTACATGAGATGAAAAACTTAACACATTAAATTATTATAGAGGCAAATAATATATTTAATACTGTCTTAGTACTGTAGAATCTAAGACACTTTCTGTAATGTCAGTTTGCTTAACTATCCACCAAAAACAGAATGCTAAGTGTTCATTGTAACATTGTCCAAAAGGAAGGGAAAAGGAAAAATGAAAAAGGATTCACACCCACAAGCATGTCAACATTCAGGCAGATGGAATCTGTCCTAGGGTCCTCTGAACCTCATTGACAAACTTGTAACAAGCCTCGGACACAAAACCAATATTCCTGTTTGGGGCTTGAAGCAGTAACTGAATTTGCAGAGTCAGCCTGACTTCCTGACTCTTGACGTTGTATTTACCTGTCTTAGATAAGAGTGTTTTCTGGTTTTAGAGTTATTCCTTTTCTTGGTTTTGCAGTTTGTCTCCAATGTTTCTTCTAGATGGTTATATTCTAGATTTCTGTTTCCTTCCCCTCTTTATATTAAATATTGCTATTTATTGTTTCCTTGCACATATCGTTGCCATCAAAATTTCTAATGTCAATCAAATCTTCTCCTTATAACTGACTTGGTGTTTTTGTCTCAGATTTCCAAAAGATCTATAATGTAAATACTAATGAAGTAAAGGAATGAAGTAATAATGTATGTATTTAAACTCTAATATTATAAAACGTTGTGAATAATTTTAGTTTGAATGTCCTAGATCTCATAAATTATTCTTTTTTCTTATAATTTTAAGTCTTTTATTTCACTTTATTTCAATAATGTTTTCTTGACATATTTCCTGAGTTACTAAATTGTTTTTTGAATTAGTCCTTCAGTTTTCTCCTTTACTGATTCACATATACACTAGTAATCTCCATGTATCCAAATTTACTTTACAGTTTCAGTTACCTGTGATCAACTGCTATGTGGAAATATTAAATGGGCAATTTGTCAAGTCTTAAATTGCACGCAGTTCTTATTAGTGCGATAAAACCTTGCACCATCTGCCTCCATCCCACCCGAGGCCTGCATCATCCCTTTACCCAGCGCATCCACCTTGTATATGCTACCCAGCTGTCAGTCACTTAGCAGCCCTCTGGTTCTCGGGTCTGCAGTAGTGGTATCCCAGGGCATGTTTTCAGTGTGCCTAATATGGGCCCCAATGTGCAAGGGTACTGAAGCAAGGGAGGCACGGGCATCAGCATGGAAGGACAGATCAACCCCAGTGCTTCCTGCGGAGCAACTCCAGAAGACACACGAGAAAAAACACACTAAATGAAGTGGAGAACAGTCCTATTTGCAGCTTCTGGAATTCTCTGGGTGTCATGAACACATTTCACACACATAAGGGGGTGTGTTCTCTCCCTCTCTCTCTCCCTCTCTCACCCCCCCCCTCTCTCTCTCTCCCTCCCCCATCTTCTCTCTCTCTCTCTCTTTCTTTCCCTCTCTCTCTCTCTCTCTGTGCATGTGTCTGGATTACTTCCTACTTCACTTTTTCATATGCTTCTTATTCTTGATGTCCCTCTTACATTGTTATTTCTATCATCTAATTTTACTGAGACATAGATCATGTCGTTTTCTTATTTATTTACTCGTGATTTCTTTCTATTAATTTATTTTCAAGATAGTTATTATATTTATACATCAGCTGGACTATCACAAATATTTGCAGGTCCAATCATCTGAGTTTTTCAAATCCTCCATAATGCATTCTTACAGATTACACCATTTTCTTAAATTTATTTGGATTAGTTTGAAGTATTTTGAAAAAAGTTTCATCTCTCGTGTCCTGATATGACTTCCAGATCATTTTCTGCCCTATTTGTTGCACAATAATTTTGCATTGACTTTTACCACAATTTATTTTGCTATCAAGTTTATGATTAGTCTTCTTGTACTAACATTTCGAGCTTTGTGGCTCAAAACTCCATTTTCCCTTGATACTGTGAAAAGTTTTAGAGATCAGCTTTCTTTATCTTCTCCTTAATGAAGTCTCCCTTTTTGGAAGGGGGCCTGATAATTCTGGCTACATGCCTTTGCTTACTTTTATCTGTTTCTTCTTTTATTGGCGAGATATGGCAGTTAGTTTTGATAGTTCATGCGCCCAAAATCTTTTAAAGCTACCCAGGCTTTCCTTGACTCACTGTAGAGTATGGACCCTAAAACAAGCCCTCCCAGCTTCAGCTGATATCTTCAGGCGACACCACTGATGTATCCATCGAGGGATGGTAGTCAGGTTTGAAGGTTTTTCTCCTGGATTCAAAGGACCCTGCGCCCCACCTTGGCAAATCTCACCCAGGGCAATTATTTCAATACATTAGTCTGTTAAGGAAACTCTTCTGTGCTTTCAAATAGCCATGCTTGTGGTTGTGGTGTGTTTGTGTACCTGTGTGTGCACTTTAAAATGACTGTTTATGGTAGTCATCTTTTCTTCACTCTGACCAAGATAACCTACAGGAACAACTTAGAGGAGAAGAAGTTTACTGTGAGCTGATGATTTCAATGGTCTCAGTTCATGGTTGGCCAACTCCATCGCTGTGCTTCTGAGGTGAGGTAGAACATCATGACAGGTCATGGTGGAGGAGATACTTAGCTTATAGCACCTGGGAAGGTAAGAGAGAGAGAGAGAGAGCAAACAGGTATGAGATACAACCCTCTAGGGCATTCTCCCAGTGACCTACTTCCTCTAGTCATGCTTCACTTGCCCACCTTTACCACCAAGTCATCCATTCATATTATTAATCCATCAAAAGCATTGACCTGCTGATGAGGTCACAGGGCTGATGACCTAGACGCTTCACTTGAACACTGCTACACTGTCTCATGACAGGGGTCGAACCTGCTATCCAGTCCATAACATGATCTTTGCCAGGAAAAAACTATTTCACCAGTACCAGAAGCAGAACCACCCAATTTCTGAAACTGAATGCTATTTCCTTATAATTAATGGAAGCTACTAGTTTAAATTTTCTTTTAGGTTCTTCATGGAAAAGACTTTCCCTGATATCGAAGCTCAACAAAAACATGTAAATGAGCAGGAAGTTTAGAAGAATTCCTTCCCTTTTGCCTTGGAGGCCTGCAAGGACCGTAATGACAACCCCAACCACAGGTTTGGGTACAACGCAAACACTGTTTTACTCAGAGTGAGCTGCTCATACAGAGAGGAAGACCGGTCACACCCTCAAGGAGCTCAGAGCCGTGACACATCACACAGGTCCAAACCCAGGCTCATGCTTCAGCACAGCCTGAGCTACCAGGACGCTGGAAGGGAGAGAACACAGCTTCACCAGGACAATGAAGTCGCCCTTTGCAAAACATGGCAGAGGTCTGGGCTGTGACGGAGCAGGAATGGCAGTTTGAGAAGAGCAGTCTGGTCAAGTCCCACCAGTTCATGGTGACCGTGGAGCCAAACCTTGAAATAATGCGGAGGAACATCAGATAAACCTGGACTAAAGTCCATGCGTATTTTTTTTTTTCAGTTGACCTTGAAGAATTTGATTAACTTCCAGAATCACCATTTACCTCATGTTAAAATTTTTGATGAAACCTGGGTCTCAGCATTGGTGCCAAGTAAACAAAAGCATGTAAATGTAGGTGGTGCACCACTTTCTGCCCCAGGTCTGAGTCTCCCCAGCACTGTGTGGACATGTGTGCAGCCAGACAGGCGGCAGTACACATTAGGGACCCACAGGCAGCAGTGCACACTCAGACGCTCACAGGCAGCAGTGCACACTCAGACACACACAGGCAGCAGTGCACACTCAGACGCACACAGGCAGCAGTGCACACTCAGACGCACACAGGCAGCAGTGCACACTGGGGGCCCACAGGCAGCAGTGCATACTCAGACACACACAGGCCGCAGTGCACACTCAGACGCACACAGGCAGCAGTGCACACTCAGACGCACACAGGCAGCAGTGCACACTCAGATGCTCACAGGCAGCAGTGCACACTGGGGGCCACAGGCAGCAGTGGACACTCAGATGCACACAGGCAGCAGTGCACACTCAGACGCACACAGGCAGCAGTGCACACTCAGACACACACAGGCAGCAGTGCACACTGGGGCCACACAGGCCACAAGTGCACACTCAGACACAGGCAGCAGTGCACTCTCAGACGCTCACAGGCAGCAGTGCACACTCAGATGCTCACAGGCAGCAGTGCACACTCAGACACACACACGCAGCAGTGCACACTGGGGCCCCACAGGCAACAAGTGCACACTCAGACACACACAGGCAGCAATGCACACTGGGGGTCCACAGGCAGCAGTGCACACTCAGACACTCACAGGCAGCAGTGCACACTGGGGCCACACAGGCCACAAGTGCACACTGGGGGCCCACAGGCAGCAGTGCACACTCAGACGCTCACAGGCAGCAGTGCACACTCAGACGCACACAGGCAGCAGTGCACACTCAGACACACACAGGCAGCAGTACACTGGGGGACCACAGGCAACAAGTGCACACTCAGACACACACAGGCAGCAATGCACACTGGGGGCCACAGGCAGCAGTGCACACTCAGACACACACAGGCAGCAGTGCACACTGGGGGCCACAGGCAGCAGTGCACACTCAGATGCACACAGGCAGCAGTACACTGGGGGCCCACAGGCAACAAGTGCACACTCAGACACACACAGGCAGCAGTGCACACTGGGGCCCCACAGGCAACAAGTGCACACTCAGACACACACAGGCAGCAATGCACACTGGGGGCCACAGGCAGCAGTGCACACTCAGACACACACAGGCAGCAGTGCACACTGGGGGCCACAGGCAGCAGTGCACACTCAGACGCACACAGGCAGCAGTGCACACTTGGGGCCCACAGGCAGCAGTGCACACTCAGATGCACACAGGCAGCAGTGCACACTCAGACGCACACAGGCACAGTGCACACTCAGACGCTCACAGGCAGCAGTGCACACTGGGGGCCCACAGGCAACAAGTGCACACTCAGACACACACAGGCCGCAGTGCACACTGGGGTCCACAGGCAGCAGTGCACACTCAGACGCTCACAGGCAGCAGTGCACACTCAGACGCACACAGGCAGCAGTACACTGGGGGACCACAGGCAGCAGTGCACACTCAGACGCACACAGGCAGCAGTGCACACTCAGATGTGCACAGGCAGCAGTGCACACTCAGGCATGCACAGGCGACAGTGCACACTCAGACGTGCACAGGCAGCAGTGCACACTCAGGCGCGCACACGCTCTTGCAGGAGCAGGAGTGGGGAAGGGGTCGCTGCTGTGGTTTGCTCCCTGACATTCCCTAAACCTAAGCCTCCCAGACTCTGCACCAGCCCCACAGGGCACAGACCAGCTGGTGATGGACAGGTTCGTAGTCACAGCCTGAAATCTGCACCGGGCGGATCTGCCTCTGTGCGGACCCCTCTGCATTACCAAGAGCAGCACGCGAGCCTGCCTGAGGCGGCTGGGCAGCCCGGCTCCCGGCTGGGCAGCGCTCCGGGAAGCCTCTGTTCTCTCCTTCTGCAGGCCACAGGCACCGCTCTCAGCTGGATACCATCATGGAAGACTAATGCCCGGGGACCTGGGGATCGTCACTTGATTTCGTCTACTGTGAAGCTGTGTTGAAATGCTTTGACAGAGGCCTCTTCTCCTGGGGCTCATCAAGTACCGCTGGTGGGTCTGCTCGCTTGAAGCCCTTCTTTCCTAGGTAACCAGGAACACCATGTAATTTGTAATGGTAACTGGGATAATGAATGCACACTGCAGTCAGCTATTACCAGCGGTAATTGGTGCACCTTTCATCTCCCGTCAAGCAGAGTGGTTAGGATTAGGACCAAAAGGCAGCTATCATCTCTCTCATTTCCTGACTCAGACAAAAGGCAAAAGAAGGTGCCTGTCTGTGCTGATAGGTGTCTGATCAAAGCAGCCGAGAGCTGTCAGAAGCCAGCCAGCCTCAGCAACCTGACTGCTCCTTAATGCAGCTCTGCCTTTGATCTGCTGGCAGCCCAACTGGGTTCTATTTATGTACAAAAATAATCATCAGTGTTGTAGGAGAACAGAAGAAAATGCCGTTTTCTATTTTGATGCTACTTTTGCAGTCTGATAAGGCTAGGAAATGTGTGCTAATTCTGTCCTGGGTGTGTGTGTGTGTGTGTGTGTATGTATGCATGCACACTCACACATGCACACAAAGCTTTCTCAATAAAATGCCTTTGAACCTTCATCAAATAAACTTGGCAGTAAGCAGGAGTCAGAATGTTGATAGAAATAAATTATCCTCCTTGGAAGGTTAAACAAAAAGCATAAGTAAAACAATGTTGGCATCTGTATTTTGTCTCTCAGCAAAATTTATAGGTTATAGATTTATGGATGTCAAAAGGTCCTAGGTTTTAAAGATTTGGGGTCAAGCCCAGGTCTTTTGCTCCACCAGGTGAATTCAGGCGCATACTGATCATACGTGCATCTGACGTTCACGCTCCGCAGGAAGGCTGCCTGCATTCCTTTGTGTCCGGGTTACCCTGAGCCCTGAAGATGCCTGCCACTGCTTCTTCTGAACAACTGAGGAAATGTTTGGCCAAAGAGTTAGGAAGACAAGTACCTCCTTTCATCCCTTTGTGCCTGGGTTTCCAAATTTGTGAAAGGAGTATAAGACAGTATTAGTGAGCTTATTACGTGATTGAATTAAAGTTCAAAAGTAATTAGGTCAATGTCCAATCCACTGTAGGAAATCATGAGTGCTCCATGCTTTCTGGTTGCTGCTGTTAGTTACCTCGTAAAAGGGCTTCGAATGCATGCCCTGACCCTTAGGGAACCGTGGCCTGGCGAGCCCCTCAACCAGTGCGGCCAAGGATCTCTCGCCCTGGGGTGAGTCCACTGCCAGCGTGGACGCATGCCTAAGGGCGAGCAGGCACCAGGCGCGTGCGTCTGGCTTGTGGACCCCCTTAGAAGAGGGCGAGTTCCAGCAAAGCCACATCGGCCACCTGAACAGCAGTTGCTGGTGCGGGTTCTCCACTCAGCCTCAGGCAGGAGTGTGCACTCGCACACACAGGTGTGCAGATCTTAACCAACGTCCAAGACCCAGCAGCTTCACATCCCGCAAAACTTCCATTCTTCACCCTCCCAGATGGAAGCCTTAGTCAGGCAGCTTTCAGTGGACTTTGCCCACAGTGTTGGAGATCACTGCATAACCAAGGCGTCTCTTCTGTCCGCCATGAATCAGGGCGTCCGACAGAGGTGGAATCAGAGTCGCAGGCACAGCTGAGACCAGCACCGGACGCTGTTCTAGCACTCCCAGTCAGAGCTTCGGCCCGTCACTCACTCCCTCCAGCAGGGTTCACTACGCACCAGGCTTCCCCCACGGCTCACTCTGCAGGAGCACAAACTCCAGGCCAGCACAGAGGACAGCCTGAGCTCCGGTCAGAGCTCTGCCTTGCAAGGATCTGGCACGCTCCCTGTCTCCTGAGCCGAGACCAAGGCTCCTGCCCTCCACTGTCTGCCCAGCTCCTAGCAGTGTCGGCCAAACAGAAATCACTAGCTGTCCATGACCTCCCCTAAGTAAACACAGGTCCAAAGTGGTAAGTTAAGAAATATAAATTAAGCAATATCAGAGAATTACTGCATAAAACAATAACTAAAATGTATATAATACACAATAAATGTATCACAAGAGAATCAAACATTCTTCCTTAGTATTCTGGAGTAGGGAGGACTCCAATAAAAGAGATTTTATTAGAGTTATTTGGGTTTATCTCTAATCTCTATATTGAAATTATGCTTTTTAATATCAAAAAACCTGAAATTTATACTGTCTGGAGTACTAGGTGTTCAGTCAGTGTCTACAAAGGGAATTCTAATACCCATGAAAGCCACAACTTCTGAGATAAAATTTTCTGTGACACTAAGAGCCTGGTCAACTCTGCTTTGCTATCATGAGGTCCACACACCACCAAAGTTGAATTCAGAAACTTTCATCAACATTCAGTACTGCTCCAGAAAGCCAGTATTACCCGATTTCTTCATTGTGAACAGCGTTATCAATATAAACTTCTGCATCAGCTTGGTTTATTTTCCAGTTGATCCACTAGGACATGTGATCAGTAGCTACGTTCAGCAGAATTTTTGGCTATCTGAGCTTATGGAGAGATTTTAGGCTGATGCAACTCTTGTGTGCATCGTTGCTATCCCAAGGAGTTCAGCTCCACACACCCCACAGGGATCAAGCACAACTGTGAGGAGAGTGTCCCATGGAGGTATTAAGTCCCTGTTCCTAACTATTCTTCTGGCTCCAGACCATCCACAGTGGTACATGAGAGAAGACTCAGCAATAAATCTCTTAGAATTTATTTCTGATATGATTGAGAAGAAAAATGAAACTTTTAGGAATTACCACCATAATACTTTATTGTCTAAAGTTCCATGAGGACACTTAATTTATTGAATGTGTACACATGTGTATACATTTAGAAGAATCATACCACATACACTGTTTGAGGATAACCCCTTATGCATTATGCTAATGATGTTCTATGTGAGAAATTATCACTGACCACAACATATCCTGGATCAGACATCTATTTAATAAAAGTAGCTCCTGAGCTTCTTTGCTTTCTTTTTGTTCTTTGGTTAGTTATTAAGCTAGGGAGGACTTTATTCCAGGGGTAAGAAGCTCATGAGCTCATAGAATTCAAGAGGTGGCATAACAGAGCATGCACACCCCTTCTAAGAACATGCTGCTAGCAGAGTGGGACCATTGCAGCCAGGTCTTTCTCTCCCTTTACCTTCCTCTTGCTTCTTCTCCTCACTGTTACTTCAAAAGGTCACATATCCTAAATATTAATGTAAAATCTGTTTTCTAGATCTCATCAATATTTTTAGTCGTGTAAACAATACTCCTGGGTCAATTAAAACAGCCTTGGCAAGGCAGGTCACGGTAGCCATGGGGTTTGCTTTGCCCCTCTGGTCCTCCCAGTGGCACCAAGCCTTATCCTTCACACTGTCGGAGTGCATGGTGAGTGCCTGGGGGTGCCAGCTTTCTCTGGCGAGTGGCCCTAGCAGATGTCGGCACTAACTGCCACTACTTTGACTGGGGAAGAGGAAAGGCATTTGGTGTGGGGCAGTGATGGGCTCCAACTGGGTAAGCCTTGTTGAATTCATGCCAGAACGCTCGGCATCTGCTTTTCCAGATTTCCTGGCATTTGTATCCACGGGAGGTCATTCGTGGCTCAAGCAGCATTAGATATGGACAGAAAAGACTACTTCTAACTTCTCCTTTTGGTGGAATTGGTTTTTTAAAAGTTCTCTGTTCAGCTTTAGTTTTGTTAGTTGGCTGAGGGTTCTTTTGTTCAATCTGGAGAGAAAGCTCAAATACACAAAATGCAGCTCACTTAGTGTTAGCAGCTCTGACTTTTGAATGGCAGCAGCTCTCAGCTCCTCGTGTTAGCGACTCTCCCCATTACTCTCCTGACAGTTGGAGCTCACAGCTCCTCTGACTAGCTGCTGAATGGCAGCAGCTCTCAGCTCCTCGTGTTAGCGACTCTCCCCATTACTCTCCTGACAGTTGGAGCTCACAGCTCCTCTGACTAGCTGCTGAATGGCAGCAGCTCTCAGCTTCTCGTGTTAGCGGCTCTCCCCATTACTCTCCTGACAGTTGGAGCTCTCACAGCAGCTTCTCCTGACGCTCCAGGCAACTCTCTGCAGTTCTCTGGCTTCTAGCTGTTCTCAGGGTTACCAGTCCTTGGTATTATCATTCCTGGCTGCTGATAACTCTCAGTGACAGCCACCCTCAGGGTTACCATCTCTTAGTACAAGCACTCAGTCAGCTCTACTAGAGATAGAAACAATGAATAGACAGAATAAAATCATTCAAAAGAGGCTTTATTAGGACTTTTCTTGCAGCATAAGGGGAAGACTGATTCAATAAGGTTGAGAAGATGGATGCTTATATAGACAAAAGGTGTGAGCGTATGCATGTGCAGTGTCCTGCACCGGACTCAGCTGAGTCATGTGTGAGGGAGGGCTCCTGGCAGAATGAAATGGGGACAGCTGAAGTGACTGAAGAAGCGCAGAGTCCTCCAGAAAGTCTGCAGAGTGAAGTCATCTAGAATAATTGAGAGGTGTCTGAAAATGCCACGAGTGAAGAAAGTTCCAGAATGGTCTTGGGGCATCTGATGTATTCAGAGAAGAGTCTCCTGGAGGGACAGAAAGGTGTTTGGAGTAGTCACAGCTGTCATGGTGGAAGCCTGACCAGATCCTCAGGAAGTGGTGCCTAGCTGTGCTCCAGGGGGCCCAGCTGCAGCTGAGCAGCCAGACGTGCATGAGGCATGTGATGGATGTCAGCAGAACACTTCTAGTAATCTGCCTGTATAAAGAAGAAACATGAAAAGGGCAGAAAAAACCCCTTCAGGGAAGATCCAGCCTTTCTAATCTATCTCAGTTTCCTTTGTTTATTTGTTTAACTACCTTTTCTTGAGTTCTAAAGTGGGCAACTAAAACTCAAATATCTTCAAAGAGTCCATTGGGGTGACTTTTGGCTGATTACAACTCTCCGTGATTAAAACAAGACAGGATTGTTTTGTAATACTTCCTAGTCCTAATATTATTTGGAATCAGAGAAAAAAATATTGTCTCTGCCCCTGATCCCAAAGAAAAGACTGGATGGAGAAGAGAACAGATGTGTGTGGGGAGGGAGAGAGAGAGAGAGAGAGAGAGAGAGAGAGAGAGAGAGAGAGAGAGAAAGTAAATATCTGTCATAGAAGTGTTGTGATAATGGATTGAAGATGGCTAAAACAATTATTTTGTCATTTGGTATATGATATATATACCAAATATATTTGAAATATTATTCTAATGTTTCTGTGAGGATATTTTTGAATGAAATGTACACTAAATTGGTAGATTTTGAGTAAAGAAGATTGTGCTTTGCAGATCTGCAGATCTCCCCAGTCTCTAGATCACACCAGACAGACAACAGACAGCTCCTTATGTCTCTCTCTCTCTCTCTCTCTCTCTCTCTCTCTCTCTCTCTCTCTCTCTTTCTCACGCACACACACACACACACATACTCCCTGTTGGTTGTTCCTCTGGAGAATCTTGACTAATGCACTGCCCTCTATGTAGAGATTTTGTGCGTTGTTGCTCTGCACACTACCTACACACCATCAGCACAGGAAGTGTCAAAATTTCTTCCAAGATTTGATCTCTGGTCCCTGAGGTAGGGCAGGGTCTCTCTTGTCCCCTGAGTTACTAAATTTCAAGGTCTGTGTTAAGAAACACTATTGCTTGGCTGCCTAGAAGGAGCAGGAAGCAGTAAAAAAGATTGACTAATACCATGGAAACAGGGTTAAGAAATGCTGGGAGAAAATCTTGCAAGTTTACCATTCCAACAAGGTCTGAAGTCAGCTGTCCTATATTTCCCTGTTATGGGGGACAAGCATTTCTTTTTAAAGTTTATTTGCGTTGAATTTCTGGCACATATAAATAATAACAATTATTGTTAGGGATTTTAAAAAGGAGAAAGAACATTTGCTCAGGATGTTAAGAAAGAAGGAACAAGGCATTTTGGATTCAGGTTGGCTTTGCACATTAGAAAGGTCTATCACTGAAGCCATTTGTAGAGGCTCCTAAAAACCAGGTTAGAGAATTTTTTAAATTACATGATGGTAAGGAGAAATTGGCATACCAAAGTTACTTAATTGGACTCATGTTTTGAAGAACTTAACTTTGAAGAAATCTAGAAATTTTTTGCAAGAGGAAAATTAAAGTGAAAATCTTCAACTTAAGTTTCTTCTAATTGACCCAATTTCACTATTTTTGCCACTATGTTTCTTATAGGTGAAGGTCTAAATTTTGAAAGATTGACCCAAAAGGCCCCCAAACACCAGAGACAATCAACTATGAACTACAATCTCCAAAACTGAGATAAACCAGCTGAAATGAACCTTTTCTGTTTGTAAGTTGATAATGTCAGGAATTGGTTAGAGTAACATGAGTATGACTAACACATCCACTCTCTCTGGTATACCTACCCATTCTTTGCTTCTAAGGCTACCTCTAACATACTCTACCTAGCTGACATCCGTCTATACACACACACACACACACACACACACACACACACACACAGCCCTAGCTTAAAAATAGTCCCCATATCCAATTCATTCATTTTCTCTACACACAAGTTCAGGTAATTCAGTTTTTTTAGATATATTTCAAAATTAACTATTTTTCTGTTATAAAATTGATACAATCTTGAAAATATTTTTAACAGTATCTCATAAAGGGAAATATAAATTATACCAGGAAAAAAAGTACTGAGCTGCTTCTCAGTTGCTAAGTTGCTGGCAGTGTTTCCATAACCAAAGATTAAAGAATGATTTGCATTGTCCGGCACCAGACCTCAGCTGGTGACATGAGGACAGCTTATATGCTATCACGGTGCAGTGCACAAGAGTGTCCCCTGTTCCAAATTGATGCTAAGCATGGTCTCTACTTGCAGATGGAGTTGCTAAGCTCCAAGAACCTATGTGGTGTGTTTGAGAATGTGCAGCAAAAGGGCTCCAGAGCCGGGACCTGAGTCCTGACTTCTAGCCATCTCTTCCCACTACCCACTGTGCCGTGAAATCAGAGCCAGGAACGGGTGATTTTCTAGTAGAAGAATCTCACCCATTCTTCTCAACAAGCTGTCATAACACCAAGGTGACTGCTATTAAGGTGTCAGGTGGAAACTATCTTTCCTTCCAATCTGTTTACTCTTCTAGAAATCCAGAGAAGCTACATTATTAGACAACGTTGCAATGTTGAAATGAGTTGGCATAAGGCAAACAAGAGTGTTTGGAGCAAGAACTCAGTCCATGTTGGCTCACCTAAATGAGGCACCCTAGACACCCAGTAACTTCAACTTAGCCAGAGGCCCCGTAATAAACAGGCTGGGAAGGTGGGCTAACAGGAAAATGGGCGTTCGTGTCCAATGCTTGGGATTGGGGCATAAAAGAAGAAGAAGAACTGATATCTGCAGAGGTGATTATAGACCCTCCACGAGCCTCCTTCTGTCCTAAACCACTGGCCTCTGCAACATTTCCTCCAGTAGTATATGTGAAGAAATTAATAGTATTTACCAATGCAGAAGCCTGTGAAATTCCTTTAATTAGCATGTGACCCCAAAGGTGACACATGTTAAAGCTGGAAAGCACACATTGAGATCAACAGGTAAGAAAATGCTACAGTGTGGAACCAAGGCTTTGGGTAGTGGTTTTGACTTCGTGTTTGCAGAATTGGACGTACCTTTGCAGGCATGTCCACGGAGGGAACTCCTCCTGTATTCTGCTCTCGGTTCCTTTCAGTTGGTGCAAAGCACATTCCCTTCCTCGCCCACACTCATGGGCTGTGATCATCGTGGGCCACACAAATTCTTCTAGGTAATTCCTCAAGCCACAGCAAGTCAGTAAGCCTAGAATTAATAGCTCTGAACTTCATAGGAAAATCAGCACTATAGTGCAGAAATTGTCCAGGTTTAGCAATCCATGTTCTTCTGGACATTCTTCCCCCATACCACCAGTCTTCTCTCCAAGCAGTGCATCCTCTCCTCCAACCATCCGCCCTGCTGTCGACACGCAGCACCCCAGGTGCTCTGTGATCTTGGAGACCGTCCTGCTCTAGTCCTGTTTCCTGGCCTCTGGTTAGTGAATGCTGAGCGTGCCTGGTGCCTTGGACATCATACTCTGAACAGCTCGCCCTTCCCTCTTCTCACTTCTTCCACCTCGTCCCCCACCCCATTCTCCCCAGCCCTTCCCTCTTCCATGCTCAGGCTAGGAGACTAATTCCTTCAGCTTCATTTAGTTGGAAAACCCTGAGCCATTGCTGCGATTCAGTGACGATTTTCTCCATAATGTGCTGCAGTCTGCCGCACGCATCCACTAACAGAGACGCTCAGAAGCCGCGTTCACCTGCAGGCTTTTATTTACAAAGGGCATTTTAAAGACCACATCTGGTCCCAGGTCCAGTTCTATCTTGTCCCTTAGCCTAGAGCACTTTACAGTAATTGGCATTTATACTTGGACTCCAAAACCCTGCGCCGCTCGACACAGTCAGGAATGCATCTTGCTGAAGAGGGCTTTGAAATCCGCGCTCGTGGCCGCCTTTCCGTTCTCTGCAGTACTCCAGGTGTAGTTCACCTGCTGCTCTTCACCTGCTTTCCAGGTGATGGCTGAGCGCGCCTCAGCGATACACCGAGGCCATGGTGAGTCTGACGGTTGACGGTAAGTGGGGACCTGGAAGCCACTTGTACGTATGGAAGAGGGTCTGCTTCTTTCAGTTTGGATGTTGGTCTCACCCACAGCCCACTCCTGTCACAGCAGACCAGCCAAAGAAAGTTCCTGGAGACACGTGGGAGACGTGGCTTGTTGAGAAAGCTGACGAGAGGTCAGAGACTGCTCCAATGAGAGGCGGACAACAGCTGGGTCTCCCTGAGTTGCCAAGCAGCACCTCTCCGCCCTGACAGCATTTTGTCCAGTGGTGGCCGGCTGGACGGGCAGCACGGTCCTCTCCACAGCGCCCTCGGGTCCCCACCCACAGAGGGGTTCAAGGGCCAGGCTGCAGCAGTGACCAGCACTAGCTCAGCTTGCTGGCCTAGCCGCATCCCGAGGAGCAACTGACTGTCCTGGTGGACATGCAGGTCGCTTCCTGCAGAGGACTCGGAGGCGCCCTAGTCCCCGAGCGCATTAGGGAAAGTCAAGGATGTGTACCTGACGTTCCACCCCGGCTTGCTCTCACTGTTCCCTACCTTTGAGGCTCTGGGAACAGAAAGGAGGTATTCAGGGACGAGATGTTTTACTGTCCCCCTCTGCTTTAGGGATGATGCACTGCTAACAAAACACACAAAGCGGGCAACTCACAAACAACAGAAACTTGTTTCACACACACAGAGCCTGGGTAGTCTGCCCTTGCAGATTCTAAATGTCAGGCAGGTTTATGTTTGGAGTCTGGTGTTCAGTAAAAGTGATCCCTCCACTCTCTCGATCTCCTGGGGACAATATTGCCCGTTAGGGACAGGCTAGGGAAGTCTCAGACCTTTCCTCCTTCTCTCATCACCTCCAGAGTGCCCAAGAGGCAGTGCCCAAGCACTAGCTTCCCTCGACTTCAGACTAAGTACTCATGAGCAGCAAGTGGTGGCAGGGCCCCAGCCGCGCAGACCTGGCCACCGTGTCCAGGGCCACGCCAGGCTTTGCTGGGAGTGTGTCCCCCCACGGACACACGGAGCTTGGTTTTGTTTTACTACTTATCTGCTGCATGCCTGGGAGACAAAATGTGTGTCAAAACAGGGTTTTTATTTGTCGTTTTACTAAATAACTTCAGGCATTTTGATTCTATGAAGTTTCAGGAGAAATATATAAAGAACCTTCCACCAACGATCAGTTAATCTGCTCCTTTTTCTATCCAGTTCTTCCACCAGTCTTGATGGAGCTCACACTCTCTTGCCTCTGGGGCCTTCATGGTGAACTAAGCATCCACTTCCACAATCTGCTGATGCCCAAATTCCAATAAAGGGAGACCAAAAATAGAAAAGGAAAAGGAAAAAAAATGAGTTTCAGCTCCATCGGCGACAGCTGCCCAGAGCTCTGCCATTCTCCAAGCTCACCCTCATCTTCACACATGGCCTGAGAGCACCCCTGGTGGTGGACAGCTGAGGGCCAGCTGCTGGCGAGCAAGTCTTACCTGTGAGCCGTGGTCAAGCCCTGGGACCATGCCTACCCCACATCCAGGGTAACGCAGGCCTGGTCAACCTGGTCCTCGTGGTTGCCATGCTAACTGTGAGTGTGACCAAGTGGCCATCATGTGGACATCTCCAGTCAGGGAACAGTGTGAACGGTGCTCTGAGAGCCAGGCTTGAAGTGGTCTTGACCCTCAGTGTTCTGCACCTGAGGAACGAAGGCTAGTTTAGGCAAGATTATTATAGACTGTCTGTACTTGGTTTTCCATCTGAAGGAAGAACCATTCAGCACTTGAACTTGCCTGTCATTAAGCAGTCCTGCATCGTTGGTGACGGCAACTTCTCGCCTTTGTTACCACTTCAGAGTCCTGGCCAAAGAACCCAGAAATCAGAAGGAGCATTCCCAAGCAGCTGTTCTTAAAACTCTTCAAAGATAGATGGTGCTTTCTGCGCTTAACAACATTTGACCACTGGTGACTTCTACGAGGCCATCTTAGTTCAAGGACAATGGCATCCAGCATCAACACAGCCACCACACTACCCTGCATCTCTGACGTGGGCCACAGGTTGTAGACAGTTTTCAGAGGTGATTGACAGCCTGGTGGCAGGTGTCTGGTGACAGCTGTTTGCCTCCTTTGCAGTCACTGGAGGATGGAACCAGCTCTGGGTGTTTCCGTCATGGGGTCATATGAGTCTTTACTAATCATACTCTGTGTACACAGGACCGTGCTAGGCCCTGGAGAGGGGCCCGTGTAAACAGAAGTCATTCGGTGTGACCGTCAAACCACTGAGCTGTCTTCCTGCATCCTCACCAGCATCAGGAATGTGACCTCACACACCTCACTGGCTCCCTAAAGCCGCCTACTTCACACTCGGGAGCTGGGGCCATGAGCTGTGCCTGTCAGCAAGCGACTCCTCAGCTCCTCTCTGGACTCTCTCCAAGGACAACAGCTAGTCCACTAGCCATGAAGAGCCTCTCACCCTTTCCGTGGCCACACCCAACTTGCCATCTCTGTTTTGTCCTCTCTGGTTCACAGACAGCACCACATACAGGTCCCCTTACCTGGGCACAGGAAACCCTGCCCACGGTCTCACACTGACAGTCACTGTTGAGGAGTGGCCCTGCCCCTGTGCACTCCCCAACTGTAAATCTAGCACCTGATGCACACCCACTGACCTCTGTTGAGTCCGGCAGGGTGTGAAGGTCTAGTTTGTGAATCCAGCATGATTCATGGTGCAAACAGGAATCAGTGTGTGGGGGATGTCAACTCTGATTGGCTCACAAGGCATGTGGCAGAACTGCATCAGTAAAGACCTTTAGAGCAGACCCTGCCTACACAGGTCCAGACACACCTGCCTACACAGGTGCAGACACACCTGCCTACACAGGTGCAGACACACCTGCCTACACAGGTGAAGACACACCTGCCTACACAGGTCCAGACACACCTGCCTACACAGGTCCTGCCGACACAGGTCCAGACACACCTGCCTACACAGGTCCAGACACATCTACCTGCACAGGTCCAGACACACCTGCCTACACAGGTCCAGGCACACCTGCCTACACAGGTCCAGACACACCTGCCTACACAGGTCCAGACACACCTGCCTACACAGGTCCAGACACACCTGCCTACACAGGTCCAGGCACACCTGCCTACACAGGTCCAGGCACACCTGCCTACACAGGTCCTGCCTGCACAGGTCCAGACACACCTGCCTACACAGGTCCAGACACACCTGCCTACACAGGTCCAGGCACACCTGCCTACACAGGTGCAGACACACCTGCCTACACAGGTGCAGACACACCTGCCTACACAGGTCCAGACACACCTGCCTACACAGGTCCAGACACACCTGCCTACACAGGTCCAGACACACCTGCCTACACAGGTCCAGACACACCTGCCTACACAGGTCCAGGCACACCTGCCTACACAGGTCCAGACACACCTGCCTACACAGGTCCTGCCTGCACAGGTCCAGACACACCTGCCTACACAGGTCCAGACACACCTGCCTACACAGGTCCAGACACACCTGCCTACACAGATCCAGGCACACCTGCCTACTCAGGTCCAGGCACACCTGCCTACACAGGTCCAGGCACACCTGCCTACACAGGTCCAGGCACACCTGCCTATACAGGTCCAGGCACACCTGCCTATAGAGGTCCAGACCTAAATTTTGTATGCCTGTGCAATTGACCAATGGCATTTACTAAGAAGTTATTTTATCCTAACTGCATAATTTTTTAATGGAAATCAGTATATTTATCCTTCCTCTCCTTTTTATGACAATTATCATATGGCTCAAGTGTTAAATTTTTAATCAAAGTCTAATATTTGGACAAAGTCACATTATTTATAATAGATATTTTAATATCATTGCAATGGATGAGCTAACATTTTTGGTTTTTTTTCCTATATTCATGAGAGATACTGTTTCCAATATTGTTTAAAGTCCTTGGAAGAACTGAAATTCAAAATTATATAGTCTTGTGAAAAGGAAAATTGAAAAATATGGGTATATTTAATATTTCTTAAAGGATTTTCCATGAGGAACCAGTTTATTTAAGAATATACACAATTACTAATATTTTCTAGTGTTTGCATTTATGTTTTTATCTGACAATATTTAATTGCTATTATTCCTTATTTTTAATTGAAAAACAAATTGTATATATTTATGGTACACAGCAGAATATTTTCCAATGTGTATTGACTAAATCGAGTTAATCAACATATGCATTATCTCACATACTTACTTTTTATGGCATCAACACTTAAAATCTACTCCCTTAACAATTTTTAAATATATAGCGCATGCTCATTAATGAAAGTGACCATGTTGTGTAATTGCTATCTTAAACATTTTCCTACTGCCTAACTGAAATTGTGTGCCTTTTGACCAACATCTCCCAAAACTCCTACTAATCCCTTGTATTTTGGAATTTATAAATACATTTTTCCATAATAATTATTATCATTTCATTATCTGTAGGGACTGTAGGGACTGTAGTGATGTCTGACTTTGCTTTTCTGTAAATAGTAATTGTGCTTCCAAATTGTTTTTCTTTTAATTGAAGTAAAATTCTTTTAGTATCAAGTTAACCATTTTAGAGTGAACAATTAGTTTTCATTTAAAATATTTGCATGCAGTAGAGTCACAGCATTGTATGACTTTCTTATTGGCAATGTTATTTTGTGTGTGGGTCATGGCATTTTTATGTGAACCTCAGGATTAGTATTTTAATTTCTATGAAAATGCCCCTAGGGCTGACCCAGTCCTTGAGTAATCTTTAGATTGCATTGTGAGTGATTGCCAGACCAGCAATATCAATTCCCCTAATCCAAAAGCACATATTGTCTTTTCATTCGTTTAAATCTCCTTTTATTTATCTCAGCAATATTTTTTTACTTTTCACTGCATACGTACTTAGCCTCTGTAAGTGAACTTATTCCTTGGTATTTGTTGTTCTGGGAACTCCATTTTCATTAGAGTTCATCTTATTGCTCTCTCTTCAAATTGGGTTCCTTTTATTCCTTTATCCTGCCTGATTGTGATGGCAGAATTCCTGGTACAATGTTGAATAGCAGTAACATCATACCTTGTACCTTGTAACATTCCTTATCTTAGGCAGAAGCTGTCTTTCTCTCGTGATGGACTCTGAGGTTAGCTATTGGTTTTTCTCATATGTCCTTTATTGCGTTGAGGAAATTAGTTCCACTCACAGCTCAAACATGTCCACAACATTTTTGCTTGAGATGCTGTATGTTAGTATGTCATAGAAGTGCATATAGACAATTGCAATTCATGAAACAGAGATGAGTAGTCAAGGGCCAAGATTAAACACTGATATTTCACACAAGGTGTATTCTGGAGTGAAGCTGGCTTTCCCTCACCCTGTGAAGAATGTAATGACTTCAGGTACAGTTTGCTACAGCACGTGCTTGTGCTAGGGTGCTTACAGTTTCTCCCGTTTCTGTTTATGTGACAGTATCGAAAATGCCTCCACATTGAAAAAAGCAAATAATAATTTTGTATTATTAGAAAATATTTTTGACTTCTCAGACACTGGATACTCTCAGTGGGACCTAGGTTTCTAGTGACCTGCAGACCACAATTTGAAAACTGCTGTTTTTGCGGACCAAGCCTTGTGATGGCCAAGCGTGTGGGTGATATTTTCTGCATTTGCTCTTTGACTCCAGAGCTCATAAACAAAGAGCATCATTCCAGAACAGCGGTCTTCTGCCTACTCATTTATACTTTTAAAAAAATTTTGTCAGAGACCCAATGGCTGTCTGTAATATCATTAGTTACAAAGCTTGAAAAGTTCACCTGCCAGAGAGAGGAAGCACCACGGCCAACTTCTCCAAGGTATAAATCTATGTTGCAAATAGATTTTTGTTCTTCCTTTTCTTTTGAAAGTACATTTTGCAAAGATGAAAAGAATGGAAAATGTTATAAGGAACTCCAGGGACAAGTCTTACTATTTTCAAAATATGATTGGAAACCATCTCTGTTAACATACACATGAGAACCTAGGATGTGTAGATACTTATTTTCCTCCTGAGAAAATTTCTCAAGGTTTGGTGGAAACTGTTTCCTAGGACTAAACAACCCCCTAATCAGTGACATGTCTTCAGGCACCCAACACAACAGAACACTCTGCTGGCTCAAGTCAAGCTGGATGGCCAACAGGCTAGTCCTAGTTCTAGGAAGGTTTAATAAGTGGTGTGTATTCTGGTAGGAGTTAAGATTGCAGAGGTGAACAAAGCGTGTTTTGCCATTGTGATGTTGTGAAATGTGTGTTTGCTTCTATCCTGTTCCCTGGTGTGGAGATCCTAAATCTTAGACTCTCCAAATTGATGAGTATGTTTTATTTGCTAGAATGACTACTGGAGTCGGGCGGGCTGACAGGTAGCTTCAGGATGGGGACTGGTCACTGAGTACCAGGTGGATGAGGGGAGAGAGTGGACAAAGCTTGAGCTAGTCACCCACGGCTGACGATTCACTCAGTCGCGCCTGTGCAATGAAGCCTCTGGAGGATCTAAAAGGCTGGGTTCAGGAGGCTCCTTGAACCCAGGACACATGGAGGTGCATGGGATGTGGGGCACCAGGAGAGGCAATGGAACCTCTGTGCCCTTTCTCAGCGTCCTGTCCTGTGCGCCTCCTCCATCTGGCTGTCCTCTGCATCCTTTGTAATGTCACTTACAATGAGTGAGGGAACATAAGCAAAGCATCCCCCTGAGCTCTGTGATCTGCTTGAGAAAGTCAATCAAACCAGAGCAAACTTACAGCCAGTCAGTCAGGAGCACCCATCGAACCTGGGCTTATGACTGGCATTTGAGGTGGGGGACCCCCTCCTGGGATTGACCCCTCCACCTGTGGGATCTGATGCTGTCACCAGGTAGGAAGTGACAGAATCGAATGAAAGCAAAGGACGCTCAGCTGGTATCTGCTACAAAACTGATGACTTCGAGTGTGAGGAGGAAGTCACAGGTCCCTGGTGCAGAGGTGCTCTGCTCTGGGGAGAGTGGAGAGGAGGGAAAAGCATGTCCTGCCTCTCACACAGCCTGGGGACAGCTGTGGCCGGCTTGGAAGGACGCACTCAGAGGAACTTCACAAATGTTGAGAGAAGAAACTTCTAGCATTCTTCCTGGGAAGAGCACTGATTTACAGATGAAATACTGGGGACCATGACTTCATTCTGTGGCTTATTCCTTGTAACATTTTAGGTTAAATATGTACTTCTAGTTACTTTATTGAAAAATAAAGATATTAGAGTTTTGCTTATCTATGTTTATTAAATTTTCAGTCATGAACAAGAAATACATATAATTTAAATGCAAGAAATTATATGCTTTTAAGTAGACATATAAAGACTGATGTTAAACTATTACATAAACATCTTTAAATTCCAAATTATTAGATCAGTAATGTTTATTAAATAATCAGGATTTAGACTTATGTCTTTGCCTACCCAAGAATCTATTTGCTAATTCACTCTTACACATATTTTGTTTTTTGTTTGTTTTTGGGGGGGAGTTTTAAGCCTTATTCAAAATAAAAGTGTTTCACAGAATTTCTGGAACTTAAATGTCCGTCTCAGTCTCTGAGCCCTGACTGGGGAACTTGCTGCTGGGAAGGAGCTCCAGGGACACGGGACAGCTCACTCTGACCTTGTCCACCAGCCCTGACCTTGCTGGTGCATTCCTTTGCATCTTTTACTTAATAAAATTAAATTTTAATACAAAATAACTTGAATGGCTATGCCTGTTATTTGGAAAATGATTCTATCCCACCGTTTTCTTGTCGGAATGCAGGTGCTGTGGACGTTGGTGAAGCTCAGATGCAGCATGGCCACGAGCACACAGCGTGCAGTCCTCATGCTCATCGGAACCCTGGGGCAACCGTGTGCCACCTGGTCATGTTCTATGCACTAGCGTCATTCCACGGATACGGACACCCTGGGGCTAGAGCGGAGTCCTGGAATTGCACATGATTCCAGGACAGGCACCCGGGGAGCCGGATGGCAATGTCCGAGCAGGCTCCAGTGCCCGGCCACACTCTCGCTTCACTTAAACCTGCAGTTACTCACCTAGTGCTCTGGTAATCGCTGCTGTGACCACAGTGAAAAACCCAGGAGCGTCCCAGGAACCGCCCTCACACAGTCAGTGCCTGTGGTAGGGAAGGTCCAAAGGGCAGCCAAGGGCAGTGTGCAGGAGGAAGCCAGGTGGGAGCAGCCACAGGGACATCGCACTGCCCAGCAGGAGCATGCGGGCTGCCGTCTCCTGCCTGTCTCTGTAAGCCGGACGTGTCCCTTAGCTTTCCCTTCAAAACAAGTGGTGGACCGAGGCTGGTGAGGCTGTTAGGTGACGTCAAGGACAGTCAGGCCACAACCCTGACTGGCCCCCTCACCCCAGGGCACTGGCACCTCCTTCTGTGTTTGCTCCTTGACCAGCAGGACAAAGGTAAGTTTGCTGTTCTTTGTCAACGCAAGGGAAGGGGTCTCAGAGGCAGGTTCTGCGGCTCCCCGTCGGTTGGTCCTTCCGTTTTTCCTTCCTTCCTTCCTTTTCCGTTTTTCCTTCTTCCTTTCTTTCTGCTTGGGAGCTGGATCCATACCAGATTTCACATCTCTCCCTCCCTTGTTTTAGCTCCTTCTAAAAGAATGGGGAACAGGTAAACGTGTGGCCTCCGCAGGAGCTCAGTGCCTCCCTCTGCATGACTCTGATGGTGCAGAAGGGACAGGGCTCCAGACTCTGACCACACCCGAGTCTGCTCTCTCTTGTCTTACCGTGTACTATTTCCAGTACGAAATTCATTAAGTTTTTTCCCTGTAAGACCTTTAGTGTCTGAGGGGTCAAAACAATTTTAGAAAGTAACAGGGAAACAGACTGGAACAAGCTGTGGCTTTGGGGACCCTCCAAAGACCCAGAGTCCCCTCCTTTGCAGGTGGTCTTTTGGACACACATGATACTAACCCTCTTCCATGGTGGTTTCTAGTTCCTGGAAATACTTTCAAATTGTAGCATTTTGATCATTTTTACTTTTATTTTAAATCTTAATTTAAGCCTGGATTCTCTATAGAGTAATGGAAGAATTTTTTTAAATCATCCCTATTGTGTGTCCCTTGGAAAGTTCCATTAAGGCAGTCACATCCTTCCAAGCCTATTGACAAGAGCTTCTGAACACGGCCCATGAAAAGACCTTTTACACACTAAATTATGATAGTTTTCAAAAAGAAAGAAAAAGCGTGCTATTCTGTGAGCACAGGTGTATTCGCACACACCAGAAAATTGAAATCCAATTCAGAAGGCAATACTGGAAACAATTTGAGCCTGAATCCAATCTGGCCAGGGCTGAAATAGCACAAAAAAATGACTCTGAAGATGATTCTGCCATTCTTTTCAGTTCTTTCTGTATGACTGGAGCCATCAATATGGAATGAACTAGAAACTCACATTAAATTCCAATTTATGTTATTTCAGCCAGATCAGAGGCTGAACATTATTTCCAACAACCCCATTTAAATAAAAAGTCACAAAGTTACAGAATTAAAAGGGAAATAAAATTAAAATGTTCTAGCTTATATAGATATGTAAATCCCCCCAAAAAACACACAAGAATTGTTTACTTTTTCTAAAATAAAGAGTGATTTCTTATTTGAGCACAGTTTAAGCCTTAGACATTCTCTTAGATGGTTGCAATCTACATGTTGATTGTATAGTATGCTCCATTTTATGCCATGATTTTTTTCCTGAAGAGAAATTGTTCTCATTGTTTTGAGGATTGATTTTTCACAAAATGGAATTTGATATACATGCATTAAGTGCAAATATATATATATATATATATATTTAAATTATAATATATATAATACATTATATATATATATGGAAAAAAGAAGAATCCTTTTGGCACATAAATAATCAGTCCCTTTCTGACCCTCAGTGACCTAGACACCAACCAGTTACAAAGCTCAGGTCCTCTAGCCCCTGTTTTGCTTCTGCTCATCTAAACAATTTCAACAAAACTCATCTTTGAGAGGAAGAATTGTCTTAATGCCTGCCTCCTCCCTGCGGCTTAGATTCCTTGCTCATCTTCTGCCTGTGAGGTTGCACTGGATCTGTCCGCCACTCAACGATTCTCCTGTGTTCCTGGCCTCTGGATGCTCACTTTGCTGATCTCACCAAGACTGCAGCCCCCACCCCCCAGGCAGGTGCTATGCCTGTCCATCACGGCCCTGGGCACTACAGTCCTCAGAGCCTGTACCAAGAGGGTGGGAACTTGTTCTGGGGTAGAACACGGCTCGCCCTATGTTTAAAGTTTCCCCTGTGATTTTAATACTCAACCATGATTGAATGTCCCAGTGGAATTCGCTTTGTTATAATTCTTGCAAAATACTCTCTAACCTTCTGGGCAAAAACAAAATTCTGATAAATTGCAAAGCTTGCCTCAGATTTTCTCATTGGTAACAGAAAAGGACCTTTTCTACTCCACTTTGCGGAGGTTCCTCCATCCCAATTAATTTTTATCTCCTAAGCTAAACATCACCAGTATTCTGTTAAAAATACTCTTCTCTAATGATTAAAATTTGTGACAGCAAAATATGACACAAGGTGTCATGTGTATGCTAATAGTCTTTGCAGAGAAAGACCCTTTCTCACTCCCAGGCTCCCTGTTCTCCCCTTGCCAGCACCTTGGATGGGTGTGACCTGTCAATTAACATCAAAAAGCAGCTGTTGGCTAGGGTTGCTGAAGGGATGAAATACTGTTGATTCACACTAAGATAATAAGCAACAAACCTATAGTTGTCTTTGAGTTTTAAACTAAATGTAACCCTTGAGAAGTAGAAGGTTCAAGAGAATCGAAGGACTTGTAGTTTTAAGATGACATTTTCTCAGTTTTGCGGTGTGGTGGACCATGGTGAGCTCTTTACCTAGGTTTCTTCACTCTCTCGCCTCCCAGTGAAGTGACTTAGAACACATCCATGACGCCTTGTGCTTTCTTCCTTAATAACTGTATGTGGTTTTGATAGGAACTGAATTGACCTGAATCGATGTAAAATGTATATAATTTGTAATCTGTGCAGCCCATTCCAGTCATGAACGTGAGTCTTGGTATCTAGGATGCTCAAGGGCTTGGAAGTTGAACGCCATCCTTCGAGAAGATGGCCCCAGAGAGTACAAGACAGCCTTCCTGATTCATTTTAAGTTACAGACTGCTAGGGGTTGGATTTGGGAGGGCATTGGAGAAAGGACCTCCACTTTAGACCTATTTTTGAAACGTATCTGTGTTGGAGTCAGGCTTGGTAGGGACCCAACTTCTCCCAACGTTCCTGGTTTGGGAAGAGGTTTCCTTCAGAGACCGACTCCAGGGCTTACCTGTATTTAATGTCCAAGAAACTTTCTCAGTGGAGGGAAGGGGCCTAGGGGACTGTGTACCTGGGACTTACAGGTGGCAATGGGCATTTCTGGGGCAGACTCTGCAGACCTCTTTTGAACTTTGACCTATAGAGATGTAAAATGATGCACTTGTGTGTTTAAACTATCAAGTTTTGGGAAACACATACGGTAACATCTTCCTTGAGATTGGAGTTGCAGCATCTGTCTTCAGCATATGCATGGATAAATGCACACACACTACATTTTGTAAACAATTTTTGGTATATTCTCATATCTAAAATACTTACATACAGCTATAAATTCGGATATAGGTTGTTTAAAACAAATCGGAGTGAAATACAAACATGCCAGATGTGAAAGCAGAATCTTTCAGGACAGGACACGCTGGCCACCACTGCCAGAAGCACCAGCTACAGAAAAGAGGGAGCCCACCCGACAGGCACCGGCTGCTTGTGTACATCAGTGTACTGTGTACACTGTGTACTGTGTATTTGTGTACACAGTATGTACTTGTGTACATACTGCAAAAGGTGATAAGGGAGGAAAAAGCTCAGTGGTGAGGCGAAGCCTCTGACAAGGTACGGGAAGCCCAAGAGGTGCGGGAGCTCCCAGAAGGAATCGGAAGCTAGTGGACGTGTGGCTAGAGGGAGGAAGACCCCGCCCACGGGCAGATGCACTGAAGTGGGGTCGCCCCTCTGCTGCTGGAACAGGGCCTTGCCCGAGTGAGGGCGGCCTTCTTCTCTCAGGTACTGTGCACTTTTAAATTTTTTCTTAGTATTTGGCAGGAGTGTCCCAATTTCAAGGTCAAACTCAGCAGTTTAGTGAGACCCTGCCTCAAAATTAAAAGGGCTGGGGCTGTTGCTCAGTAGTAGAAAGGAAGGAAGAAGGGGGAGGGAAGGAAGTAGGGAGTGAGGGAGGGAAAGCAGGTAAAAGGAGGGTGGGACCCTATGATTGGCTCCTTCCAACTCACCTCACATCTGAGTGAGGGTGGGTGAGTCCAGTCTCAGCACAGGAGAGGGAACATTCTAGAAGGCTCCCAACACCACGCCTTGCACTGTGCAGAGCAGATGAAGCTCTCTCAGAGTGCGCCACCCCCTCGAGTGCGCCTCTAACAGGCCTCAGATCTCCCTCTGCAGGAGCGTCTCCCAGCAGAGCCGAGGACTGAGCAAGGCTGGCCCAGCTCCTCTGGCGGAGCCCAGGTCCCAGGTGCAGCCCTCCCACCCTGCCTGCCTTCCTGGAGATCAGCCATTTCTCGTTCTCTTGAAAATTTTCCGATCTTCAATTTTCCTAAGATTCAGATTTCTGGAAATAATTATTATAGGCACTTTCTCGGTGTTCATTTTCATCGAGCGTCATGCACCATCTTTCCCTTGACTGTAAAATCCAAGAGCGTGAGTTCTCCCTGCAGTAACGCGGGTCTCTCTGGCCGTGCTTCCTCACCTCCACGCCCGGTCTGTGGAAGTTCAGTCCTGGATTTGTGGTTGAATCTCCGAATTATCTAGATGCCTCTCTCCTCTTGCACACAAAATACAAATAAGACATGAACGACAATACCTATAATTTTTTGAATGCTCTCTAATAAGGACATTTAGAAACTTCTCAGGAACAGGTCTGTCTTCATGAGTTCCGCTTGCTGCCTCCTCCTGGGCGGAACTAGTGGGAGCGGCCGTGTTCTCTTCAGTTCTCTGCATTTGGCGAGGAGTCAGTGTCGGAACCTATCTGTCTTTGTTTTCTTTGCATCTTTCATGGATGGCTGAAGGCTGTCTGGTCACCACAGAGCCTCCATGACTCCGCGGTAGCTTCAGGGGGCATGTATTCATTTCCACTTCTCTCACTCCAGATTTCACTCTTCACCCAAGGGTTCTGAAAATGGGCACAACCCTGGTCTGTGGCTTTTTCTGGAGGACTACAAATTGTGTTAGGCGTTGTTGTTTTCCTTCCTCTGCCAAATGGCTGATTTATTTGAAAAGCATTTGTTTAAAAGAGTGGGTGATTGACAGGTCTTGCGTGGTGACCCAGTGGGATGTGATTTTCTCATCCTTAGTGCTGACGCTCAGTGCTCCTAGGCTGCAAGGATGTGAGCAGATTCCTCCAGAAAACTCAAGAGCGCCTCACATTTGAACTAGAATTTCCACGTATATGTTGTGGTGAAATACGTGGTTATCCAGCAGTTGACTGTAGTTTCTCTCAGCATGCTCTCTCTAGAGAAGAGCAAGTTGCTGAATGATGTTGAAGCTTGTTGTGAGAACTGTGTAAGAAGATGGTGAGAGAAGTGTCACTGGGCTGCCATCACCCAGCCAGACGACCCCCTCAGGCTCTTACTTAGGGAGTGAACCTCCTAGATAAGCGATTCCAACATCAAGCCTCTGCGTTCTCACGTCTTCTGTGACTGTTCCTCTGTTATTCCAGCCTTGGCAACGAGAATTGGGAAACCATTTCTTCCTTTTCTTCTTCCTTCTCCTTTGAGTGTATGTGCTCTCCCTCCTGGGCAACTTCTTCAGTCCCACAGCCCCAGGGTGCCTCCGGCCAGCTGCAGCCTCCTCTTGCTGTGTCCTTCACAGGTCCTCACCTGGCAAGAGCAGGCCTCGCCCAGGCCCCTCCAGACTCAGGCTGCCCAGCGCCATCCCTAGAGACGGCGGATGCAAGACCCGCTCCCACGGACGCCTGTCCCTTTAGAGATAGGTGCTCTTCACAGGACAGAGGAGGTTCCCCAAGTGTAAATGCTTCTCCAAAATAAAGACTGGCCATGCGTGGTACTTTTATGTTCTGATTAGGTTTTGGGTTCACACAGCAGGAAGAGCTCAGGCCTTGGGGACTGCCCTAAGAAGAAATTCCCTAAGAGAGCACGAGAAGCTTTAATCCACACGCTGTGGACTCTGGGATTTGATGCAATGGCAGTTGGTAATTTTGCCACAGCTTTCCTCTTCTGCATCAGTGACTTATTGAAATGACATTTACAATAAAAAATGCAAGAAGTTATTCTTCCTACTTTTTCTCACTTCAATTAACTCCATAGGTAAGCACATCAGCAACACAGAATTCCTGGTACATTAATCAGAAGAAAATCACTTGAATTCAGAAAGATTTATGGTTCCACTATTGGCTTTTGCACAAATGACTATGGTAATCCTAATATAATTGATATATTTGGTACATTTCAAATTTCAATCTCAATAATGATTCAGTACCATGGTTTTGAATTCAATCCATTTAAGTCACCGTTTCCCAACAGGGGAAGCAATTTGGTGATACATAAGAAACTAATATCTATTTTCTCCTCTCTATTTTTCTTCCTTCTTGCCTACTACTTTCTAGTCCACTGGCCTCTCCAGGCTGGGCTGACACTCCACCCTCTCCCTGAAACCCCCTGAACCTCCTTCACCCGAACACTGTTCCCTCCACGTGCACGTGACACGAGGGACATGCACTTGCTCTGAGTCCCAGTGCTTTCTCCTCCAGAGCTTGTTCCATGGCCTAGTCTCCTAAGTGGACCTCCAGGTGGCATGAACCTGACCTTCTGCCCCATTGCCTGCTCCCACTTGGCAAGAGGACAGATCCACTGTTCTTTCAGATTGATTGACTGGAGAAATACAAAGAGACCTCGTTTAGGGCAGGTTCCCATTGGTTGCTCGGTGGTCGTGACAGGTCAGTAGCCTCTATAAGAGCAGTATTGCGAATAGTTTTTATAACTTCAGTCATGTTTAGTCATTTGAGACCACTGTGTGCAGTGGTTAAGGGCAGCTTTAAAGCATAAAGCCAGACCTACCCAACTCATCTCAGCATGCAGATAAACACCTGCTCAGGCGTGGTTCCTTGGAATTGAAGCCATTATTTATACACAGCTAAATCTAAAATAATAATTTAAAACCTAGATGTTCTCACTTATCTCATTGTTCTTTAGTATACACTTAAAATTGATGTCATAAAGAATAATATGTTATTCTGAGTTATTTGGAAAATACTTTATTGTAAAACTTAAATTTGTCTTGCTTTATACAAACTGTAAAAATTCAAATTTAAATAAAATGTTAAAGATTAATTATAATGCTAAAGTTTTATCAGGTGACTCCATTTTTAGAAATTGATTTGGATCAATACATAAACACTTACGTTGCTGGGTGAGGTCCACATAAGAACTGCCCAGCACGGGCTCGGGGACACTGACGTGGGGACAGACTCAGCCCCTCGGCTGAGTGATGTGCTATTTGTATATCGTCTCAACTCTACTCGTAAAAGGAAGGAAACAACCCAAGTATCTGCTCCGAGGAGCTCACAGCACAAACGATTCTCATAGTCAAACAGAAAGACTAACGGATGCAAGAGGGAACAGCAGGCTCCACTCTGCAGCAGAAAATAGGCACGAAGCCACTGTGACTTCTGGGTGTAAACATGGCTGTGGCACCTGCCACCATGCCGGGGGGAAGTCGCTGCAGGGGACACCTGCGGAAGGACCCGCCTCCCACCTCCAGCCTTCCGCCCTTCCTCTCACCCGGCCACCGCTTCCACTCTTCCAATCTCCGAGTCCCCTCCCTGTGTCCTGGATCTATCACCTGGTGTCCAGCCTCATGGCTTCCACAAATAGTCTTATTGGACATCCTGGAAAATGCTGCAATGTAGTCTCACTTTGGATTCAGGTTTCAAGTCAACATTTATCTTTCATAAGCTTTCTTCTGTTTTTATTTATAATAATTAATATTTTAAAGCATAGATGGCCATTAAACATTGTATGAATACACTCACACCCCATGGGCAGTGATACTGATCAACCATTCAGATCCGTCAACAGATTCATTTGCTCACCTCTGATTTCCAGACTGAAAGGGCATCCTTTCCTACACAGATCAAGCACCCAGGTGCTCGTGCCAACTGCAAGTACTGGAGATGAATCGTAAAGGATGGAATTACCTCCCCACAGGGACAGATAATCCACATGAACATGTAAAGACAGCAGATGCCATGGCGTTGGGAGAAGCTGTTGATTTTATTGGGATTGTACAGCTTATTCAAGTTGCTTGTTTGCTCTGAAGACAGCCCTTGGTTTTCCTCCTGCCAGCCTTGTCCTGTGTTTCTAAATGGAAAGTGACTAAGGTATAACTTTCATGCAATTAAAATTATTTATCATTAAAAGGTAAAATGTTTCCATTTAGTATATGAAAATTGCATATTGGAAATGTGATTGTATCCCTTACAAACACACATTCACACACGGGTGCACACACACCTATGCAATATTCAGGCTCCTACATGTGCGATCTCTTTTCCTCTTGCAATCTGTGGTTGTGTCAGTCAGCTTTCCCTCACTGTGATAAAACACTTGAGATGATCATCTTATAACGAGGAAAGGCTTACCTTGGCTCACGGTTTCCAGACCACGGCTGTTTCGGCCGCCTGCTTCTGTGCCGTGGCCAGGCAGCACCTGATGAGGAGCATTCCGGGGAGGAAAAGCCACTTGCCTCATGAAAGCAAAACAAGGAAGAGGAAGGGTGTGGGATCCCAGTGCCCCCTGAGGGCTCAGCCCCAGTGACCCAGGACCTCCCTCCTGGCCCTTCCTCCCAGTGGGGTCAAGCTGAGGACTGAGCTTTCCACAAGAAGCCTTGGGGAGATTTCAGATCCAGACGGGAGCATCAGTCCATGGCAGTCCTCCCTATTAACTGAGAGCATGATCCTATCATCCACTCAGGTACAGTTGCCCACACGCAGGACAGTGCGAAGAAATAGGATTTGTTCAGTATTCACCACTGTCCTCGAGTTGATTCTACATCAAACCTATATGATGCCTATTCTTACCTACAGATAAACAAACTCATGTTCAGAAAGATAAGATGTCACAAAACTACACACGTCCAAATGAAAATGTGAACGCAGGTCCATTTCCCAGTTCTCTTGGCTACACGGTGCTGCCCGTAACTAAGGCTAGCAGCTAGCAGCAGGAGCCTCCAGACAGGCCAGGGTGGTTCCTGGTACAGACCCAGGGCAGAGAGGGCGGGAATGGCGTGCCTGCCCTGCATCCAGAGGCCTCTGGGAGCTAAGATGCTGAGTTCTCATCCCTACTGAAGGTTCCCAGAACACGCTGCAGAAGTGAAGGGAGTTCAAACACTAAACGTGTCTTTAAGCAGTTCATTTTCCCTGATCTTGACATCTAATTTGGTAATACTTCAGTTAACTAAGAAACATGCCAGCACTGTATTAATTATTCAGCCCTTCCCAGGGTACTGCAAGCTCTAATTAGTGCAAGAAGTTTTCAGGAAAAGTTATAATTTGCATGTCAACAAATTTGTTTATAAATTGCACAGTAAAGGTAAAATTTGGTAGTACATGGACTTCCTTTACAGAGCTGGTGTATTACTCAGCCAGATCCACGATGGTTTACACCTGAATGCACAGCCCAGAGCTCTCTGAACATCCTGTTCCTTTTATTTCTTTGCCCTAGACTTATAATTATGATTTCATCTGATTTTTGTTTTTCTATAAATTGCCTTTTTTTAAAAAATAATAGTGTCTCAATTCCAAAGCTGGAATATCTTCGTCCAGAAATTATACAAATATCGTACTTGTGATCTTGGTATTTTCACACCCAGGAAAAGTAGTTTTGGTGGGTCTAGAAGGGTACTGACCACTGAGGAGGTAGGAGACAGTGTATCAGATTCATTAACAGATTTCAAAAGTCTGGCTTATTTTAGGAGGAAATGAAAAGAGAAGACAAGGGAGTAAGTCTGCCATAGCACAAGGGCCCAAGATTTCACAGTGCTGTTTATCTTTTGTTTACTTATTTTAACATGAATGCATTTCCTATAATGCACTCTCATATTCTTATTCTGAATAAAATTGTCTATACCCATTTATTAAAGCATTATATTGTTTATAAGTTCTTCATTTCCTCATAAGAACTATCCAAAAGAGCTCATGTTCTTGATTTCAAATTATATTTTGAGAAATATTTTCTGAAAAGATTATACCCGAAGATGATCTTATCAGTTTCCACTAATCCCCAAACTAGACCTGATTAGGTAGCATGTTCCTAAGGTCTCAGTGCTCTCTGCCAGGCAGAGAAATGATACGGGACTAAGGACCTGGACATGAGGGACAGCAGACACCTCGCTAATGAAGACGCTGGACACCCAATTTCTTACATGTCACTGATATTTTGGAGGTTTGAGAAGAATTTCAGGTATTTCAGGGCCAGGAGATCAGAGCCGAGCCAAGAGCGCTGGAGAGAGCAGCGTGAGGCAGCCGGGTCTGGGTCAGGCCCTGGAGGGTGGCCTGCTCGGGACCCACATGGCCTGCTCGGGACCCACACGGCAGCGCTCGGCAGGAAGACACAGGCTCAGCGTGTCCCTCCAGCTGCTTCTTTTGAGAGGACACTCATGGGACATTTGGTCCAGAACAGAAAACAACCTGAAGGAGAGGCAAAGGGCCAGAAGGGAGGAGAGGAGTGACCAGGAGAGGACAGCAGAGGGAGGGGAGGAGAGGCACTGACCCGGAGGTGAGGAAGCAGCACCCCGCATTGTCCCAGAGGAAAAACGGGGCGGCCACGCTGGAGAGACTTGCCAGTTACGTTTAAAAGGTCTAAATTGTACAAACTTACCGATGACCAGCCAAGGGGAATGAAAGCTGCTGTCCAGGCCAAGACTGGCTGTTGGGGACAGCGGATGTGGGGGCAGTGCATCCGCCATCAGCCGTGAACCAGTGGACCACACGACAGCCTCGCAGTGGGACAGTGCTCACCAATAACCAGAAGCCAGCTGTCAACATGGCTCCAAGGAGGAAACAGCACGCCACACAGAGGAGCCAGGAAGGGGTCTGCACGTCACACGGTTCCTACATGACGAATCACGTGGACGTGCCCCAAGCCAGACCCAGGGATGGCAGGGCCACCCTGGCTGCTAAAGCCAAAAGCAGGCACAGGCCGCTGGATGGACCCTCCCTATGCCAAGTCACGAGGCAGACTGTTGTCGGAAGGTGGTAGGATGAGAAAGTTACCAGCCAGAGCTAGGACAGAGCGGGGTGAGGTGAGACCACCGGCTGCACGTTAGGGATCACTCTTCCTGTATTTCATGTGTGTTTCAAATGTTGCGTAAGAAGTAAAACAAAACCCAAAACTAACAAGCTCTGTTGTCTCTTTCCAGGAAACAGCAATAAGCAAACCAGCCCAGGGCAACGTACACACAAGCATTCTTGCTGGAGGAGAGACTGACTGGAGGAGAGACTGTCCTTGCAACCCAGCATTAGAGCCCACACATAATTAGCCGTCTTACCGGAGGAGGCCTATTTAAGAGCTGCTTCCAGGACGGCGGGTATGCAAATGAGGCAGACTGCACCCTCCGCCCCTTACAGTCAGACAATGGGCCTTATTGTCCCCAGACAGACTAATAGGCTCTGTGACAGGCAGGGCAGCGTTGCAGATGCTGGCTTGGAAGCGCTCTTTGACTGCAGGAGATTAGAGGGAGGCGCCTTTGCCACACTTCCCTTGTTCCAAGATGCTCCGGCAATTCACTCACCTACTCTTCATGGCAACAAGTATGTCGTCCACATGAGAAATTGAGAAATTGCAGAAGTAGGTTTATCACCATCATCTTTTCCAGTTCAGATCAAACTGAGTTTCACACAAGTTGCCCCTCTTCTAAAATCTCTTGAATGATTAAATGGCTAATTAAGCCAAAGGTGGGCTGAAATTTTAACATCAACTTCCAAATCAAGTGGTTTTGCTAATACCGACAGACAGACGCACACGTCCAGTGTGACCTGTGTGCACAGATAGATGTGTAGGTGTCACCAGTGCCTGCCCGACGTCCTGCCCACCTTCAAGGCCTGGGCACTGCTGGGCTGAGCCTCCCACCAGGTGTCTCACTACTACCTGCAGGGGTCCACAAGAGTGTCCAGATCTGCCATCTTCCCCAAAGTCTGGGGGGAATCATATCGTTGCCAGAGCCGCTGGTGTTCTCCTGGCATCCGAGAACAGCAAGTGCTGTGTGAGGGGCAGGGGCTGCATGGAGGAGGGCCACCATGTGTCCCCCTGACCCTGAGGATCTGCGGTGAGCGTGGGCTCCCTGGGGCAGGGTGCGGCTCTAGAGGTCCTTGACCACAGAGGACAGGGAGGGCTGGGTGCCTGGAGCTGCAGAGCCTCCGCATCAGACAGAAGCAGAACCTCAGGCAGGACAGCTGCCCCCGAGGCTGCCCAGCAGGTTAGAGCTGAAGGAGGTAAAGCCCGTGTGCAGAGGGCGGCACCCGGGCCTTCCGCGGCCAAACTCCTGACGCGGGCATGTTTGTCTGTGGCTCACACAAGTGACGGGGGACAAGGGCAACGTGACAGGGCCCTTCGGGGGGCCGGCACCTCTGCGGCTTCCTTCTGTTCTGCAGTCACCTGGACCCTTAGGCTCTTCCACCCTGTCTGCCTTTCCAGAGCTTCCTGTGGAGCTGCTGTCTCCCCATCGGAGCGTGTTCAGGGGCGTTAGACTGCAGGAAGGACTGACAGACCTGAGCAGGTCTCTGCAGCCAGCACCTCTCACACCGAGCAGCTCCCCAGGAGAAGCCCCCATCTCTCGATCCGGGCAGCACAGGGGGCAGAGGGAAGCATGGAGGACAGAGGGCAGCACAGAGGGCAGAGGGCAGCATGGAGGGAAGGGGGCAGCATGGAAGGAAGGGTTAGCATGGAGGACAGAGGGCAGCATGGAGGACAGAGGGCAGCACGGAGGACAGAGGGCAGCACGGAGGACAGAGGGCAGCACAGAGGGCAGAGGGCAGCATGGTGGACAGAGGGCAGCATGGAGGACAGAGGGTAGCATGGGGGGAAGGGGGCAGGGTGAGGAGAGGCTTGATTCCCCCTCTGGCTGTCCCAGCTTCTGCTGGTGCTGCGCCTGGCTTCCTGGGGACCCGAGAGCCTCTGCCCGCCTCTGCTCTCCTGCCCGCTCCCGCCTCCCTGGCTGGTCCTCTGCCTGTGGTCCCCGCCTGGCTCAGCTCTGCCCTGTGCTGCAGCACCCTGGTTCAGCAGCAGGAGCCCGTCCCGGCTCTGCCCTGCCTGAGGCAGCAACTGCTGTTCTGGGCTCTGCTAGCAAGGCTTCGAGTTTCCTTCAGGGTGGGAAATGTGAAATGTGAAGAGGCTTAGTAAACCTGCATGACGTGTTTCCACTTACACAGACGTAGCACGTTGGAGAGGTTGGGAGTGCGGCCCAGTGGTGAGCACCTGTCTGCTGGGCCGGACCCTGGGTTCAGTCCTTAGCCACACACAGAGGCTCACACACCCACACGCACACACACACACACATGCACACACCCACATGCACACACACACATGCACACACGTGCATGCACACACACGCACACACGCACACATGCACACACACACGCACACGCACACACTATTAATGCTCATCGTCTATGTGCTGTTATGAGGACTTTCCCTCCTCTCCCTGTGCTGCCAAGTGGCACGGACACAGCCCTCCAGCCACACCCCCTCCATTGGCACTTGTGACCTCCTGCCAGCAGAGCCAGCTCTGGATGGGGGCACTGGCAGATGCCCACGGCAGACCCCTCCTCCCGAATCTTCCGTGTGTGGACTGGTAGAGAAGGCCATCGAGAAACAGGAAGCATAACGCAATGACTCCAGTCACGGTGGACATCACCACGTGCTACAGGAGCGTCTGATGCAGACTGTTGCCTGGTTTGTACTGGGACCCACAGAAGAGCTTGTGGGCGGCATCGGATTCACTCATTGACGAGGAGCATCCTCTGAGTGTCTGCACTGTGGTTTATGCTCCCTGATCCCAGGAACACAAGTAGGAGGGAAGGCCTTGGAAATTTTCAAAATCTAACTGGGATACAGAAAAGTGAAAAAAAGACTCACAAGTATCCAAGACTTGTGTTCAACTCATTGTTATCCTGTATTTCCAAGAAAATGGAGAATTCTAGGAAAAGCTCCACTGGTAAGAATTCCAATAACTATAAATTTCTATTAAATTTCTATTAACAAGCGTGTTAGCTTTCTGTCACTGTGACAAAATACCTGAGATAAGAAGCTTAATAACTACCTGCCCCTACACTGAAAAGGTCTGTCATGTCTCATGGCTTCGGAGACTCCAGTATGTGCTCGCTCGACCTTCTTGCCGTGGACCTGTGGAGCCATGGTACACATCTGGCAAGGGTGCAGCAGGTCTGTCCACCACACAGGCCTTCAGAGCAGGTCTGTCCACCACACAGGCCTTCAGAGCACGTCTGTCCACCACACAGGCCTTCAGAGCAGGCCTGTCCACCACGCAGGCCTTCAGAGCACGTCTGTCCACCACATGGGCCTTCAGAGCAGGCCTGTCCACCACACAGGACTTCAGAGCAGGCCTGTCCACCACGCAGGCCTTCAGAGCAGACCAGTCCACCACACAGGCCTTCAGAGCACGTCTGTCCACCACACAGGCCAACACAGGCCTTTGCAGCGGGCCTGTCCACCACACAGGTGCTTCCTCAGGGAGCAGGCAGGGGACCCCACCTTCGTCTACACACACTGCCCACCTCTTCCCCTCTCAGTCTGAGGCGGTGCTGGGCCGGAAGCATAGTGACAGAGCTGCGGTCCCTGAGGAATGGTTTCCCTAATGCTATTTTGAGACAGGCCTTTCCATCGTAAGGAGTCTGCTGACAAATTCAGGACATTTCACTGTAGATCACTTGAACAGCCCTCATTTTTATTCTAAGATAGACTCAGCAAGTAGTTGATGCTTCTCAAAGTTGAGAATCAAATAGAATAAACACGTCTCCAACAAATGTATCCAGGTAATAGAACAGTGCCAAGTGCCCAAAGCATCAGTTTGACCCACTCAGATTATCAGAAGTTTGTACCCTAGGTCCAAAAGTGACAAGGGTCCCTCCCTCTCCCGAGGAATGTCAGACTAATTAACAGCACACACCTTACGTGGAAGAGACTACGGGTTCATTTCAATGTTAATGAACAATCAGAGCTTTAGAAAGGTATAAAACCTTCTTCACTTCCCCAGTAATTTATAAGACCTGAAGGGGCCTATGCAGGTCAGTGTGTCTTCACAGAAAAGGCAGTGCTGCTGACTGTCCTGGGCTGGACGGAGCTGAGGCTGCCGCAGCACCGTGGTCCCCACACATGGCTAACGTGACCGCAAGCCCTGGCCACACTGGGTTGTTCTTTGAATTTTCCTAAGTCTGGAGATACAATTTAAAAAACTGGTAACCGTGGGTATTTATTGATTTCATGTATCAAAATGATTTTAGAAAGGAACAACTCCAAGGAATCAGGACATTCTGGTGACATTGAGAGTACTTCTGATAATGAAGTCGTTAGACAAAACAGGCCTACATTTACATGACCTTACTTACGTCACAGAAACAGTGAGACAAATAAAACACTGGGGGCGTTCAGGACTTTGGTTCACTTGTCTTTTTCAGTTGTAGAACTGAAGAATGGAATGTTGGGGCTGGACTCACTGAGGACTTCTCCCGAGGCCATCTAGCCATGTGTCTGCCACCTCAGATGGACACAGCTGCACTTGAGGATTTTCTTTCAATTCCCTCCCTCAGCTTATGAGAGTTCCCCCTCGAGATGATAGACATGCTGCAATATGCTATTTCTAATAAAACTGATCATGTAAAATAAATGGAGTAGTTACAAATTTAACAGGGCAAAGAGGACTCAATGACCTCATCCTAGCAAAAATAAATATTTTTACTTTAGGCCTCCACATAAATCCATATCTTTTAAAACTTTTTCTATTTTATCTGTTCTAATTAGTTGTACCTGACAGTAGAATACATTTATGCATTTTGATAGATCATGCATAAATGGAGGGTCAGCTCTCATTTTTCTGAGGATCCCATTGCAGATCCCATGGGTCATGCGGTCACACATGTGCATGAGGTGATAATGTCTGTTCACTCTACTGTCATTCCTTCCCCCACACCCTTCCCCTCCCTTCACTCCCCTCCACCTAATATAAAGTAACTATTCTTCCCTACCCACCTTGTGTCCACTAATGAGGTACTATTCATATGTTTATGTTTCCCAGTTATCACTTTGATATCCTTTGAGTAATATTTTTGTTTTTCAAATAAAATTTTCTGAATCTTTAAAGTTCATCATTCTTATCGATATTTTCTCTCAGAAATTATTATTGTTAACCGAAAAGCAATAGCTACTAGGAGGTACGGTTTGACACAATATGTTTAACAGTGTAACAGCTGAAGTTATATTCAGAATTGAGAAGTTTTCTAAAACAACAGATATTCAAATAAGGGTAGGAATTATTCAGTCAGCAGAAAAAGTCTTATACACTGCAAACTATAAAAATTGACGAAATAACTTAAATAATGCTAAGTAATGGAAAGAAGTCCCATGTTCATGGATTGGAAGAAAATATTGTTGATAACAATATTCTACAAAGTGAACTACAGATTCAATATGTTTCACATAGAAATTTCAATAGCTTTTTAAAAAGAAACAGAAAACCTAATCTTAAATTCATACGGAATTTCAAGAAATAATATTTTGAAAAAGAAGAATAAAGTTAGAAGACACAGGCATGCTGCTTCATATTTTCTACGACTCCACAATGATTGGGACTGTGTGATCCTGGTACAAAGATAATCGGATAGGTCAGTGGAGCAGAATCATTGCTAAACACACCCATACGTCGTCTATGGCCAATTGTGCTTCATCAAGAAAGCCCAAGACATCCAGTGCAGAAGGGACAGCCTTGCCAACAAGCGTTTCCGAAACAAGTGGATGTGCCATACCACACACAAAACCAACTCCGAAAAGATAAACAGCCTAAGTATAAATGACCAAAGTATGAAACCTTTAGAGGAAAACAGATTTTCATGACCTTGTATTTGATAATGGGTTCTTAAGAAGGACAGCAAACCCAGGAGCAACGAAGGGAAGAGACAAGTCTGACCTCACTAAAATATTACAGTGGAGGGACGGAGACGGCAGCTAGAGGTGGTGGCACTTCCCAGCTTCTCCCTACCTGGAGAACAGCTCTGCCGTGAGGCGAGCGACTGAAGGAACACACTGAAATGCAGTATCAGACAATGTCAGAAACCCGGAGAGACCCCGAGATTCTGGTTATTGAAACAGGGAGAAAGTGCCTCAGCTCTGACCCTGCAGCAGATGCGCTGGGGCACAGCAGTGCCGAGGGGCGACACGAAGGGAAAGAAGGAAACCTGGTGGATGAAACTGGCAGGGCAACTGCTGCAGAGCAGAAAGCTAGTGTGGGCTTAGCTGCTAAGTGGGCTGGCACTGAGAAGGGCTCCGCCTGTCCTCAACATGGAAGGAGCTGGAAGGGAGCTGTCTTGTGGAGGTCACGCCTGAGCTTGCTGCTTTGCAAAATGCAATTCCTGCATTTTCCATTCCTCTGAAGATCGCAACAAACATTGTCACGCTGCCCAGCCAGCCCACACTTTACGGCACGGTGTGGCACTGACAGAATACAACTGAAGCAAGCCCTTTGAAGAGTACACAGAAGAAACGGAAGACCCCCAAGCTCACCCACTGGCCTAGGCTGCCTCAGATCTGGCGTTCCAACTTCTGGGCATGTGATGTTTTTATCCACATACCAAGGACTCTCCTGGCACACACAGGAATTCCACTTGTGTCAGGGAGGAATCTTGTCATCAGGCCAGAGACAACCTCTACACTCTCAGAGGTCCCTTTTGTGCCCAGGCCTACCTCCAGGTTAACAAGAGATACCTTGGCTACATCAGAGGAGGGCATGGAAAGGACCTTGTGAAAGCAGGATGCTGATCTAAATGTGGGAAAAAATAAATGTATGAGTCCACAGCTTATTTCCAATCGAGCTGGCCTGCTCACCTCCTCCAGGTTCAGAGTGATTCAGAGGATTCACTTCTGAAACTTGGACTAGGACCAGGCAGGTTCTAAATATAAAGTTTCTGAAAGAAGTCTTTTCATTTTAAACAACTTGACAAGGAGGAATTTTAGCACTTTTGTTTGCTTTTACTTGTATTTGTGTTTCCTCATTTTCAACAAGATAAACATGAACTGAAGGAATTCATGACCATCAAGTCAGCATTGCACAAGAGACTTAAAAAATTCTACACATGGAAGAGGAAGAGCATAACCACAGGAGCAAAGGGAAGAACAATTTGCATTCAAATAGTAGAAAGCAAATGACAACTAGGAAAGAATCAAATATTAGAAAAACAATAAAAGGACAGTACTCATCTTCCTAAAATAACACTGTGTAAGTGGGATTAATTCTCCTATTAAAAAGCACAATTAGTGGATTCGATTAAAAAAATACCAACTGTGTGTTCCCTGTAAGAAACACACCTCACTGGCAATGTCACACACAGATGGAAAATGAAAGGACAGCAACTGATATTCCACACAAATGGAATATGAAAGCTAGAAGGGATAGCTACATTCATATCTGACAAAGAAGACCTCAAACCACAATTATTCAAAAGACACAAAGAAGGTCACTACATATTGGTAAAGAAAGCAATCCATTAGAAAGACAAAGTGATTGTAAACATATGTGCCAAATGTCAGTATAACCAATTTCATGAAACAAACCTACTGAATGTAAAGAGACAGATAGGCCCCAACATGATAATTACATTGGGCTATTTCAATATCCCCACCACAATAATCACAAGCAAATCTACATCTAACCATATATACAAAGGAATCAAAAACAGGTTTCCAAGCAAAAACTTACATTCAGTGGTCAGAGCAGTTCTATTCACGACAACTTATAACTATAAATAGCCTAAATATCCATCAACATTTGACTGAGATATAAAATATGGTATATAGTTTATATATATATATGTGTGTGTGTATATATATATATATGTGTGTGTATATACACACATATATATGTATTATTCAGCAGTAAAAATGAACAAATTACTGGCACAGGATATAGCATGGATTAACCTTGATGATATTCTGCATAAAATAGGAAAGGACAAATATTACATGATTCCACAGACAATGAGGCACTAGAATCATATAGAAAAAAGTAGAGAGTGGTTTTGAGGACTGGGTGATACTCATTATCATCTACCTTCCCCTAGATGGAAGAAGGTACTGACTGGAAGAAACACCAAGACAGTCACTTTGTTATTATAATGAATGATGACTAGTACGGCATTTCTATTGTTGGAAATGTAGAAGAAAGACACGTCAGGCAGGGAACACGACTCAGAGTGGAATGCCACATACATGTAAATGTGCAGGCATGAAATGAACTTATGTAAAGATAGAGTCAACCCAATGAACTAATGTCCACTAAGATAGGAGCGAATAGTTTCAAAATGCTAATCGTTTTCCTTGCAATCCAAACAAGTGCTCATGACTATTTTTTTTTTAATTTACAAAAGCAAAACTGCCTGAAAAGAGATGCAGCAGTACTTTAACCCCAGGGCATACAATGCTAAAATCTGATTTTCAGCCACTGTTTTTACTGTGTTTTGAAGCAATCAACATCGACAATAAAGGCCCAAGTCAATTTGATGAAATGGGTCTTCAATGATATACTAAGTTATTTGGATTTCATGCTCTAAGGAATGAAAACAATTGAATAGTTTTATGAACAAAAGTAACCAAATACTTTTACTCAGCTTTAAAGAGTGAAATTCTGGCATTTGCTGGTAAATGGATGGAGTTAGAGAATATCATGCTAAGGGAAATAAGCCAAACCCCAAAAAACCAAATGCTGAATGTTTTTCCTGACATGCAGATGATGAGTCACAATAAGGGGAGTGTGGATAGGGAAGAATAGAGTTACTTTATGTATACACATAGGTATACATATATGTATAGGTAGAGGGAGTGAAGGGAGGGGAAGGGAGATGGGTAGGAAGGGTAGTAGAGTGAACAGACATTATTATCTCATGTACATGTATGACTGCATGGCCAATGTGATCCTGCAATACATATAGAGAAATGAAAAATTATACTTCATTTATGTATATTTCATCAATGTATAAATGCATTCTACTATTATGTACAAATAATTAGAACAAATTTTAAAAATGAATTAAAAATGTAACCAAATGTATATTCAGTGATTTCACTGTGGTGATGCGCAGGAAATAAACTAAGACATATTTAGATGCTGTACACTGATTAACTGCCTGAGGTGCTTTAAAGTTTGGTAAAGGAACAAAAAGGAAACACAAATAAATCTAAACAGACAAACATGTGAGCACATACACTCTCAGCTCTCCATATCTGCAGGTTCCACTGGAGTGGATTGAACCACCTGTGGATTGAAAATACTTGGCAAAAAAAATGTGTCTGAACATTCACAGACTTGTTTTACCAAATTTACCTAAACAATATGGTATAATAAGCATCTCCACATTTACATTGTATTAGTTTTTGTTATAATCTAGGGAGGGTTTGAAGTGTGCAGGAGGAGGATGTGTGCAGCTTACTTTTGTAAGCTTACATGTGAGGGACTGGGCAACACAGATCCTCACATCTGCAGGGTGTCCTGGAGTCAGTCCCCAAGGGACACTGAGGGGCAACTGTATTCCTCACACTTTATAGTCAGTATCTTAATTCCAAAAGATTCAGAAGGTCTAGAAGAATATTTTCCATTTTATGAAGGTCATCTGGATTAAAGATTTTAAATGGCTTGTGGAAATGCATTCATTGGAATCAAATAGAGGCCTATTTACCACCAAATCCAATTTCAGTGCATCATGTTATCTGAATCATTTTATGATTTTTACATGATATATAAGGATTGCAAAATTAGTGAGGAGAATGCAAAGGCATAGTCTTTGTGGTTTCAACTAACTTCAATGAGAAATATCATCAACAGTGACTGTGATAAAAACTTTTATCTTCTATTCCTCTTTCAAGTATCAAAAAACCTAAAGAACTAGCATCAATTTATCTCAGACATCTCCAAAAAATTGAAGAAAATAAAATGTTCTCTAAATAATTCTATGAAACTAGCATTATCCTGACTAAAGCCAAAAAATGATCCCACAAGAAAATTGTTCCTTGTGAACATTGCTGCAAAAATTATCAACAAAATGCTAGCAAACTGAATTCAGCAGCATAGTAAAAGGATTAAGGATAATAGCCCAGTGAGATTTAATTCTGGAATGCAAGGATAGTTCAATATATGCAAGTTGATCAATGTAATGAATTTCATTGAGAGAATGAAGGAGAGTGAAACAGATAATCACATAGAAAAGTTATTGAACAAAATTTAACATCTATCATGATTAAAAAACTCACTAAACTAGGAAAATAATGAAACTGACTATAATAAAAATCACATATGAAAAACTCATAGTGAATGGTATGTTCAATGGTGAAAAACTGAGACTGTTTCCTCCAAGACCAGGAATAAGGCAAGTATGTCCACTTTTGACACCCCCATTCAATACAGTACTGGACGTCCATCCAGAGCTTATAGGCAAGAAAAAGAAACGAGCTGAAATGAAACCATCCAAATTAAAAGGAAAGAGGTTAAACTATCCTGTGTTGTAGCTGGTAGGGTAGTAGACAGGTTATATATTGGAATCCCTAAAACATTAATCCCCCAAACTAGTACAATTAATAAATGAATTCAGCAAAGTAACAGAATACAATGCAAAAATTATAATTAAAACTCAGTTGAATTTCTGTACTCGTAACAATGAACCATCTGAAAAGAAAATTATAAGAACATTCCATTCACAATAGCATCAAAAAATAAAATCATTAGCCTTAACAAGGACATGAAAGACTTACAATTAAAATTATAAGACACTTCTGCAAGAAATTAAATAACATGTTAATATATTGAAGGAATACCATGTTCATAAATTGGAAGATTTCATATTATTATATTAGTACTCCTTAAAGATCCACACATTTAAAGCCATCCTTAACAAAATCCCAATGATTTGGGGTTTTTTGTTTGTTTGTTTTTGTAGAAAGAGAAAAAATTATTCTAAAATTCATCTGGAATGTTGAAGTCCCCAGAATCATTACAACAATCTTCAGAAAGAATTAACAAAACCGAATGCCTCATAATTTTTTATTTCAAAATACATTATAAAGTTAGAGTAAAAAAAATCATGATCCTTGCATAAAGACAGACATATAGACCAACAGAAAAGAAAAGACAAAGTGAAATAATTTTAATGAAAGTGGCAAGTTTGTTTGGCAATTGTAGGACAGTCTTTTCAACAGAAGATGCAGAGAACGCTAGAAAGACTTTCAAAAGAATGTTGTTGGACCCATACTTAACATTGTGTACAAAACAGCTCAGCATGAATCAAGGTCCCATGTTTGGGAAATAAAACTGATATTTTTAGAAGACAACAGGACAGAACCTTCTCAACGCTGTACCTGACAGTGCTTTCTGTATGTGCCACTGAAGGCCTGGGCAACTAAAGAAAAATCAGATGTCTTGGACACCATTTAAAAAATGAATTTTGCTTTAGAAGATATGATTAGCATATGGTTAAAAAACTACCTTGTAAAATGGGAGGAAATATTTATAAATTATATGTCTGAAATGGATTTTTATTCTATGGACAATTCTTAAATATCAACAATCATCAAAACAATAGTTAGTTCAGAACTCAGCAAAGGACACAAGGAGATATTTATTTCTCCAAAGGAGGTAAACAAAGAGCAATTAGCTCATGAAAAGATGCTGGCCAAATCCTATAGACAGGAATGCTGCAATGTGTTGCTACCTCACACCTGTTAGGATGATTACTCTCAAAAATCAAACAAAAACTTGATAAAATAACAAGGATTGGGAGAAATAGAAACTGTTGTACACCATTCATGGGAGTATAAACCTGATGCATCTGCTATGGGGAACAGAGTCCAGTTCCTAATAAAAATTAAAAATGGAATTGCCATTTTTAAGTATTCTATTTTGGGTATATACTGAACATTACTGAAAGCAGGGTCTCAGAGACATCTTAATGATATTGAACGTTCATTTAGGTCTTTGTAGCAGCATTGAATAACAGCTAAAACATAAAAGCAACCAAAGGATGGATGAATAAGCAAAACGTGGTCCATTCACATGGGAGAACATTATTCAGTCTTGAAAACGGAATAAAATTCTGGAACAGGACACACCACAAGATAAAACTTAAGGGCATTTTCATAAGTGAAATAAGTCAGTCACAAAAAGACTAATACTATACAAGTCACTCATCTGAGGTATTTTGAGTTCTCAAAATCATAGAGACAGAAAGTAGAAAGATTTTTGCCAGGTGCTGAGTATAGGAGAAAATGTGGAGCTATTGTTTAATAGGTTCAGAGCTTCAGTTTCACAAGATGAAAAGAGTTATGGACATGGGATAGTGGTGGTGACTGAACAACATCTAGATACATTTAACCCTATTGGACTTCACTTTTAAAAATGACCAAAATGGGCCAGGGATGGTGTCTTGGGAGTCTGAGACAGGAGGATCAAAAGTTCAAAGCAAGTCTCAGCAACTTAGCCAAGGTCCTAAGCAACTTAGCAAGAGCCTGTCTCAAAATAAAAGATAAAAAAGACTGTAGATGTGGCTCAGTGGTTAAGTGCCCCTGGGTTTAATCCCTGGTACAAAAAAAAATGGTAAATATTATGTACATTTTATCACAAAAAATGGAGAAAAAATAAAACTTTGCTATGGTTGGAATGTTGTGGCAGGAATGTTCCTCCAAAGAGTCATGTGTTGAAAGTGTGGTCACTCAGGCAAAAATTTCAGAGGTGGGGTGTTTAGGCAATCATTGATTCCTGTGGGCAATGACTATGACATTTGATTGATCCATTTTATGGAATGATTCATTGATATATGACCGGATTGCTGGAAGTTTGGACCTATTCAGGGAAAGCAGATCACGGGGGTGTGCCGTGGGTTTATCTTCTCTCTATCCCTTTTTCTCCCTCCCACCCCGACCTCCTGACTGCCAAGAGGTAAGCAACTTTTCTCTACAATCACCTTCCACCTTGATGTTTCTGCCTTGGAGCTGGCCATTCATGGACTGAGTTTTCTATAAACATGAATTAAGTAAATTTTTCCTCCTTTAAATTGTTTATGTCTGGTATTTTGGTTGCAGTTATGAAAAGTTGACTAATATAATCTCTAAGTCAAGTAGAAAGAGAAACCTGTTAACCTAACAACAGTCATTCACACAAAAACAGACAGGGACAGCTTTACTGAGGTGGAATGCATCTTCTAATGTCAGGAAGGAGACAGACGCTTGCCTTTATCTTTTCTGCTCAACATTACACGGAGATACAAACCAGTGTGATAAAGTAAGAAAACCATAAAATCCTTAGAGATTTAAAAGGAAGGATACCTATCTGTGTTCCCAGTCAATTTGAATGTCTCTATAGAAATTGTAAAAGTTTGTAAAAGATCCCAGAATAAGTAAATTTAACAAGATATCAAGACACAATGCCCTGATACAAGAATTTATTTTATTCCACTATACGAGGAATACATTATTTGAAAATGAAAATTAAAAATCACAATGCAATGTATGGTAGCACTAAAATAATTGAAATATTTATGGGTAAATATTATGTAATATGTATGGAATCTGCAGACTGAATACTATGGAATTGAAGGAAGTCAAGACCTAAATGAGCTAAAGGAAATGAGATGTATATCACATTCATGAACTGGAACACTCAATATTGTGAAGATATCATTTCTGCCCAATTTTATCATTCTGCTCAATATATTTCTAGTAAAAACTCCAGAAGGTGTGATAAAAAGGAAGGAGTTCAAAGGAAGTAGACTAGTCGAGAACCTTCTAAAACAAGATCAAAGATGGAAGACACATTACCTGGTTTCAAGGCTTGGTGTGGGTATTCATCAGCTTTCTGTGGCTGTGCAAAATAGAGAAAGTCAACCTAGAGTAGGAAAGATGCACTTTGGCTCACAGTTTCAGAAGTTCCAGTCCACGGTCAGCGGGATCCACTGTTTCTGGACCACTGTTGGCAGCAGTGCCCAACTGCACAGCTGCTGTGGGCAGGAGAGGCTCCTCCCGCCACACACAAGCTTGGCGTCCAACTGCAACCCGCTCGGGCACACGCACGGTGAATGTAAGACCCTGTATTCACACAGACCCCTGCGCTTCTAGCTCCTTCACTCAGAGTGGTCAGAAAATGGATGAAAGCAAGATGTCCATTGGCAAGTGAAGGGACAAGCAGAGCTCTGGCATCTGCCTGCGTTGGAAGGCTACGCAGAGACAGCAGCAATGGGCTTCTAAACCCTGCAACAACACAGATCTCAAGTGGATTTTGCTAAGTGCAAGAACAGGGATATTTATATAACATATTGAAAAAGGGAAGGCAGGAAATGATCACTCTATTTTGAGGAGAAAGGAGAGGAGCTGACAGTAGAAAACCCCAAGGACATCTTAGGGTGTGGGAGCATTTGGGTATGGTGCTCAGAAGTTTATTAATTTGTCAGAACATATAGAACTATACCACCAGAAAACTGAGTTTAAAAATAAATTTAAAAATCAAGATTTTGGGGAAAGTCAGAAGGGAATTCAGCCTGCCATAAGTTAATATAATATACTGAAAATATATGACATAACTGTACTGAAGGGTTTGGCGAAAAAAGTAATCCAAAACAATTTGGGGAATTTGTCTTGATACAAAATCAAATGTATAGAAAAACTGTGTTCTTGTTGATGAATTTGCCCTGCATATGGGCACAGATTAACAATTTTGAAACTATTTCACAATTATACAGAGCTAAAAACTAGTTAAGTCTATTGTACAGCTAGGTTATCACCACTGCCAGAGAGAAACTGCACAATCAGGTGAGGCAGGAAGGTCAGGATGGATCCCAGGTGCTGAGGTGAGGTGCCAGTGTGAGCTCCTGTTCACTGGATGTGTACATGAGTAGGAGGGTTGCATACCTGCAGATGTACCCGCAGGTTAGGGCGTGCAGTTATTTTCTAGCTCTGTGTTCTGAGAAGGCAGAGACAGTGGCAACCCGGCCACCTGAGCACACCTAAAGCTCTCATGTTGATTCCTAAAGGTCATTCTCTGACGAAAGGCCTCTGAGTTCCTTGCAGAAGAGACTGGTTTTAGAGCTGGGGCAGGGAAGATCCAAGAACAGGCGGGGTGTCTTGTCAGGCCAGAAAGGAAAAAAGGGCCAGGAAATGGGGGAGGGGATACCTTGGTGACATAGGGCACAACTTGTGGAATACCCAATCGCTACATTGTAACAATGTGAACAAAAAAATGAGTAACAATAGCGTACTTGCTTATACCTTACAAAACAGAATAAATATCCAAAAATCCAAACTGATAGAAATGCATACTTGAACGAATAATGAATGGAGAGGAACGGACAACTTTTTTACAGAAATCCAACTAATAATTGTGGAAGTAATGAGGGAAGTAGAAAATCACTCTTAAAACATCATAATAGTAACCACTGCAGGCAGAATTTAGCGATGAATGCTGAAACTCAGTGAATAACACTTTAAGGAGAAAGTCCAATTCCACAGCCCAGAGCTTCTCCCCAAGTATGCTGATTGCTTTGGGCTCTGGCACAGGTTTGCAGGTGTTTCCACGTTCTTCCTGAACGAGGTGGAGCCTAATGACCCTCTTTTTGGTGTGGGCTTTCCTGGCATCTCCTGGCTTCTAGCCCAGGCAGTGTGCAATGAAGGGGAGGTGGTACTTTCCAGTGGAGGAACCAGAATTAAGGTCTCTGTTAGGCTGTGTTGCTGAAGGCCATCCCTGTGGTTCTCCTGGTCAGTCGTGGCACTGTCCTTAGAAACCCAGGCCTTCAGTCTGATTAAGAAAAAACAGGGGCATGGATTCCATTGGCAGCCTAGAGGACACCTGACCCATTCTCTGCAAATGGCAAGGTGATAGACAGCCACGCACTGCACCCTCCCATTCAGTCCTGAACTGTCTCTTGGGAGGGAATAAGATACTAGTGCAAAAAAGCTGGGGAAACCTGATTAAACCTGCAGATCAGTTAATATTATTGTGCCAATGTTAATTTCTTAATTATATAAAATAATGGTGTGAGGGGTAAACAGGACTCCCTATTGGCCTTTCAACATGTCTGTGATAAAAATGGCAGATATTAAGACTGTTGAGTCCATAGGTGTGTAATTATTCATTTATTCACTTAGTCATCATTTCTGTCACTCAAAGTGTCTCTAAGTACCTATTACATGCCAAGTACATGTATGCAGAGTTCTGGGTCCAGAAGATTAGTATGCAAAGAGAAAGTAACTACCATAGGTAAGAATCAGTGTAGAAGCAAAGACTTTGAAAGAACAGAGAGCTCTTTGCTTGAGATTTGGGTGGTCACGGGATGGCTGGTCAGTTAGGTGTGTGCGGAGGGCGTAGTGCAGTGGAAAGTTCAGCGAAGGGTGAGTCCACGTTCACAGCCACTCCTTCTGATCTTCATCCTATTTTCCAATGTTTTTTCCTTCTTCAGCAACATTTTAATCCCCCCTTCGGATGTGCACCTGGGGTATTGGGAAATGTGTCTTAGGATGCCATTTACCGATCATTCTGGATTTGGAAGCATAATTACTTCCATTTCTACTGCTCTGGGAAATGGTCAGGAGTCCTAGCTACAGCTCACTCTTATTAGTTTGCTCACACTGAAACCAGTTCCCCCGAGGTTACTGCTTCTATTTCAGCCTCTAAATTAGTGGAGAGAGTTCTCCCCACCAACACCCCTGTCATGCCTTCAGGAGCCTGAGACTGTCACAGTGCTTAGAAGTGAACGCACTGTCAGGAGTATAGGTAGGAAGAAAATCTAGGTTTGTGTCTTGTTAGTTTTGAATTAAATCTCTGTGTGTGTGTGTGTGTGTGTGTGTGTGTGTGTGTGTGTGTGTAGATGAGATGGATAGGTAGATCATGTGGACGAGTGAAATGCAATAGCAAAATAAAACAGAAACTCGCACACGCGCGCACACACACACACACACACACACACGCATTAGCGTTCAAGCTCCAGTGAACACTGTTGTATTAAGTCGAACTTTTCTACAAAGCCAAATTCACTTGCCCAGGAGTCTTTCTGGAGCAGGGACTTTGAGGTAGACATCTGCCTGAATGAAGATAAACTGGAGGTCAACCACACTCCACCAGCAGACTCTGTCTGCGGTCTCTCTAAAATCGATTTCTGGCCGATTGGCTCAGTCGCCTTCCAGGTGACTTGCTCACACTTCAATTCTGCAACAACACGGTGCTGAACTTGCTGCAGAGACCTGGCTTTGAGGCACATCAGGCTGAAAATGGCCGAGCGGGCGCACACGGCTGGATGGTGGGCTCTGAGAGGGGCCAGGACCATGAATTTCCACCCAGAATGCAACGAGACCCCAGGCGCTGTGCACCACGTTGGTGGCGACTATCTGAGAACATCCAGTTATCTAACCTGGTCCATTTTTTTTCACCTGTAAGTGCACGATGTTGCTTTGGCAACGTGAGAAGTGAACCTCAGTGAGAAGAAAGTCTAGTGGAAAGAAGGTCTGTCCCCAAAGTCACTTCTGAAGCAGCCCTCAACCCCGCAGCTCTCTTTGTGGTTCCCTCGTGTCTTTGAAGCACACCCTTGAAGTGCCCTTGAAGTGCCTACTGGACCTGGGGCTGATTCAAGGACTTGAAGTCCAAAGCCAAACCCCCGCATTTAAAATAAATAAACCTGTATTTCCAGGGCGATTTTTAAAAGTAGCCACCATTGTCATCACCTCTTCATCTCTGTATGTTCACACGTCCAGCCCTCAGATAGGAAGGCACAAAGGCCGGGGAATGACTGAGACGGACTGAAGCAAAGGTATAACCTGAGCATGGGAGGCGACACCTCTGTGAATAGCAGTCTTGAGTCTAACACCGGACAGCGGGTGACGCCAAATATACATGTATACAGTGGAGACAATCATGGCACTCCTGGTGGTGTTTGGGGTTGCTAAGGTGGAGAGTGGCAGTCAGTTGTGAGGCAAGGGGGTGTTGAATGGGGTTCAGGGGGCAGGGTCTGTGCCTTTAGCGCCCTTCCACCACTGGAGAGGTGTGGCTTCTGGTCACGCGCATGGTTGGGCTCGGCGTGGCTTCCACGACTGTGGACTGGGACTGTCACCACCGTATGCTGTCTCATAGCATTGTTAGGGCTGCCCGAGTGACTGCGCGTATGTGAAATGTACCTTTGGATAAGATGGGCACATAATGGGTATTAAATAGACAGCTGCTATGCATTTGTTAGTAACTAGAATTTTTATTACTCTATTTGTCCAGTCTTCATTAATGAGTGGTCTTCTGGTTTTGGTACAGATGGATTTATGGCTTTTGATAAGAATAGCATTTAAAGTGTTGGTTTAACATTCTTCCAAATGTTTACTTGAAAATTTCCAGGTTAAATTTTTACCTTTTCAATAGGGAGAACCTGCCTGCGACACTGTCGTGCAGGTCTGAAGAGGAGTGTTCTGAATGGGAATGGCACACGCCGACAGCTCGGGAAAGCATCTTGTCACGCACTCGTCTGGACCCAAGTCCCGAGGGAGCTGCCTGAGAAGAACTGCTTGGTACATGGGAAGGGTGAGGCCAGGGCGCCAGCGTCTCCATCTTCGCCGCCGCAGTGTGCTTTCTGAATTGGAAAGTTAGGCCCCGCAGGCCCCACGGTGCCACCGAAACACAGATTCCTGAGGCAGCGCATCACAGCTGCTGGAATCTGTTTGTGACTGAATTGTAAACAGTGCCAGATAACCTTACGTTATACGACAGCAAGAGTCACCAGTGGGAGGGAAATGCAGTCATACCAAGGGCGGGACCGACCAACGATGCACGTGAAGATTAATGCCAGAGAGTGCTTTGCAATTTCTGCAGCAAAATCCAAGTTGTTGATGGCACAACTATTTAAGACTTTTAATTAACCAAAAATTTCTGTACTATATTTGTGAAGGCAATTTAAGAGCATATCATGAATTCATTAAAAATGATAATGGTATCCAAATTCCATTTAGCCTAAGCACACATTCCACCCACATCTTCATGTTTTGCATAAATGACAGCCGGGGTCATAATTTTAGACTTCGATAATAATAAAATAATACTTATTTATGGAAAAAAGTAAACAGAACAATATTCCCTTTTTATCTATACTGTAATTGTTATGAAATGAAAGTGCATTAAAATATTTTAGAATTGTCTTTTGAAAAACAATAGTTGAAACAGAAATAATAACACTGGGTACCATAAGTTTCCTGATATAATTATTATCCCAAATTGGGGATATTTGAATTCTACTCTTTGCGAAAACTAAATGCCATCTGTTGATCCACGTATCAAGTATCATGGATCATTAAGTATTCAAGTGATCATTCAGTTTTTAGTAGTACAACACAATGAACCCGGAAGGATAAAAGATCGTATTGTAAAAGGCTATAACCATGGGCAGAATGTGATGGACATACTGATACAAAAACAACTTACATCACCATTTTCAAAGGATACAATAGAAGAAGAACAAAAGGGACGTTAAACTGAAAAGTGGTGGATGTCATGGAAGTTACCTGCTCCTTTAGATTCAGACACACGTAGCTGGATGTCTACACTCCAGGACGCTCCCTTCTCTTCAATTTTACCATCACTGGTGTGTTGCTCCACAGCCACGCTGACTGCCAGAGGAGCTGTTTGAGCAAGGAAGAGTGCCACACAGGCGGGCACACACGGCAGACGGGCGGGCACATGTGCCACACAGGCGGGCACACACGGCAGACGGGCGGGCACATGGTGGCCTACTCTGTAGAGACCTGCGAAGAACTGCATCTTGCCAGAGGTTCTGCAAGAACGTGAACTGAAGACCACTCATTAGTCAGTTTTGTGTCACGGGACAAAACTCCTCCTCAATTTCAGAGGAGGAACAGCTCCTTCTGGCTCGGGTTTCAGAGGTTTCAGCCCATGGCCCTTGACCTCTTGCCTTTGGCCTGTGGCGGCACAGTCGTCACGGCGGCAGCACTTGGTGGAGGAGGCCTGCTCCCCTCCTGGTGTCTGGGAATCACAGAGAGACAGAAAGGCCGGGCCTCCACAGGCCTCCAAGGGCAGGCTCTCAAGACCTAACTCCTTCACCAGGCCCACCTCCTGGAGCCCTGAGTCCCAGGAGGGCAACAGGCTGGGGACAAAGTCCTTAGCATGTGGGCCTCTGGGGGTAGGTATCCAAACTCCAGCACCGGTGTTGGCAATGCCCATTCTGCACATGCCGCAGACGACACCCTGCCAGCAGGCATTCCCCAGCCCCCTCCATGGCCTCCAGTTCTCATCAGCTCACTGCCAGGACGCCGGACAGAGAACAGCATGTTTCCTATGAGAAACTGCTGCTGGTGTTAGGCAGCACTGGTTTCCACACAGCCCTCTGGCATCAACAGAATGCCTACTGTGTGCCTTCCTCCTGCACATGCTGGATCCTTGGCATCAACAGAATGCCTACTGTGTGCCCTCCTCCGGCACACACTGAATCTTTACCGTTCCTAGTGCAGGTACTGCCAACTGGACCTGACCTGGGGGAACCTGAGGTAAGATGGGTCACCGACTGACGTGGAGCAGTGATATCTTTACATGTCTGGAGTCCAGCTGGGAAATGCACAGCCCAGGTTCTAGGTCCACCTGGCTCAAAAGCATGGGCTGTCTTACTGGAGATGAGACTGCATAGCTAAGCACAAATGATTTATTCAAAAGAAAGATGTCATTTAAACTGAGATTGTTGAAAATGCAGGACATTTCCTCTGGAACTCAAGTCAAACAAATACACAGACTGAGCAGGGCCCTGGGCCAGAACCATCTAGCGTAGCCCTTCAAGTGATCCCGCGAGCAGCAGGAGCTGCACTGGCCTTAGTGGAAGGACAGATGCTCAGCCCACCTAGAACCTGCAACCAGGGGACAGAAATCTGCGTTGACATTCTGGTGGTCCCCAGCACTTCTGGGGTGAGAAACACGGGTCTAGTGTATCACAGTATCTGCAAAACCTCACAGCGTGCGTGTCAGGGGAAACCAACCTTGCCATAGCCGGGAAGTGGTTGTCCTTCTCCAGAGAAGCAGAGGTGATGGCGTGGGCACGCACACGCAGGGCTTCTGGACTGAGCAAAGGCATGTTCTAAAGTAGAGAAGCTACCCGCCTCGATGGCTATGGGGACATGCTGGGTAGAACCACCCACGGTCATTGACAAAATCTAAAATGGAAAGAGTAGGAGAGAAGCTCCTCTGACCACCCCTAGCCGCCACTCTGAGTCAGAGCTGCTCTTGGACTCCAGTCCGCCCGTGCAGGGACACAGCTGTGCTGCATCAGAGGAGTGCAGGTGTGCCTCCCCCGCCCCTGCCCGCGGGCTCGCTTACCTGGCTCTGCCGCAGGCTTCCTTCTAGTGAGGAGAGTGACTCAAGCTACAAGGAGTGACCTCCTCTCCGTGACGCCCCCGCCTTCCCAGGTCTCACATCAACTTTCGTCATCCTGGTATTCTGTTTATTTTTCCCCCTCACGAAATGCAAGAAAAATCCTTAAAAAGTCATGATGCTGCCAAGGCTATGGTATAAGGCAGTGGTTTCCAAAATTTACAATTGTGTACACATTCGGAGACCTTGCTAGATCTGATTCCGGCACTGATCTAGGGATAGGATGTGGATTCTGCATTTGAAGAGACTTCCAGATGTGCAGGTTCTCTGGCTGCACTGCGGACAGCAGCTCCTACCTTGTGGTGAATAGACACCAGAGAAGGCTGTGTTTGGGAGGAGTAACGGTGAAGCGAGTGTCATTCTCCTTTACAGATGGATGCTGTCATTGCCTTGGTCATGAACTCATGCTAACAAATATTCAGGAAGGTAGACAAAGTTTTAGGTAAAAGAGTACTGTTTACATTTTTATTGCAATAGCAAAATAAAAGGATAATATCTTTAATGTTCACAAAACAGGGATTTGACAAAAGCAAGCAAACATGTTTCCTACGTGTAGTCTGAAATCAATTAAAAGTAGATCATGAGCAAGATGTATTGGCATGAAAAAGTACTCAAAATATAATCTAATGAGAAAATAGGCTCGAAAGTTGTATGTTGGGGTAAATCCCATATTTTATTACTTTCTGTGAATATTGAAAAACTGTATGTTTAGCAGTATCAGAAGACTATGAAGTAAAAGTGACACACAAGTGATATTTGGACATGTACTTTGGGGACAATTTCTTCTTTCTTGCTCACAGTCTTTTTCAAAACTATATGCAAAATTTATTAAAATAAAATCAATAGAAATAAAGTATCTAAATTGCTTTTTCTGTGGAAATCTTGCTATTTTAAATTTTCTCTATACTTCATATTATCTACAAATAACTGTGTGTTATATGCTTTATAATTAATAACTCACTCCACAAATGAATAGGATCAAAGCAGCCAAGCCCCTCCTTCTTCCATGGAAACTTCTGTCTCATGAATTTGTTTTGAATATTATAAACGTGGAACCCTCAAGCCAGTATCGGTGAGAATACATGTTCCTGCTGTCATCTGCACCAAGTCACAAAAGCAGGTAGATTCCTGGGTGGTTGTGTATAACGTTTATTTCCAAAGTTACTTTGGAAAAACAACGGTCAGCATGCTTCTCCCCACGTCTTATGCCGTGGACGCTTTCTCTGTGATTCTACAGGTGACATGGAAGCCCCAACAAGACTCTGAGCTCCTGAGCTCGGGGCTGCTGCTGTCTGTCGTTTCCCTTCAGGCTTTTCGGGTAACTTGGTGAGTGCTGGGGTCCAAAACCAGGGAAGGTCACCTCTTCTTCCACCTGGCCTCAAAGCTGCACCTGACAAGCACCTGTGAGCAGGTGGAAGAATGACTGGACGGTGGCGCCTCTGTGCTGTCCTTCAAGTCCAAGATCTTTAGGATAAAGGGCAACTCGGGAAAGTGCCCACGTTGGGAGACACATGTAAAACTAGAAAAAGCAGCGATGACATCACCATTTTCTCCACACTAGTGGGAGCAGCAGGTCAGAAGAAAGCACCCAACCCACCTCCCTGTCCCCAGGCTCCTGGCCTGCCCTTGTGGGATGGGTCCCTGCCAGGCCTCTGCCCCAGCCCCCAGGCTTCAACCCCTGGGAGAACAGCTACTTAGACCTGGGTGTCCTTGACACAGAGCAAAGACTGTTCCCCAAGGCTCCTTCCTGAGATGAGAGCTTTTCCAAACCCCAAATGCTTAAAATCTGACTTGGAGAAAACCCTGGTCCTTTATGTCCATGCCATTGTTGGTCAGCTAGATCCAGCTCACCAGCTATGAGAGCGGGTAGTTCTCAATTTGCTTTAGAATTTTGTGAACCAGTTGCTGAACATAATACTGATTAAAAATAAAACTCTATAACCTTTACTAAATAAAATACATTAAAAACAAACATAATGAATATTTAAAATACAACAAATTTCAATTATTTTAGTATTTTCTACGCTTTTCAGGTTATTTGCATGTTTTCCATCTATAGAAAAAAATGGGATGTCATGTTGTACCACTGCACAGCTCTTCCCAGTTCTTCATTTAGTAATTTCCTGTTGGTAGATCCAATGTAGCTAAGGTTAGAATATTTATGCCACAGCAATTAGCAACAGAGACAAATGGAGCTGTTTTCTCCTGGAATTTTAACTGTTAAACATTTACTAAAACAATCACAGTAGTGTCACCTCCAAATGATCTATGCTTGTGGAAAATAAATGAAGTGCTGACTCTTCTAAACAGCTGCTTCACAACAGCCCTGGCTGGCTCGGGGAGGAGGTAGAGTCCAGGCTGCTGTCTGGCTGCACTCCGTCGGCCGCTGGCCTGGCAGGTGCTCACACAGCACCAAGCCAGGACTGTGGCTGTGCCTAGGACCCTCCCTGGGCTGCCCCTTTTCCACTGAGTGGATTTCCACTTAGGATCTGAGCCCTGGCTTGGCTGGCACTTTTCCATGAGCACATTTTCCACCCTTCAGGGACACTAAAGTTCAGAGCTTTGAGCTACATTCCAATGAGCCCTGCCCTAAAACTCTACTTAAAATTGCAAGTGGCCCCCATCACCATCGGGTGCTCTGCCCTGTGCTGCTTTATCAATCTCTGTTCACAGCACTTCACACCTTCTCGCCCACATAAAAGTGCTTTTTAAGAATCCCGTGTGAGTTCTACCAGGGCAAGGCCTCCTGTCTGACTCTCACATATCTCACATGACAGTTATGTAGTAAGCACTCAGCAAGTAGCTGGAAAGCAGAGCCACACTTGGGAGACGCAGTGTGGTTCCAAACTGAGAGAAATCGCCTGCCCATCTGCAGCCTGGGCAGGCGACTTGAACCCTCCGGGCTTATTTCCTAGAGTAGTTATGATGTACAAAAATAACACATAACATGAGATAACACACATGACATAAGTAATACAGACTAGCATCCTGTACAACATAATGCCTGTACAAGACAATATGCATGCTGTGAATAATATTGACAGGCACCATTTACATGCTCCTGAAATGCTGTTGCCACCTCCTCTCCCTGAGCATGAGTCTCCTTTGCTCCACCCTAACTCATGCTGACGAAGTACCGCAGCAGCACAGGCTGCAGGACAGGCTGCTTGTCTTAGTGGTGAGCCGCCTTACCCTCTGCCAGTTGGATGGAGTCAGGCCCGACTACACTGGGGATCTCAGGAGGAGTCACTGGAGTGTCATGAACAACCTGCAAAGAGAATAACATATTTTCAGCCAGTACGATGCAGTACTTTGCAACCAACTGTGATCTGGCCCAGTGCTGCAGCCCTGCCGATCTCCCAAGGAACTCACGTAGAAAAGCAGCTCACACGGCGATTAACCTTGAGATTTCAATTACCAATGAACTAATGAAATGCCTGCTGACCTGTTTTTTAGACTATTAAACATGAAACACCCAAACATCAAAAGCATGCATTAAATTATTCAAATGTCAGCATTTGGGAGTTCAAGGGTTTGAAATCTTCTCTGTTGGATGGTGTGGTGAGGCGATGTGCTAGATGCAGTGAGCGCCGCATCCTTGGGGAGAGGTGTGCTGGAAGCATTTTGGGGTATCCTGTGTGCCGAGTGACTATGCACAAGAAAACCACAGATCTTTGTCAGTGGCTCATTCCTGCCTGGAGATGAAATTCTCCTGAAGCGCCTCATGGAGTTTGGCCTTTCTGCTCATATTCATTCAAGATGAAGTTCTAAAGACAGCTTCATGTCCCGTTCTGTCTACTAATAGCCAGGAGGTTTGTCTGTGTGATCAATGGTGACATTTCTCCTGGCCTGGTGATGATGATACTGCATCAGAGGCACCAGTCACACGAACATATTCAAAAATACACCCTCGGAATGCCTGTTCCTGTAAGGGAGAAAGACAGGGCCAGAGGTAGAGCTTCAAGATTGTACAGTTGGGTCCTTTTGTTCAGACACACCCGTAGTGAGTTTGTGAATCGGAAACACTTATTAAATAAAACATTCAGCAATGCAAGGATCCCGGGGCTGTCTGTGGAGGACAATCAAGGGAAGCAGTCACGGGCACTGGCCATGATCTTGAGCCTCCCACTCACGCTCTGGGAAGTCTCTACTGTCCAAAGCAAGCACAGAACAATCGGATCCTGTTCTCCTTAAGCAACACGGCAGCGAAAGGGAAATCTGAATTGGAAAAATGAAACACCCGTCGCCTTTGCCCATCGCCTACAGCCGCGGCAGCTCTTGAGACTGAGGTGAAGCAGGACGCTGGAGGCGTTGGTGGAGATCCTATCACAGCGTGAACTTCAGGTGCACGTAGGCAAGGAGGGGAGGTCAGCGGCAGGCCCCAGGCCCTCCGTGGGCTCCCTCGTTGGGGCGGTGGGCGCCCAGGGAGAGCGCAGTTCCAGACGGAGTCGCGTTTCACAGCTGAGGTGCTTGAAAACCGAGCTCAAGGCAAAGCCAACAACCTATCAGCAAGAATTCCAGGCAGCTGAGGCAGAACGGATCCGACGCAGGGAGTGAGGAGACGAGGTGGCTGATCCGGGCTCGGAACCACAGCCCTGTGACTGCTGGCTCTCAGAACTAGTCCCCGGCGGGCCACTCCCTAAGCCTGCGTCGTCCTGCTGGGCCGGCGATCCACTCCGTCTATTCCCTGAGAGAAGAGAGAATTCTACAGAACGTGCGAGGCCTTCATTTTTCAAGAAGTGCTATCATCCTGCATGTGCCTTCCCCTCCGCTGTGAGCCCCGTCTAAGCTCTGGTTGGGACGGAGCTCTCCCTGCTCTGAGGCCGGAGGAGTCCTGGACAGGAGCTCTCTGCTTCCTCGACTGCTGCCCCTCAGCCCTCAGCACTGGAGCCACACTGAGCACGGGTCCCCTGACTGCCCAGAGCTCTGCAGCTGCTGAGGCCCAAGCCCCCTGCCTCTGCCGAGTGGCGCTGGGGCCACGCATCCCTGCCTCTGGTCTTCACTTCCACTGCAGAAGCTTCGTGTTACTGGAAACTAAAATTGCCCTTTTATAGGGAGAAAGTAATGGTATCCATCTGTTGACGTAACTCAAGATTCCCAAACCCTGAGATCCTCAGCCATTTGAGCAGCACAATAGCAACGGTGATAAAAGGCTCCTGAGAGTGAGCCTGCAGGTTCCTGTGCTAAGGTGCTGCTTCATGAGCTGCCCCCGTCCCACAGCAAGTTGCTAATGTAACGAGAGCTACTTCAGGTATCATTGTGACCAAAGTTACCACCAGGACACACGGCTTCCCACCCAGAGTGTAAGTTGCTAGAAAAGAAAGAATTGCTCATGAATTTTAAGCATTGCTTTAGTGCCAGGTTCTGGTAGATGTTCAAATATTTGTGAAAAGATAAATTGAAAAAAATCATGCCTGATCCTCCTCATCTTACTTTATCCGTTAGCAAAAATTGAGAAAGAATGTCTTTCATCTCTGAATTATACATAATCCTTAAAAGGGATCCGAGGAAGTGCAGGATGGTTTTGTTCTCCTTTCCCATCTCAGTCACTTGAGGAAAGATCACTGAATCGCAGCCTCTGTGCAGTGTGGGTGGAGCCCCGGTGTTTGGGGACTATTCCTCTTTCTGGGCACAGCTTCGATGAATTAGTATGTAGAAATGAAAGTTGCCTGTGTAATAAATATGCAGATAGTTACGTCAATAGTTCCATCATTTAAGTGATGGTGTATAATCTGAGCCTAATTCAAGTACAATTCTTTAAAAAAAAATTAATAGACTTCAGTAATAAATTTGTGATAAGAATCTTGGAGGAAAACCCTTGTAAAGAGCACAAAGTTTAGGAAATAATTGGGAAATTAAAATAGCAAAACTGTTTTCTGGTATTTTCTTATTCTGGTATATGGAGTACAGAGGTGAACTTACTTCTGAGCACAGAGAGGCTGACAGATTTTCCTATTTATATTCTGAGAAAGAAGAAAACAAATCACAGAAGTTTTACTATTTCTTAACCGGGAGTGTTGGATAAAAATGAATCATGAGAAATCTCTTTGTTCCTTGCCACAGGAAAAATGCTGATTGAAAAATGACATTTGGAGTTCCCAGAAATTCCAAACGTCCTCAGTGCATAAAGAACATGGTTCAGGTGTTTAAAAAAAAAAAAGAAGTCACCTCTGACACCTCTGACAAGGTGAGTGAAGAAGTTTTCACGGACACCTTGAAAGGAGGTAGAAACGTCCCGCAATAGCTCGTTTGCAGTGGCTCTTGCCACAGAGCATTATTTTTGTAATTTTTGTAATTCTTGCATATTTTTTAGTGCAGGAATGGAACCCAGGGTCTGGTGTACACTGGGGGCAAGGACTCTACCACTGAGCTACATGGCTTTCTAGTAATTTTAGACTCACCTGAAAGGTACAAAATATTCTGGGGACCTGCCTCGCAGCCGGCACCAAGCCTTTCCAGGCACTAACACGGAATCTGACAGGGTGCGATCGTCACAGCAAGGAACCAGCATCCACAAGAGCAGGAACTAAATCGCAAACTGACTCGCGCTTTCCAAGTCGTCACGGTGGCCTCTTTTATTCCGTCCCAGATCAAGTCCTGGGTCCCTCCTGGCAGGTAGGTGACAGGTGTCTTCAGAGTCCCACCTTCCACAGCCGGTCTCACTGCCTCAGCCTTGTGCAGCCTGGACACGCAAACGAACATCCACTGGGTATTTTGCAACACATTCCTGAATTTTGGTTGGCCAGATGTTTTTCCTTGAGTGAACCGAGACTACATTTTGGGCAAGGCAACAGGGAACAGATCCTGGGTGCTCCTCAGGAGGGTGGAGTGTGGTTCACGTACCTCAGCCCTGAGCACGTTAACTTTGATCACTATGGTGGTGTCGGTCCGGTTGTTTCTTTGTGGAATTACTGTTTTTCATTTTTGTTGTTGTTGTTGTTGTTGTTGTTGTTCTGGGAATCAAACCTAGGGGCACTTTACAATGAGCTACAAGCCCAACCCTTTTTATATTTATTTTGAGACAGAGGCTCACTAAGCTGCTTAGGGTCTCTAAGTTGCTGAGGCTGGCCTCAAATTTGCCAGCCTCCTGCCTCAGCCTCCTGAGTTGCTGGAATTACAGGTGTGTTCTACCAGGCCTGGTCATGCTTTCCTTAGGAAGTGCCTTATGCAGAACACATCTTTCTACTACTACTTTTGCCTATAAATTTTGGCATCCCTCAACAATTCTTGAGTGAATTAATAGTACTGTTAACAAAGGGCAATTTCTTTTTTCAAAATCCTACTGCATTAATTAAGTGAATTGCACTGTAAGGAAGAGCTATCCTTCTCCCAGATTTGTTTATACAATATTTATTTGCTTCACTATGAACTCGTGGTTATTATTTTATTCTGTGGACTGTCATCTGTATCACCATGCCTATTTCATGACTCATTCCATCACCCTTCAACACAACTCCATCAGTTTGAGGAGACCATTTTCTTACTTTCTGATATCACAAAATATTCTGCACGCATGTAATCCTTCTCGGTTCCTGCTCCTGGAGTTAGCAGACTCTCCGAGGATCCCCTGCTCCACTCATTGGATCACGAGATATAAGTCATTAGCTCTGGTTATTGGAGATCAGATGGCTACATCAAAAATAATACAGACTGCTATACGAGTTCTCCAGCTTTCCCTCATAACTGCTTGTACCATCATTGATATTCCAAGTCCTCTACCACCAAGCCATCTGTGTAGAGGGACTCGTCATATCTGTCCTATTAAAAATGAGCATGTTAGCAGAAAAAGACTTCCCAAATTTGTTAGGAGCTTGTTTCCACGATGGCTGTGGGAAGAAATGAAGACCATGCAGTGAGTGCCCATGAGCTATTTGGCCAGCGCTTGCTAGACCAGGGAGCTGGCCACCATCACTGGCATTTGACAGAGGCAGGGGCAGAGGCAGAGAGAGCCTCGTGGTGAGAGCAGAGGAGGGGAGAGTTGGGCGTGGGAAGTGGAGGTGCGCGAGCTGAAGAGGGACATCCGTGACTGGTTTGGGAAAACATTTGACTTTAGTTGGGGACAAACACCAGAAATCTGCAGTCACTGACCAGGTCCAGACAGTCCACGGCTGAGGACAGCAGAGCTTGCCAGCTGGCTACCTGGGCGACTGCTGCAGAGGCTGCTGCCCGAGGTCCTCATCAGCCCCTGGCCCAGGCTCTGGCCATTTTCCACACACAGATGCAGGCTCCCCAACTGGGATTGCAACATGCCCTGATGAAATGTTAAATAAAGCATGAACACTGTAGCAACGGCTGTATTTAATGACCCTGCTGTCAGAGGATCTGCTTCTCCACTCCTCTCTCCAGTTATCCATAAACTGTGTTAGGGGCTACTGTGGATAGAGCGACCCCACCATGCTGTGGACTTCAGGTCTTAGTCCTGCCAGCTCACAGCCCACAAATGACGGAGGCAGGAGGCAGGAAGCAGACCTCGGGTCAGCAAGCTGTCCTTTACTCTGCAGCGAGTCCACGGGAGGGCCCATTTTCTGGGTATGGAGCTGGGCCCCGAGTTGCAGAAGGAGTATGGGTTTTATAGTCTCATTGGAGACTGTGGACGTGCAGTTTGGACAGGGGCTTGTTGTACAGGTTAAAACTCTAACTTAGGAGGGTAGTTGTAAAAAGGTTGCAACTCTTTATTATCTGGAGAGATAGGAGTCCAGCTCTGGAGGGACGAGTACTCAAATCTTGCCCATTGTCTTGGAGGAATATTATTTTCCATAAGCCTTCAAGTCCTAAGCTCTAAACCTCAGGTGATGCTAAGGAGTCAGAAATGTTAATTCCCCTAATCTGATCAACGCATACCATATCTATGTATTGAAATATCATACTGTTCTCCACACACATATACAATCATTACATGTTAACCACAATTTTTTTAAAAAAAATATTAATAGAGTTTGTAGCATTTACTACCCTGGCTTGATGATTACACATGGTGTATTCTTATCAGATTACAACACGATACCCCATAAATTTGTACAATTAAAAATAATAATTATTTTAAAAATAAAATCTAACTTTTCTTGTCTCACTTTTAATTGATGTGAAAGATGAGATGACTCATCATAAATGACTTAAAACAGTTCATGCTAAAACTCTTGTGCTTTTATGCTAAATCTTTTTTAAGAGGGGAATTTCCTCTGAATTGGGTTAATCCAGTGTTTCCTTTTCTCGAATGCTGTAAGTATAAAGGATATTTGTCTGCAAATGTTTGCCTGCGATGATCTGGGTGGGGTAAATCATTTTGCTTCCCCATGACTAAATGAAAATTGAAATTGTCCATGAAATCCACTGGGATTAACTTAATAACAAGAAATTAAATTGTTGGCAGGTGCCATCTTTATGAACTGTTCTGAGTTTTCAAGATTTGCTGGGGACTTTTCCCATTTTAAAGATGAGGTTGTTGAACTCGAAGCTCTTCCTTGTTCGAGGCTCTTCCGGTGCAAGCCCACTGGTGCCCAGCCCGACTCCAGCTCATCTGCTTTGTCCAGGGCCTCAGTGTGTGGCCCATCCACTGAAGAGCTGATGATGGGGGCACGTGAGTGACTTAAAATGCCTTCCGTCTCTAGGGATCAATGTCAGAGCACCAAAAATAATGTGAAATGTTCGATTTAAGAAAATCTAACCTGATACCATTAACACTTTCTTTTTTTCTTTTTATTTATTTTTATTTTTACAGACTGCATTTTGATTCACTGTCACAAGTGGGGTACAACTTTTCATTTCTATGGTTGTGCACGATGTAGATTCACACCATTCGTGTAATCACACGTATACGTCGGGTAATGATGTCTGTCTCATTCCATCAACATTTTCTTAAAAATAGAAGTATTTCTTTTTCCAAAGCTTATCTATAAGATTTCCTTGGCAAGATGCAATAGGATACACCAAAAGAAATTACCTGACTTAGATTTAAAGGCTATTAATGTATTTTAAAGATTTTTTTCATTACTTAGGATATTCTGATAATCTAACCTAAAAAAAAAAAAAAAAGAACTTTGCCTCCCATTTAGAAAATCTATTACTGGAAACAAAAGTCTTTTAATTGCTTCTCGGATGATAAGTCAGAGCATGAGCACCAGCCCTCCCCAGCCCTGATCCTGGAGGGCCTCCTCTGGGATGGTGGGTCCCACCTGCTCTGCAGCTGACTCTTCCTCTCCTTTCCTGTTCCTGACTTGCTCCCCATTAGTATTTTAAAGAAATGGTCTTTTTGCTATATTTGGATAGAGATGATCTTAATGAGTTTTTAGAAAAACCCATATTTCAAGCACTCAGCATACATTAAACTATCCTTTAGGATACACTTCAAGTATTGAAACAGCATTTATTACTGCGGCACATTTGAAAAAAGAACCCAATAGCATTATATGTTCATGTATCCATCTCTCTAAACATCACTCATTAATATTACCCAGATGTCATTTATATTCACATTAGTTTAATCTTTTTCAGTTATGCAGCTCCTAATGATTTCTGGAAAATGTTTTTGCCCATCCAAGAAATAAAACTGCTGGTTCCATCAATATTGAAGCATAACCACTGTAGTTCTTGCAGCAGAGTGAATGTTATTGTTATTTTTTTTTGCATAACTGCACTTCAATGTTCACAGGAGAGCTAGATCAACATTGCCCCTCTAATTCCAATTTCCATATTGATTTCAAAGAGAAAAGTAATTAATGTTGTCATCATTAAATAATCTCAGCACTTTCTCCATTTCTACTCACTGCTCAAGCATTAATTTTTTTCTGAAATATGAATTTCACAAAACACGTTGGAACAAATGTGTTTTATAGGCATAGAAAAGAGATTGCCACCTAGGGTTTTTCAAATCATTTTCATTAGGATTTTTCATTTAACCCAAATGCAACATTAATGACCTTTATCATCAATCTGCTTGATTTTTATTAGTGGAGTTGGAGGAAGAAAGATGAGAATTCTCTAAAGGGAGAAGGGGAACAGACACATGAATGCCTAAGGTAAGTGACTTTTACCTGTCTCTGGTGACAAGAACTCAATATTTCTGAAAGCATTGTTTATTTCACAGACTTCATCATGAGGAGGTCTGGATAAACTTTTATCCAAGAACAAAGCCTCTAGTCATCGGCCTTGTTTGAGCATTCAGCAGTTGAACTGGCACCTTGAGATGCTCTGACTCCCCAGCTCTGCAGTGAGATGGAACACAACTGTCCAAGCTGTGTGCCCGTCAATCACAAAACCACATGTCAGTGGAGCTGGCTTCTGCAAAGAGAGGGTGACCAGTGTGTTTTGAAGATGCAAATGACGGAAGCTTCTCTTGGAAAGGGACACCGTCCTTACACTGCCTGGATCAAACAATGAATGCTGTCACCAGGAATGCACACTAGGTCACTCGTGTCCACTGTGGGAACCCCTTCTCACCTGTGCAGCACCAGGGGAGCTCCCGGGAAAGGTGAACCGCTTTCCCCGTTGCACTGCACTATGGTGCTTCAGAGCATGTGGGTCTGGATCCTAAGGGAACAAAGCCTCTGCCTGTTCAGCCTGCTCTGTGAATGCTGTGGACCCAGTTTCTTTCAGGAGAAGGAAGTTTGTGGTGGTTAATCTGGATTGTCAACTTGATTGGAATAAGTGATGCCTAAGACAAAGAGGCTTCTGGGTATATCAGTGAGGGTGTTTCTAGGAATGATTGGCACGTGGGACAGAAAACTGAGGGGGACACCCACCCTGATTGTGGGCAGCACAGTCCAATGGTTGGGGCCTGAATGGAACAAAAACTTGGAAGGACAAAGAAGCAGAAGCAGATGCAAGCTGGACTCTTCTTGAGCAGGTGCTTCTATTGCTGGAGCAGTTGCCTGAGGACCTCAGACTGCAGCTCCTCTCTCTTGCAGAGCTGCTGACCAGTGACTCTCCAGGGAGTTTCCAGGCCTTCGGTCCTGCTCTGGGCCTGCGTTGCTGGTTTCTCTCGTTCTGCGGCTCCACCTTCTTAGATTGAGCATCTACTGTTCCCTCCAGCTCTCTAGCTTGCAGACGGCCATTGTGGGAGTATCCAACTAGTGATTGTGTGAGCCAATCTGACAAATTCCCTTCTTATAATTTTATAATATATATAGGTTTTGTTCCTCTAGATAATGCTGCCAAGTGCAAGTGTGAGAACTTTTTTTATTCATTTCCTGGGGCTGTTGTAACAAAATATCACAAATTCCCAACAGCAGAACTGTATTCTCTCACAGCCCTGGGGACTGGATCTGAGGTCAAGGTCCTAGAGGATGGGCTCCTTCACGGGGCAGGGAGGGAGATTATGCTTCGGGACTTTCCCCAGCTTCTGGTGACGTGCTGGCGACTTTCTCGTTCCTTGCCTGTAGAAGCCTCTCTGTGGTCTCTGCCTTCACCTTCACACGCTGGTGCCCCTCTGTGTGTCAATGTCCAGATGAGGGTGCCAGGCCCCACCCCCTGCAGCACCACCTCACCTTATCTGAAGCATCTGCCATGACTTATTTCCAAATAAGTTCGTATTACACGGCATCAAGTTTTAGCAGTTTAACGAAATAAAACTTGTTGGGACACAGTGCGACCTGCATCTATTCTGCATGCTTGCTATAACTGATCATGATTCAGAATTGACTGGATAAATATTTCATTCATAAGGATTTGCAAAGGAGAGATGATTTCGGCCAGCTTTACGTTCCTGTGAGTCAGGAGGCAGGTGATTTTTGAAGAAGAGTTTTATGCGCCTCTTACATTTAGGAGCTCTAGGCCTCACGTCGAGTTCCCCACTGACGTGGGCCTGGTAAGGATCTGGAGGCAGCATCACAGGGGAGAGGCAGGAGTCCATGTGGGGGTCAATCTCACCCCAGACAGGAGGCCGGAGAGCTGGGTAGGACGAGGCTCGCCCTGGACCCTCCCACAGGAGCTGACTCAGGGGTCCCGGAACAGCCTGACCCCCTCACTGGGGCCACCTCTTGAAGGTCCCACTGTCATCCTAAGGACTCCAACACATGAGGACATACCACATCCCAACCAGAGCAGAGGGGTCACATGGTGGTGACGGTGTCCAGCAGGATCTCAGTCTGCCACCCAGCTCTGTGACCTCTCCCCACCTTGACTCTGCTTTTTCCAAAATGAAGAGATTTAATGCCGTAAAATATGGAAATGGTTACCGGGCTTCGTTGCACATAGCTACTACTCAATAAATGCTATCAAGTTTCATCAGCTCTGCACAAATACAGCATACGAGTGTGCTTTAGATTTCTCTAGTTTCCTAATTGTTTATGCCATTGACTTCCCTGGTTATATTTTCAAGGCTTTGGCAGAGACTAAACACTTGAAAGTTTTGGTTAGCTTATTAGTTGGTTTTGTTTAGTTGACATTCTGTGGGAGTCAAATTACTTATCTTAGATATTTGGGTTATTTTAGCCACCATAAGATATTTAATCATTCTTTTTTATTAAAACTTTAAAACTTAAGTTTCAGCAAGTATTAAAAATCCCCAAATAAAATTAATAAGAATTTGAAATGATGGTTTTTCAATTTTTTCTAGAAAAATAGTCAAGCTTCTATGATAATCTTTTATGAAGGTTATTTTAGAACTTAATGTTTGAGAACACTAAAAAAATTATTCTGAATAAATACCTAACTAAATTATTCATGTATCTCAACAGCATATCTCTCTCTCTCTCTCTCTCCCTCCCTCCCTCTCTCATCACTCTCTCTCTCTTCCTTCCTTCCTTCCTTTCTTACTTTCTTCAGTATGGTAAGAAGGGCAGGGTACACCCTGAACAGAAATGAGTCTCATTAAGATAACTGCTCACCTTTCTGTCCAGCTGGTCTAAGTCACTGTGTATAATATCGCGCAGCGTCTTTAAAGATGGTGTGGAGAAGGAGGAGAGCGTCCATTCGAATGGAAGCGATATGGTGCCCACATGAATGGAACCAAACCATCTCAGGTTCTGCAGCGACCTGGATCTTCACGTGAGAGAGCTTGAATCCGTACATCCTGTGTACTGGCGTCTTCTCCACGGGACGATCTGGAGCCTTCCCTGTGGTTCTGAGGCGGCTCCATAGCAGCAGAGAGCAGAGGGAGAGCCGCTTGTCCACGTTGCCTCTCTTCTCAGGCATGTCGCCTGCAATCGCATGTTCTGCTTCCTCTCCACACGGTCCAGCTCCGTCCACCCTGCAGATCACGCTAACGGAGAGGTTGTAGAAGACAAGGCATGGTGAAGGTCTTCTAAGGGTGACACGGGTCAGAGAATATGTGCAAAGCAGGGCTGGCCCCGAAGGTGAGCTTCCCCCACTCACCTCCCTGCACCGTAGGATCCGGGGTGGCAGCTCTGCTGTTTTCTACCCGCCTGGCACCTACCAATGTGTTGCTGTTAGCAGAGCCTCTTCTCTCCCCTGGAGGGTCACCCTGCCTAGTGCCTTCACAGTGCTGTTGACCCAGTCAGCAGTCTCTAAAGTCCTGGCTCAGAGAAGCATTCGAAAATTCATTGTCATTGTTATTATTTTTAGCATTTGAGTAATTGCTCTCATCTTCCTTTTCTCCTTCAGAGCCTCTTTCTTATTATTAAGAGAAAGTACTATTTCTCAACTCTGAGAATTTCTCCATCACCATATTCTGCCCTCCTTTGGTGTGCGTGGCACGTTAGGCCTTCCTTTCTCCTTCTCTGTCCCTGGAAGCCAGCAGCCGCCAGCCAAGGGCCTCAGATCTCCAGAGCAAACTAGACATCTCCAGTACGCAGAAGTCACTGAGGCTTTGTTCAACATGGTCATTGCTACTTCAGGTCCGCCATGGAAATGCAAATTGCCAAGAGATGCTTTGTCACTCGAGAGTGCTCTCTGATAAGCTTCGCACTTAATTCTTACGATCAGTCCCGTTCCCCGCCAGCACCACAGAAAGCAGGAACTGAAGAGGGTCTCCCCAGTTACCCAGAGTGACAAATGACAAGCCGTGGGTTCTCCTACCTGCCTCTCGGTCTGACTGCTGAAGGGTCCTGAGAGCCCCTACTGAAGCGGTTAGACTGCTAGTCTAATTGGGAGCCTGTTCTTGGGCCTCAGAAGATGGTCGCACCCCGTCATCTGTGTGCCAAGAACGTCCGGGTTGCTCTTCAGAGTGTATGTTTTCAACCACGGCGAGTTTCTACTCAAGACCCCTGTGTGCCTTGTGATGCATGAACTCCGTCCCGTGAGCGCTCGCCACACTGCTGGCAAGGCTGAGGCTCCGGGTCCGTGCAGCCCTCTCTGCTGCTCCTCTGTGGGCTGCTGGCTGGCTGCGTCTCCTGAGTGTCCCTGTGGAGGGAGCCTGTTAACGCCACTTAGAGAAAAGCAGCTCTCAGCCCAGCATCGCAGCCACGAAAGTCGACCTGCTACAGAACCAGGACGTGTCCTGCCTGGCTCCCGAAGGGCCTGAGGACCAGAGTGGGATCTTCCCGTCCGATGGCTTTGTGCCATACCACAGATCTCACCCAGGGGATGGTCCCACGCCCGGATCCACTTCCACTCTCCCCAACAACTCAACTGGTCTCTGGAAAGCCTCCCTCACAGCCAGTGGGAGGAAGCCCTCCTTCTCTGGGGGCTCCCTGGGAGTTGTGTGCGTGTCTCCGTCTTACCGCAGCAACTTGGTAGCCGCCACCACGTGAACCAGAAGCCCCCAGGGATCGTCAATAGTCCACGAACACCTGCAGCACAGCAGGCTCCCGATGACCTGCGTGGCTCCTCTCCAGGACCGTGACTCAGAGCGTGGACTCTGGGCGGCACCTGTTACCCTTGCTGCCACGCTTGCCAGGGAGGGAGCCAAATGGCACGTGTGTGAGTGGGGGCCTCAGACCCCCAGCAGCCCTCTCGGGCTTCACGGTTAATGCTTGGAACCTGGCAGTGGCTGTCCTACACATCCACGCACACGCTAAGAAGTCTCCACGTGCTTGGTGGCCACGCCGTCTTACAAGGTTGCCAAGTTAACAGAGAGCAGAGCCAAGCATTCCCACCGAAGTTGGGGTGAAGACAGGCGTACTTTCAAAAGACCATCATCTCGAGCATGTCACACAAACGTCATCAGAGCACCAGCTGTGGAGGGCACAGCAGGGTGTCTTCCCTGGGGTCCTCCCCCGCGGACCCACCCGTGGGGTCTCCCACCACCCAGACCCACACCTTGGGCTCCTTCAGACACCAGGGATCAAAGCCGACTCAGTCGAGAGGCTCTTTGAGACCTTGTAGGCAGAATTATTGTTGGAAAGATGCAATAAAAAGGAATTCTGAGCTGTAATCTCTTTTGTGATTGTATTTTTACTAAACAGTTAATGACTAAATCCAAATCTCAAGCAGCATAGCCATCCTCGTGGCAATGAAGCTGCACATATTAAAGCATAAATTAGAAGAGCAGCACTAAGACATCTTGGTGTCCAAGGAATCTAAATTTGTGTAATGACAGTTAGAAAAGAAGAATTTCTTGTTTATAAAAACAACAATTTAGACTTAAAACTCTGCCTTAGTTTCCTGGTGACTAAAATTGGTTTTAATAAGAAACATGAAAATACCAATGTAAAAATAATTTGCAAAGGTAATGAGGAAATGAGTAGGAAATACAAGAATATTTTAAAATAACCATACCTGGAGGTGAAGAGACAGAAAACTTCAGCTGATTTACTAAAAATCATAATTATGTGAAAATAATGTAGAATGCAACGTTGCGTTGCTTTATAGGAAATATTCTATTAAAGCACAGGTCCATCATAAGACATTTTTAATAGAATGAATCACTGAACATCAAGTGTAGCATCGATGGCCCATCACGGATATTTACTAAACCAAAAAATACAATCATGACAAAATTTTAGATCAGGCTCACTTATGAAGAATGGTCATAGGCCTATGAAATATACAAAATAGTGTGAGATGTCACATCCTAGATAGTATTACAGGATAAAGTTATGTGTGGAAATAAGTTCTGCCACAGAGAGAGAGAGAGAGAGAGAGAGAGGAAGGAAGGAAGGAAGGAAGGAAGGAAGGAAGGAAGGAAGGAAGGAAGGAAGGAAGGAAGGAAAAGGAAGAGAAAGAACCTCTTTAGGAACTGCTCACTCATTTGAGTTCAACATTTTTTCCCCTTTTTGGTATCAAAATTAAAAAGTGTGCGAAGAACAGAACAGAAAGAAAGTTGATTGTGGAGGAACCCCTAGGAATTAAGACAAATACAAACATGTAGCTCAGTGGTGGTGAGATGCGTGCACACCAAGCTTCCTGCTTAAGTACGACAGTACCAAAGGTATGAACCCGCCAGGTGCCTAGGCATGTGGACCAACACGTACATCACACATCTTCACGAACACGTGTGTCTCTGCAGCCGCCACATGATCAAAACACAGGACGCTTCCTCTCACCCCACAAGGCCTGCCCACCTGCTCAGCCCTGCCCCCTCTCGTGGGCCACGGCAAGCCCTGAGCTGCTCAGGCCCTGGAGCACCCTGCACCTGCATCTCCAGCACCCCTTCCACTTCTGGCATGGCTCTCCAGTACATCCGACACCTGTCCATACCCGTATCTGCAGGTGTCCTGTGTACACTGTGGTTCGTTTCTGCTACCCCTGAGGTGATAGCAGAACACACCAGCCATTTGCCCACCACCACATGAGAGGCATTTGAGTTGTACACATTTTCTTTTTACTTTTTATGGACAAAGGTTTTTAAAACATCCATGTATATGTATTTCTGTACTCAGAACATCCAGTGTATACATATTTTCATTTTTCACAGATAAATACTTAGCGATAGAACTGCTGGAATTTAAGTGAATTTAAGGTTCATAGAAGCCTTCCTAAAGGATTTTACTTTTGTTTAATACACACAAGAATGGGAATTCCAGTGACTTTACTACCCCACCAACATTTGGTATTACAAGGCGTTTTATTTTTTCCATTCTAGTCAGTGCACAGTGGTCTTACTGTGTATTTAGCTGAGTTTCCCTAATTACTAATAATGTTGAACACATTTTTGCTGGTTATTGGCTGTTCCTATATCTTCTTTGCAAAGCTCTTCTGTGCCTACTTTGTAATTGCATAGTTGTCTCATTAAATTGCAAGGGTTTTTTTACTTATCCTGGACACATGATAAATACAATGCAGTGTCTATGTAATTCAAACAGAGTTTGTCAAGTACCTCCTCCCATGCGTGACTTGCTTCATTCCCTCTCAACAACTATTTATTGGATGCACAGAGCTGGCACACATCTCGTTGATTCCACTCCTAAGAAGTGCAGGATTTGTTATGTAGAATGGCTTTTCGTGAAGTAGCAAAGTTTTTTTAGCTCAGCGGCAGGAGTAGGAACAATGAATGTCTTCCAGTGTGCTGACCTTGAGTCTTGTGACCTCCCTCAACACTCTAAACCACTTCTATCGTATGAGCTCCCAGGAATTTCCAGGAGCGGACTCCCTACCTCTTCTGACAAAGCCTTTCACTTCCATCTTCTGATCCGTTTGTTTTAATCTCTACATCTTATTTTTATTCTGCTGGGTAAAATTTCCAGGATAACAGTGACGAGAAGTGTCATGGGGGACATCCTGTCCTTATTCTTATTCTGTTCTTTCTTGGTTCTTGGGGCCAAAGCAAGCCTGCAACATTTCAAATTCCTATCAATGAGTTGTCGATAACATTCCATTATCATCTGTTTCACGTCTGCTCTCTCTTTCCACATGCACCATCTTTTATGCCAGTATTTGAATGTGTTTTCGCTTCTTTCCTTGATAAAATGAGCTATAATTTATCAATTTTAATAGTCTTTGCTTTTGATTTGATGAGTCTTCTCTGACGTTTAGGTTTTCCTTCTTGTTAATTTCCACTTTTAGCTTCACTTTTAGCTTTTCTTTTACTTTTAAACTTTTTTCATTTACATTATGTGTATTACCTTGTGTCAACCTAAACTATACACCCGCAGTGTACAGAACAAGGAGATACAGATATGACAGCTAAGCACACATTTATTTTCATAGACTTTTTTTTTAAATGGTATAAAATTTTTACACAGATTGATTTATTTAGGAAAACCACTTTAAAATAGGTTGGAAACAATTTTTATCCTTACTGTGGCTTCCCTTCATCCTGATGATAGGTATTTTCTTCTCTTTATTTGTGTCATTATATTTAACATGTGAAGGCACACACTTGGTTCTTGCTTTTTGATCCAATTTGAGAATCTCAGCCTTTAATTTTATCATTCCGGATATCAACATTGCAAATAATTATTAATTATTTATTTTAATTTGACATTATTAGTTGTCTTCGGTTCGTGCCATCTGTTCGTTTTCCCTATTTCTTTAGTTTGAAATAAATATATCTTTATGTTCTATTTTATCTCTACTTTTGGCCTATTGACCCAACTCTTTATTGTTTATCTTACTGACTATTCCGGGCTCATGACGCCATCTCGATTTTAACAGTCTACCTGTGAGTGATTTTCCACCACAACACATGTTTGCAAAATCCTCACAACACCTCATTTCCCCTCTCCCATCCGTGGCGCCATCGACACACATTTCACTTTGACGTGTGTCAAGCCCACAGCCCTTCTTATTTTGTTTAAATCGTTTGATTGTGCAATGATATTAAGATGGAAACACTTCTCACAGAGACAGCGTGTACATACAGCTCACTGTTCTCTGCGTCCTTTGTGCAGAACCTACTTCTACCTGACTTTTGTCCTCAGGAATCCTCTCAGGCTTCCTCTTTGAAAGGCGTTAGCAACCTTTGTTCCTGGAAGTACGTATGCTGGGCGTAGACACGGGTCTTTGTACAAAGAGCATTTATGCCGTTTGTTTGCCTCTGCACCTGGCTCTCCTTTGTGATCTGGCTTCTGGAAAGGCCTGAGTGCAGGGCAGTAGGGCAGTCTTGGTACCCTCTGGCGCTGGCCTGTGCCCTTGAGCTGGTGCGGGAGCTGGTGTGGCGGGGGCACCTGGGGTGTTCCTGCCCTCGCTGTGAACGTGCATGGCCCGGAAGCTGAACAGGAATTGCTGTTCTCTGGAGATCTGTGGGGAACTCTGGAGGAGCACAGTGCAGCGTCAGGCCCTCTGAACGTGGACAAGGCCGGAAAGCCCAAGTCCTTGTCACCTCGGCAGCTCAACTCACTTTCAACTCTGAGAATTATTTCTTCATTCTACTTACCATGTTGCCAAAGGGCTACTATGATTTCATTCACAGAGAGCACTGCGACTCTGAAAAAAATGACTCCTCTATTTTTATTCGTTGTATCATGAAAATATTTCAGCTTTTGTTTAGAGTTTCTAAAATGCTCTGCCGGCTGAGTTGATTTTAAGTAGCAGCACTCTGTTCTCACAAGTGAACTAAGTGTCTAATGTTCGCCCATGTCGTCGTCTTTTTTATAAGATTTTATTTTCTCCAAGTGGCCCTCTTTCTAATGAAAGGAATTTACTTTCATTTCTGACCCTGTACTCCAAATTTGTCAGGAGCAACGCGTTTTGTCCTCAGGATCAATCCATCAATGTTGATATTGAATCAATCCACCTATCGTCTGCTCATTATTGTTTCAGAAATATAAGCATTTAGGTCTGAAATCATGTGGAAAATCACATTTGTGTTCCATGAAACAATCGTTATTTTTAGGTCATCTCTGGGACCCCTAGAGTGCTTCCTGCAGAGATCTGGAGGACTCCTTCAGAATCATCATCCTCAGCCTTTCCTGGATCTTCACTGTGAGAAGAAATACAGTGTCTGTATGGCTTTCTCACCACCCAAAGAACAAAGATCGCTCCAGGCTGTCCAAGAGTCGGACGACGTTAGAAATGTGCCTGTGCTCTGGATGGCGAAGGGGGACAAAGCGGAACTGTACGCCTACAGCCCAGCCACGCAGAGCAGACCCTCCTAGTGGTGCTTGTGAGGAAAAGCTACTGTGAAGTGACCCATAATGTAAGCAGCAATTGGGGATTTCCTCTCACACACTCAGGTGCAAAGGCAGGTGACCTTTCTTTCCGGTTTGACTATTTTTTAATAAACAACTTGGGTGTAGTCCTAAGACGTTCACCAGCGTGGCAGGAGGCCACCTCTGCTGATGTCCAGGGGCGAGTGCCCCCTGTTGCTAAGCTGGGGTGCTCTCCCTGGGTGGCTGGGCGCTCTCGGCTCTGGGTGCCCTGGACCCTGCTGGGCAGCTGGCACTGTGAAGAAGGGCAGCGTGGCTCCTGCTGGGCAGGCTCAGGGCTGCCTCCCCAGGGTGCACCCTCACCAGCACGCTTCCCACAGGCCGGTGGCCTGGACTCAGCAGCCGCCCTCCTCCCTGTCTGTCCCCCAGGTACTGGCCTTTCCCTTGCCTCCCACACTGGACAGCTTTCCTCCAAGCTCCCATTTGCATCTCTTGGAAGACGCTATGCGATCTCGTGTGCCTAGATTAGTGGTTGCTGTCCACTGGTTCTCATTAAAATTATCTGGGAGCCATTGGAGAAAGGCCTACGTTGGCCACCCCGCCCAGGTGTGCCCTCTAACCCCCAGGTTACCCACTGCTCCTGTTCTCACCTGGCACCTGGGCTCTGCATGTGCCTTGCGCTGCCCTGGGCCCTTCATGTGCTCTGTACACATTCAGGTTGATATAGGTCCCCTAGTGTTCATGCAGGATGGTCGCTCTTTATTCCCAGCCTAGGTCTCAGGAAACTGAGGCACAGAAGAGGTAAACAACATGGTCCATGATGCGCCCTCTCCAAGAGGCTAACTGTGGCCTCGGGCACCAGCAGGCTGAAGCCCCGTGAGCTCGGGGTCTCCCTGGATCGTGGCTTTCTCCATGTTCCCCCGTCACCCAAATCTACGCCGTCCATTGAAGGCAACTTCTGCTCAGCACTGATGTCTTAACTGTGTGTTTTCTCCTTTAAAACATCAGTACAACATTTTTACATAATGTTTATCTATCCCTCAGTTAGAGAGGGCATTTTCTCCAATGCCCTTAGACTAGGTGGTGTCGCATAGGAGGGAGGGGACGGTGGGCACTCGGGCATGCTTCCTTCCCGCCTCTCCTTGAGCTGGGGTCCCTGGAAAGCACAGGTCCCTCTGCCTCACCTGTAGTCCCCTGACCTCTGACGCTGCGCTTTAGTCACTGTGCACACTGTTTACTCATTCACTAGACTGCCACCTGCACTTTGTAAAATCACATTCCTTTTGAATTGACCTTGGGTCTCAGAAATGATTTCCTCAAGTCTGTCAGGCCCAAGCGTATAGAGACAGAATCCTGCACATCGTGGGCTCACCTCAGACGTGCTGAATTGCTATGTGTGTAGACACAACTAAAAACAATCACTGAAGAGGGAAATTTTTAAATCGCTGAAAATTTGAAGTAGAACCCGCTGTTCGCCTTTCCATCACCACATGAAGGTGAAACCTTCCCACTTTGAGTAATTGCTTTGGTTTGAACTGTGAACCTCCTGTTGACCTGGCTGGGGGCGATGCTGCCAATCCCAAGATTCCACCATCTGGTACCGCAAGCCACTAAGACGCCCACGGCCTCTAGTTCTGCTACCTAAAGATTAGCAAGATTCGCCCATTGTTTTTCATAGGGTTTCACGATGTGTTTTTGCCAAACAGGTAATAGAGTCCGTGTGGATTTCTCCTTTAAGGACTGGACAGAAGGGGGTTGCCATATCTGCTTCACAGCTGGGCAGTCCTGCCTGCCTGGGCCGCTGACCCGGGTGTGCGTGAGTGCCAGCAGCTAGAGCCCAGCACTGTTCCTGGACGCTGGACTTGGGCTCTCCCTGTGTGCGGGTGTCCTTCCAGGTGGACGGCCCCGCCAGGGGTCATCAGGCGGCCACAGCGGGCCTCAGCCCCACGCCGACACTTGGATGTTTCTTATCACTTCCCACTACTTCATTTTAGAAAAAACTCGTGTTAAAAACAAACCTTCGCTCGTCGAGTCTTGGCACTCCAGGAGCCAAAGAGCTAACGCAGGAGCTGTGACGGAGGTTGCTTCTGCACGGAGCTGCTCTGGTGCCCCAGGCACGGTGCACGTCAGCTCTGAGGCTGCCTGGCCTGCTCTCGCCACCACGTCTCCCCTCACGGTGCCCAGGTGGCTTTCCTGGGATGTGCTCTGCTGCTTTAGTTGAGAGACCTGCAAATCCGCCAGCACTGCAGTTCAGACCCCCCAGGGGCGACTTCTGGCTCAGGTTGCACAGCGACGTACCCTGGTTCTCCTGCAGGTAGCAGATCACCTCGCTCAGGTGTGTGCACCACACCCCCTGTGGCTTGGCGCCCTGCGGGTCTGGGGAAACTCGCCAGCTTGTCTGCACCCAGACTTACCTGCAGTGCTGATGCATGTTGTTCTGAGGGTCTTCTGTCTCTCTTGGGTCCCTCACGGTGATGGTTCCTAGGAAAGGCTCCTGTGGCTGAAAATTTTCCTGGAATTTTGTTCCAATTTGGTTCTAAGATGATCCTGTCTGGTTGCCTCTTGAGAATGAACTGGTGGGTTTCTTCAGTGAGGAATATTGTTCACTTAAACACAGAAAGCCCTCAACTTAAAACAGGGCCGGTTCTTAAAACAGTGACAATTCCATCGTAAACTGAAGATTCCGTGAGTCAGAATGCGTGCGGTGCTCCTGACCTACTGACCCTCACAGCCTCCTAAACATCACAACTTGGCCGCAGCAAGCTCCTGACTGTGGTGCGTGTCCCTTGTGAGCTCAGAGGACTGCCCGGAGTCATCAGAGAATCCTGCTACGTGCCACTAGCCAGGTCAAAGATGAGCCCTCAACACAAGGCTCCATCTGACTGAGTGCACGTCACTGAGTGCACCACCGTAAGATTGGAAAATCGTAGGCTGGACCATGGTCGGGGGATTGTCGTCACACAACTCTGCGCAATCGACGTCCTGCTGTGTGAGCACCCCCCCACTGCATCCCCAGGACAGAGTCCACCGCTTCCCCTCAGCCTCCCGATTCAGGAAGGAAGCACACCACCTCTGGGCTCAGCTTGAGGTCCTCCTGACGGATGCTCTACCTCCTTCCACCTGCCGCCTTGGTCCTCACTGCTTCCCTTGTGGTTTTACTTACGTGGATTCCTACCCTCCAACTTCAAATTTTAATTGATCCACATGACAAATCTTAATGTAGAGAAAGTGACGTCTGCCTGGTGTTGGCCACGTAGACAAGGTGGACTGCCAGGTCCAACAGAGGCACCTCCATCCTTCTGCAAGCGGCACAGATGGGGTGTCCAGAGTGACTGCGTCTGTCCTGGAAGGAGAGCCCAGGCACGGAGTCACCACAGCACAGCGTCAGCCCCCAGCTCCTTCACTCAGGGGCTGCTGGAGACTTGTCACCACAAGGCCAGGCTGTGGCTCTGATCCTCCTGCCGTCTCTCCTCACAGGCTGTGGGAGACGCACTTCTGCCCTGGGCTGGCGCCGGGTCTTGTCATCTGCTCGGTCGCTTCCTCAGTCATCCAGGATGCAGTAACTGCATTTGGTAAAGACGTGCAGGAAGCGCTTGGTGAGCGCCTCCTACAGTGGTGGGAAGAACGCCGGTCCTCAGCATCCTGGCCTCACCCTGGGCAGGGAGGCCGCGTGGACCTGCGCCTTCAGCCTTCCCGCGTGTGTGCGGGAGGTGTGCGGGAGGTGTGCTTCCACACAGTGACGTCTCCTCTTCCAGCTACTCGCTGCCTGGCTGGAGGTGGGCGAGCCCTTGCTCTGCTCTGAATGTCCAAGTCTGTCCAGTCGCACGTACCGCATCGACACCAGAGGCTCTGCTCGTTAGCATCACCAATGGGAGATTCTCATCAAATAAAGTGTTGATGTGATCACTAGAAAACTGACAGCAAATGATTCAAGTGTGACTTAGCTAAAGGATCCTCATGCTGTTTTTTATAGAAATTAACAGGCTATGGAAATGGCCCACAGCATAGGGCCTCGGGTTGATGCCAAAGCTCTTATCCCACGTGGTCTCCTGTCCAGTCTTGGTTCAGAGGTTGCTGCCTGGCGCCTCTGGGTTCTCTGCCTTCCTCCATGGTCACCGGAGGTCTCCTCTTTAGCACTGTGAACTACTCAGAGCAGACTCACAGTCCTTACAGTCCTCCAGCTCAATAAATGTTTGTGCAAGATACATAGCCAGTGTTTACTGTGTCCGTGGTAATAAGTCTCTCCGAAGACTCTTGGCCATCTGCAGGTGCATTGACAATCGTGATCCAAACAACCAGATCGACACTGCATTGGCATCAGCGTGTTCTCTGGGTGTTACCTTTTGTTTCAAACGTTTTAAATAAAACTCTGAAGGGGAGGGTTTTATTAATATTTTTAGAATAAGGTGCAGAAGGGAATAACAAATCTGGTTAACTGGCAGTTCTGTGAAATTGGCCACCATAAAGCAGAAAAAATATATATGTTAGAAAGCTTTCTTTCGGCCTAATCAGAGCAGCCATTAATAAATCACTCTGTGTGCAGTTAATGAGCAAATGGTCTGTTGCCCTTCACTTCTGAGGCCATGTTGCCCTTCACTTCTGAGGCCAAGTCAAGGCACGGAGAACCTCCCTGCATGCTTTGGAAATGCTCACTAATGCATGAGTTTTTTCCGCCTCCCCCTGCCTGTGAGCTTGGGCTGCGCACACTCACGGACGGGCCAGTTATGCTGATCGTTATACACACTCATCCACAGCCAAGAAGCACATTTGCCAGCAGCTAATGTCTACGGTGATTGATCCCTGGTAAATCTTTCAAAATGCATGTCATTGCAATCACTAGAAGGATATTTTTTTTCATTTTTGGAATCATTTAACCTCTTCAGAAGCAATAGAAGTTCTTAAAAATAACTTTTATGCCAGAAGTTGAATAACTTTGTACAGCTTGTTTTTGTTTTTATCAGAATATGTAGAGAGAACTTAATGAGGTGCCATATGTCAAGTCTGGAGTCAGATTAAAAACAAATAATTAAAATATATGCCTTTTCCATCAAAACAGATTGGGCTATGTTGGTGGAAGGAAGTTGAATCTGACATGTCATGTTTTGACAGGTTGTTTTTTCAAGAAAAATCAGTCAGACTGTGAGAAGCATTGTACTTGAAGGTTGTGTGTTTCTTCCTGAGGAAGAAGAAATAGGAGGCTTAAAATGGGGAAGTTTGAGTCATAATTAATGGAACCCACCACATCACTCACCTGCCACGGTGGCATACGGAGGTACGTGCCTAGTGACATATGGCTGCATCTGAGGGAGCCACGTGGACACAGGCACCAGAGGAGACGCTGCACTGAGAGGCCCGTGGAGCGGGGTACACGCGTGCGCCGGGGGCCCGTGGCGTCTGTGTGCTGGGCGTTCACACCTCTCCCTGAGTTGAGGTCAGTTGTAACTGCACAGGGACTGTTCCTCAGTGAGGACAGACATGCCCCCCGTCTCCGGCTAGTTAAATGAGAGGTGGGTAGGGCGGTAAGTGCTATTGACATTTTTAATACTGAAAAAAACACCTCAGGAAATACATCCAGTAGGTAAGAGCAAGAACAGAACTTCCGCAGGTAAGGAGAATTCCATTCTGGACTCTGGAAGGGCACAGGAAGAGAGCGTTCACGGCGCCACTGTGGTCAGTCCCACCAGGTGCTGGACGAGGTCCTCACCAGGGGACTTCATCACATGACCTGGACCCTTGACATGCAGCACAAGCACGTGGAGACCTCCGCCCAGGTCTGAGCGAGCAGGAGGGTGTCTCAGAGGGAAGGCAGACCCTGGGGCGGGACCCTCGTTAAGCTGACGTCACGTGGGGAGCTAAAGTGAGGATGGAAGCTCATCAGGTGGCACAATTAATAAGGATGCTCAGGAATAACGACTGTAGCTGAGCAGGAAGGTGAGGGCCGTTCAGGTTCCCAGGTCACCGCCTCTTACCTGCAGGCTTTGCAGTCCAGCCTTCACAGTGTGTGCTCTTTCGGCCAAGAGAAGCTGCGACAGTCACTAAGGAAACCTTCTTGCTGCTGATACTTACATTCACAAGGAAGCTGCACTGTGGTCCCCCCGGACCTCCGGTTGGAAAATCGTGTGACACTGTGGGAAGCCACCTGCCTGCTCCCTCCCTCAGTGGCAGGCAGCCAGCACTGTCCCAAGGAGTCCTTTCAGCCACTTGCAGGAACTAGCCCCAGCTTGACCCGTGCTGTCTTCTGATGATGCGTCTGTGCTGCTCCCTTGGGACCTCGCTTTTGGACCGAAGGCCAAGGCACCCACAGCTTTCTTTGGATGGCCACTTTCCGAGGAGAAGCTGGCAGTTCCTGATGTTCTTTCTCTGAAAATTGGGGAAGTCCCATAGTGTCTCCAGGGCTAACTTACTGTCTTGCTGACTCAGGAGTCCACTTCTGAGGCTGCTTGCTGTCTCCTGCCAGGCTGGCCCAGAAGCTTCCATATGCAATTGGACTGGAGCCTCTGGGCCCTCCAGACAGCAAGCAGGAGGCCCAGCTCCTCCTACCCCACACCCGACCTCGGGTTCTAGAGGTGGCCTCGGATACACAAGGCAAGACCTGATGACCTCCAGCAGCGCTGGCCATGGCGCTCGCTGCTTGATTTCAGGCAGCGTCAGAGTTTTATGCCACCAGGTCTGGGCCTCCATCCTTCCAGCCCAGCTTCCCTTCCCCACCACGCCCAGCGCACAGACCGCGAGCGTGGCTCAGCACTGCCAGCTTGCCTGCCTCTCAACTCCCTGCGTGATCTTGTTTTTTTCATAATGGCCATCAGCAGCAGCAGCTGCGAGTTTTAACGCTTGTCATTGTCTGTTTAGGACAGAATCCAGAATGCTCATTTTATACGGACTTTCATTCTAGGTGAACACACACCCGGTGGATAGCTTTACCTCTGGGACGCATCTGGGGAGTGACAGAGGAGGCCGAAGTAGAGCCAAGGCTGTCCCAGAGACAACAGTATGGCTGGTTCCAAAATACCCATTCTTCAGGAAGAGAGTCCTGGGGAGTCTGATCCCCTTCACCTCCACAGCCTGGGAGAACCTTGAGGAAGAAGGCGGCCGTGCGGATCCTGGACCCTCCAGCCTCCTCCTGAGCTAGAACTTCCTCTTCCTAAGAGAAGCCTTCTCCTAGAAGTGGCGTGTCGTCCTTATTGACCCTCTTTGTTACTGGGAGCCACGTAACACAAGTAGGTTGAAAAGTATCCAGCTCAACTCCCACACTAAGTGCAATAAAATAGCGACCCTTCCAAGGGGTTGTGATCTACCTGTTAGACTTAAGACAAAAAAACGAAACTAAGTGTGATAAGACCAAAACAAGCTCATATTTGCATAATACTTGTTGCCAGAGAAAACTGAGAATGAGTGACAGATCTACGCACTAGGTAGACAAATAGCAAAGTAGATACCATTATGTGGAGATTTGGGGTTTACTCTTGTTGTTGCTGGTTTGTCCATTGGGAGATGGGGCTAGTGGCTGCCATGTTTAGTTAGGGTCCACCCAGTATGACCACTATTCTAATAGTATGGAGGAAATAAAAAATTACTTGAAACAGGCCCATCCCATGGTCTCTAACTGGAAAAATATTTGACAGATCAGTAAAGCCTCTGGATTCTTTTTTATAAGTAAAGATGCTAACTTTTGATTCTCTTTATTGAAGTACATTTCTACTGAAGTTCATTTTTAAATGCACTTGGCTAGGGTGACCTAATCCTTCAGAATCCAATCTGGAGTCCTCTTGTTCACTGACCATAATGCCTGCTAAGGAACCATCACTGTGGGCACTTTCAGACTCTGCCTATGTTCTCACAGGAGAAACTCATACTCCTATCAGCACAAGGTAAGGAATCTCTTGTTCCCTCAAGTGGAGGAAGAGAACTGGCCACTCTCTAGTCGAACTCCTGTTCCTGGGAACAGAAGTGACTTCCAAATGCTGAGTCTTGTGACGGAGACCAGAGACATGTTGTGACCATTCTTTGGATCCATTTGCCACCCCCTGATCTCTGCCTCCACTGCCTCCACTCTTCACACCAACCAGGGAGCTCTGGGTTGCTGCAGGAGCCAAAGAGCCTGTGAGCAGGAGGTCTGAGATCCCAGACAGGATGTGTCCACCGGAAGCAAAGGAGGCATGATTCTAAGAGACAGAACCGAACGTGAAGAAAGCCACACTAGTGTCAGAGGATGAAGTGGCACCAGCCTGACAGGGAGACCATGACAAGGAGGATCTACTGTCCTCAGGCAGGAAGGACAGGAGGTGGCTGGCACCTGGGGACAGTTGTCACTGGTACAAGTGGAAACACAGACGCTTACAGAGATGTCCCCAAGGCAGAGAGCAAGAAACCCCACGCCTACTCCTCCCCAGGGTCAGAGCGGTCCAGCACCCAGAGGGCCGGGGTGGCAGCATCCTGGAGATTCAGAAGAGAGTGAACCTGTCGAGGAGAAGATCAGTCTGCAAGCTGAGCTGTTCAAGCGCCCTCATCCGCGGTGCTGAGACGGCTGTTGGCTGCCCCTGTCCTGAGAGATGTCCACAGCCTGTTTCACCTTACCTGATGTTTCTTTCTACTCCCAAAAGTCCACAATTTTTATTTGTCCTCTCTTTGAACCTTAGTTTATTTATATTTGTGTATGTTACCTAAACCATAAAAAATTTTGGCAGAAACGTTAATTTCCAGATTGAGTTTTTAAAGGGAAGAAACTCCAAACTCTTGAAGTGGAGAGAAATAAGAGTAAATGTCTTATTTTAGGAGGATAATAGAGAAATATTCAGCATCACTGGTCAGCCCCCAACCTCCCTGCATTTCTCTCACTCCAGCGCTGGGATTCGCTGAGATTAAGCAGCTGACTGATACCACTTATTTTAGAACTGCCTGGGACTGAAAGTACAAAATACCCTTGCAGGGACTTTGGTGAGCCAGGGGCTCCTGTTCCAGGCAGCAGGAGGTGGCTGAGAGGCGCCAGGGCCCTGCACGGTGGCTCTGAAGGTCACCAGAGATGGCTCTCCTGAGCTTCTGTTGTGCTCAGTGTTGTGCACAGCTGCTCCGGTGCCCACCCATCTTATGGCCACCTTTTAAGCAGAAGAAAAGTAGATGGACGAGCAAACGGAAAAGAGGAAGCTAAGCAGAACAAAAGTCGGAAGTCTTCAGACCAGTCGTTGACAGGTCCTCGGGTGGACCAGACCACGAGCAGGAAACCAGGGCTCTGTCTGTATGCCTCCCAGGTCAACACGGTTTCTCCAACTCTTACAGGACGACCGAAATTGTGGGACGAGAGTCACCATTCTGGAGCCGCTCAGTGGGTGCTGACCACATCCCACCCAGGTCCCTGCCAGGCACACCACCGCCTGAGCTTCCAGGAGAGAGCAATGAGGAGGAAGGAGGCTCTCTTGGTCTGGAATGGCAAGAAAGGGCAGGGCCGGACCCCCAAGCTTGGTTCCTGCTGCTTTTCAGCTGCAGCACATGCAGTTTCAGTGTGGGATATAGAAACTGATTTCCTAAATCGTGAGATCTGGATTTCACAGTCCATGCTAGGTAGTAGTTTAACCAGATTTGACAGCTGGTTTGGGTTTGGGAAATGAGAATACAAGAACGTATGTACCTATTTGCAAGTAAGTGGAGAAGGTCATGCCAGAGTTAGGTCTATTTTTCCATAACTGGATTACTCGGCCATCACAGAATGCATACCTGTCTCTATTTTCTCCATGTCTCAGTCAATGCTTTTGTGTGACTGAATTAAAACAAACAAAACACACAGAGAATCTGTCACAGACAGCTGAGACTGCAGGCCACAAGAGGGATAGCTCCTGGAAAATGGGTTTCCCCTGTCTCCCCAAAGACAGATGCTGCAGGATCAGCCTATCCAGCTGGAAGGACTTCACTGAGGAGACTTGCGCTCATGGCAGGGCCATGCACTCTGGTTTTCCTGCCACTGGCCCTCACTCTGGCCCTGGTTGGCACCTGGCTGGCACCTCAGATTCCCAAAGTGTTTCCTGGTACCAAAAGTGAGCTGAGGTGTCCAGGTGGCAATGGTGGTGTTCCCTCTAACTGTCCCCTCCCTTCTTCCACTGCAAAATCTAAGCTCATTGCTTTCATGTTTGTCTCTACTTTGTGATCGACAAAAACCCCCTTAGAACAGTGGAACCCTTACTTGTCTACCCAAGAGGAAGGAAGATCAGCAGGCCAGGAACAGAGAAGTGTCTCTGCAGGGCTGTCCAAGAACATATGCCTTCAACCTTCCCACTCTGCGTCACTTCCAGTGTGAATTCTCTGCATGTGACTGCAAGATGCTACAGTAGCATCTCAGGGTATGGCGCCTTCACACCAATGAAGACCACAAGGGAAACACTAAGAGGCAAGAGGGAGCCGGTAATCCCAGCTACTCTGGAGGCTAAAGCAGGAGGATCACAAATCTGAGGACAGCTTCAGAAATTTAGTGAGACCCTGTCTCAAAAAATGAAAGGTCTGTGGATGGAGCTCAGTGGTAGAACACTTAGCAAGCAGAGTCCTAGGATTAATCCACAGTACCACCAAATTTTTTAATTGAAAAAGAAAGGAGGAAAGAAGGGAGGAAGGGGGAGAGAAAGAGAGACAGAGAAAGGGAGAAAGCAGGAAAGGAAAGAGAGAAGGGAGGGAGGCAGGAAGGAAAGGAAGAGGAGGGAAAGGAAGCAGGAAGACTGAGGCTCTCTCTGAAGTCTCCCTGGAGTCTCCCTGAGGCTTCTGCTTCTTTCTCTCTGGCCCAAGCGCAGCCGTTCCTGCTGGGTTAGCATTAGGGACAATCTTGAAGGCACATTAATACCTCAAGATCAAACTGATCGCCAGCTGCCAGTGGAGCGCCAGCTACCTGCAGTTGCCTGGAAGTTCACTGTGACAGTACCTGAAGGTTTGGTTACACGTGGCTGCCGCCATTTTGAGACAACAGCCAGGCCCTGTAGGACCCCTGGCCCATCTCCAGGATCCCTCAGCACCACCGATCACTCCCTACCTCTGGGGCCCTCACAAGGACTGACTGCTCCCTGCCGCCAAGATCCCCAGACCAATTGATTGCACTCCTCCTCCAGAATCCCACAATCACACCAAACACGCCCGATCTCCAGGACCCCTGCCTGACTAACCCCACCCCACCTCCAGGACCTCCAGGTCACCACGTCCACACCCCGAGCTGCAGCTCCCCATTTGCCAACACATTTTGAAGCCAGAGCAGTCATCCTGGATAACCCTGGAAGCCATAGCTGCGATCTTTAGGTGGGGCAAATCCCATCCTGAGACACCTGCTGGAGGCTTGAAGCTCATTGTCAGGTACCTCTCATGCATCAGGCTACTGAACACTGGGAGGTTTCATTACTATATGACTCTTATAATGTAGATTTTCTTTTTTCTACTTATTGAACAATATTAAGTTTTTATTTCTTTACTTTTCTTGCTCTCTTTTCCTTTTGTTTACCTGTTCCCTCAGAGTCTCTTTTTCCCTTTTTGCATGCTAATATCCAATTTCTTTTGATTACACTCTCACACTTTCTATTATCTAGAACTTCTGTATATTCTTTTCTTATCCCACTAACAGCTACATCCTACATCCCTCTGCCTCCTCTTCGTCCTCTATTAGAAACTGCAGACCTTATTGCAAATCTGTTTGTTTTACTGAAGATAATATTTGAACTCATTCTGTTTATTATGACAATTTTGTTATCATCCTCATAGGGGATATTTGGTCTAGGATTGCATAGTGTCTGAAGTGGACACTACTAATATTGATCTCCCCTTAAAGAAAAGGTTTCGGAAACCTATAGGGCCACTATAAGCCTATAGGGGCGAATCTGCAATACCCCATATCTGCACTGCTAGAGGGGAACATACATGAATAACATGAAAAAACAAGGGAAGAAAATGATCCAAATGAATCTAGATTCTGTATTAATAGAATCCAATGACGGTATGTTAGAAGAAATGTCAGAAAAGGACTTCAGATTATACAATGATTAAGATGATTCGTGAAGCAAAGGATAAGATAAGAGAGCAAATACAGGCAATGAATGATAATACCAATAAGCAGTTGAAAGAGCAACTGCAGGAAGAAAAAAGATCATTTCAACAAAGAGATAGAGATTCTCAAAAAAAAAAAAAAAATGGAAATCCTTGAAATGAAGGAAACAATAAACCAAATAAAAAACTCAATGGAAAGCATCACCAAAAGACTAGACCACTTGGAAGACAGAACCTCAGACAATGAAGACAAAATATTTAATCTTGAAAATAAAGTTGCCCAAACAGAGAAGATGGTAAGAAATTATGAACAGAATCTCCAAGAACTACAGGACATCATGAAAAGACCAAATTTAAGAATTATTGGAATTGAGGAAGGCACAGAGATATAAACCAAAGGAATGAACAAACTATTCAATGAAATAATATGAGAAAATTTCCCAAACCTGAAAAATGAAATGGAAAATCAAATACAAGAGGCTTACAGAACACCAAATGCACAAAATCACAACAGATCCACACCAAGGCCCATTATAATGAAAATGCCTAACATTCAAAATAAAGATAGGATTTTGAAGGCCGCAAGAAAAAAGCATCAGATTACATATAGGGGGAGACCAATACGGATAGCAGCCGACTTCTCAACCCAGACTCTAAAATCTAGAAGGGCCTGTACCAACATGTTTCAAGCTCTGAAAGAACATGGTTGCCAACCAACAATCCTATATCCAGCAAAACTGACCTTCAGATTGAAGATGAAATAAAATCCTTCCATGATAAACAAAAGTTAAAAGAATTTACAAATAGAAAGCCTGCACTACAGAATGTTCTCAACAAAATATTCCATGAGGAGGAAACGAAAAACAACAATGGAGGTCAGCAAAGGGAGGAACTACCTTAGAGAAAAACCACTCAAAGGAGAAACCAAGCCAACTTAAAAACCAAAAATAAGCCAAATGACTGGGAATACAAATCATATCTCAATACTAACCCTGAACGTTAATGGCCTAAACTTGTCAATCAAAAGACAGAGACTGGCAGAATGGATTAAAAAGAAAGACCAAACAATATGCTGCCTGCAAGAGACTCATCTCATAGAAAAAGACATCCACAGACTAAAGGCTAAAGCATGGGGAAAAAACCTACCACCCACATGGACTCAGTAAAAAAGCGGGGGTTTCCATCCTTATATCAGATAAAGTGGACTTCAAGCCAAAGTTAGTCAGAAGGGATAAAGAAGGACATTTCATACTGCTTAAGGGAGCCATAAATCAGGAAGACATAACGATAGTAAATACTTATGCCCCAAACAATGGTGCATCCCTGTACATCAAACAAATCCTTCTCAATTTCAGGAATCAAATAGACCACAACACAATAATTCTGGGTGACTTTAACACACCGCTGTCACCACTGGATAGATCTTCCAAACAAAATCCAAACAAAAAAATCATAGAACTCAATAACACAATCAATAAGCTAGACTTAATAGACATATATAGAATATATGTTCCATCAATGAGTGAATCCACTTTCTTATCAGCAGCACATGGAACCTTTCGAAAATAGACCATATGTTATGCCACCTAGCAGCCCTTAGGAAATGCAAAAAAATAGAGATACTGCCTTGTGTTCTATCAGATCATAATGGATTAAGAGTAGAAATCAACAACAAAATAAAAAACAGAAAGTACTCCAACACCTGGAGACTAAATAATATGCTATTGAATGAAACATGGATAACAGAAAACATCAGGGAGGAGATAAAAAGTTTCTTAGAGGTCAATGAGAATGACGATAAAACGTATCAAAATCTCTGGGACACTATGAAAGCAGTACTAAGAGGATAATTCATTGTATGGAGTGCATTCAAGAAAAGAATGAAAAGTCAACAACTAAATGACCTAACATTACAGCTCAAAGCCCTACAAAAAGAAGAACAGAATAACAGCAAAAGTAGTAGAAGACAGGAAATTCAGATTAAAATCAGAGCTGAAATCAATGAAATTGAAACAAAAGAAACAATTCAAAAAGTTGGTTCTTTGAAAAAGTAAACAAAATAGACAAAATCTTAGCCACACTAACAAAGAGAAGGAGAGAGAAAACTCAAATTACTAAAATTCATGATGAAAAAGGAAATATCATGACAGACACCACTGAGATACAGAACATAATGAGAAGCTACTTTGAAAATCTGTATACCAACAAAATAGAAACTACCGAAGACATTGACAAATTTTTAGACATATGCTCCTCCCAAGCTGAACCAGGAGGACATACACAATTTAAACAGATCGATATCAAGCAATGAAATGGAAGAAGCTGTTAAAAACCTACCATCCAGGAAAAGCTCAGGACCAGACGTATTCTCAGCCAAGTTCTACAAGAACTTCAAAGAAGATCTCATTCCAATACTTCCCAAAGTATTCCAGGAAATAGAAAAGGAGGGTACCCTACCAAACCCATTCTATGAAGCTAATATCACCCTCATACCCAAACCAGACAAAGACACATCAAGGAAAAAAAATTTTAGACCAATATCCTTGATGAATATAGATGCAAAGATCCTTAACAAAATTTTGGCAAACCGTATCCAAAAACATATGAAGAAAATTGTGCACCATGATCAAGTGGGGTTCATCCCTGGATTGCAAGGATGGTTTAACAACCATAAATCAATAAACATAACCCATCATGTCAATATACTTAAGGATAAGGATCATATGGTTATTTCAATTGACGCAGAAAAAGTGTTCAACAACATACAACACCCCTTCATGCTCAAAACACTAGAAAAAATAGGGATAGTAGGAACATACCTTAACATTGTAAAGGCTATTTATGCTAAGCCCATGGCCAACATCATTCTTAATGGAGAAAAAACTGAAACCATTCCCTTTAAAAACGGGAACAAGACAGGGATGTCCTCTTTCACCACTTCTATTCAACATCGTCCTTGAAACTCTACCCAGAGCAATTAGGCAGACTAAAGAAATTAAAGGGATACGATTAGGAAAAGAGGAACTTAAGCTGTCACTATTTGCTGATGACATGATTCTATATCTAGAGGATACAAAAAACTCCTCCAGAAAACTTCTAGACTTCATCAATGAATTCAGCAAAATAGCAGGTTATAAAGTCAACATGCATAAATCTAAAGCATTTTTATACACAAGCAATGAAACATCTAAAAGAGAAATGAGGAAAACAACTCCATTTGCAATAGCCTCAAAAAAAGATAAAATACTTGGAAATCAATCTAAGCAAAGAGGTAAAAGATCTTTATAATGAAAACTACAAAACATTGAAGAAAGAAATTGAGAAAGACCTTAGAATATGGAAAGATCTCCCATGTTCTTGGATAGGCAGAATTAATATTGTCAAAATGGCCATACTACCAAAAGTGCTATACAGATTCAATGCAATTCCAATTAAAATACCAATGATGTACCTTACATAAATAGAGCAAAAAATCATGAAATTCATCTGGAGAAATAAGAAACCCAGAATAGCTAAAGCAATCCTTAGCAGGAAGAATGAAACACGGGGTATTGCAATACCAGAACTTCAACTCTACTACAAAGCAATAGTAACAAAAACAGCATGGTATTGGTAACAAAATAGACAGGTAGAGCAAAGGTACAGAATAGAGGACAGGGACACAAACCCAAATAAATACAATTTTCTCATACTAGACAAAGGTGCCAAAAATATGCAATGGAGAAAAGATAGCCTCTTCAACAGATGGTGCTGGGAAAACTGGAAATCCATATGCAACAGAATGAAACTAAACCCCTATCTCTCACCCTGCACAAAACTCAACTCAAAATGGATCAAGGACCTCGCAATCAGACCAGAGACCCTGCATCTTATGGAAGAAAATATAGGTCCAAATCTTCAACATGTCAGCTTAGGATCAGACTTCCTTAACAGGACCCCTATAGCACAAGAAATAAAAGCAAGAATCAATAACTGGGATAGATTCAAACTAAAAAGCTTTCTCTCAGCAAAGGAATCTATCAGCAATGGGAAGAGAGAACCTACAGAGTGGGAGAAAATCTTTGCCACTCATACTTCAGATAAAGCACTAATTTCCAGAATATATAAAGAACTCAAAAAATTCTACACCAAGAATACAAATAATCCAATCAACAAATGAGCTAAGGAAATGAACAGACACTTCACAGAAGAAGATCTACAAGCAATCAACAGATATATGAAAAAATGTTCAACATCCCTAGTAATAAGGGAAATGCAAATCAAAACTACCATAAGATTCCATCTCACCCCAATTAGAATGGCGATTATCAAGAACACAAGCAACAATAGGTGCTGGAGAGGATGTGGTGAAAAAGGAACACTCATACATTGCTGGTGGGGTTGTAAATTAGTGCAGCCACTCTGGAAAGCAGTGTGGAAATTCCTCAGAAAGCTTGGAATGGAACCACCATTTGACCCAGCTATCCCACTCCTTGGCCTATACTCAAAGAACTTAAAATCAGCATATTACAGTGATGCAGCCACATCAATGTTCATAGCTGCTCAATTCAATTCACAATAGCCAGATTGTGGAACCAACCTAGATGTCCTTCAATTGATGAATGGATAAAGAAACTGTGATATATATATGACATGGAATAATGTCACAATGGAACATTACTCCGCCATGAAGAATAATAAAATTATGGCATTTTCAGGCAAATGGATGAAATTGGAGATTATCATGCTAAGTGAGATAAGCCAATCTCATAAAACCAAAGGACGAATGATGTCACTGATAAGTGGATGATGACACATAATGGGAGGTGGGAGGGGGGCAAGAATGGAGGAAGGAGGGACTGTATAGAAGACTAAGAGGGGAGGGAGGGGTGGGAGGGACAGGGGGAGGAAAAAAATAACAGAATGAATCAAACACCATTACCCTATGTGAATGTATGATTACACAAATGGTGTGCCTCTACTTCATGTACAAACAGAAACAACAGGTATCCCATTTGTTTACAATAAAAATAAAAAAAAATCTCAAAATCAGATTTTTTCTAGCATTTTATTGTGAAACTGTTCCATCGTGCAGAAAAATTGGAAGAATGGCTGTGAAGACCCACATAGGAAATGCCCGAGTTCCGCAGGCAGCCCGCGCGAGATCACCTGCCACCCCAATCCAGTCGTTGGTAAGCCGTTAATCCTCGTGGTCCTGATGCTTTGCAAGTGTGCTAGACATACGTGTACACGTCACCAGCCACTCCAGCTCCTGGGACACTAACCATGGCTAAATATTCCTGCCTACTTGTTTTAGGTAAATTCACACTAAGGGAAAGGAACAAACTTCCCGTGTGCCCTCAGTAAGTGTTGGCGAATCTGCACACTTGTGCAACTCAGACCTCGAGAGGTGAGGATGTGCGGCTCAGCTGTCACCTCCGTGACAGTCCATGTGCCCCAAGTCAGTCCACACCATCCCCACCCTCCTGAGTTTTCCACAAACCCGTTTTCTGGTTCAGGGCTTCCTCCGATGGAATCAGGTGGCACAGCAGGGAACGCCGTGTCTGGTTTCTTGGCTGGGCACTTGGATTCTGAGAAGTAGCAGTGTTGTTTTGGGTAAAAGAACCCATGGGTTTCTGAGTAGTAGTCACCATAAGAAAACGTCACCCGTGTTAGCCGCCTGCTCTGGGGATCAGCACGGGGGCTGTCTCCAGGTTCCCCCATCGTGAATGGAGCTGTTTGAACCTCGCCTCCAAGTCAGCTTGTGAGCACACGCTTCACTTCCTCTGAGCAGAGGCGTGGGTGTGGCATTGCTGGGCCATATGCAGTGTGCTAAGAAATTGCTAGACATTTCTCAATACAATCGTGCAAATCATACTCTCACCCACAACCTATGGACGCTCAAGTGGCTCCATGACCTTGGGACCATTCCGTATTTGAGTGTCTGTAATGCGAGCGACTCTGGTGGCCTCACGGTGCCATCGCTTGGTGTCTTCAGTGCAGCCGCTGCACAGGATTGGTGCCGCACGTCTTTTCACAAGCTTGCTGGCCATCCACATGTGTCCTCGATGGCACGCGGGACACATGCTGCAGTTGTTAGACGAAGCCAAGGCAGTGCTGCCTTTTGTGATCTACTTGCAGGAGCCGTCTCGCACCTGGGGTGTGAACCTTCTCACTCGTATGTGTCACTTGGTGCTCGACAAGGGTCGAGTGGCTGCCTAAAGCGGCCCAACCTTCCCTCCGAGCGTGTTGCGTGTTCACAGTGCTCGTCCTCTGGGGCGTGTTGGAGGCGTGTCTTCCCTGACTGGGCAGCCTCAGCCGGAGTCCTGGCTCTCAGGCGGGGTGGCTCGGCCAGCAGGAGGGCCTGGGTCACAGCTGGAGGCTGACCACAGCGATGGGAGCATCAGCCCTCAGCCTGCTCCGAAGGGGCCAGGAGAGGACGCCGGGGCTTGGTCGACAGCAGACAGGCAGCCCGTCTTGTCCCCTCCCTGGGTGTGTGCTGGGTTCAAACCTCCCTGGCTCATAGGGACCTCGTTGGATTGGACCAGGGCTCGCCCCCGTGCTCTCACGTTAACCGGTCATCTCTGTACAGACCCTTTCTCCAAAAATGCTCCAGGTACACGTCCTGGGTCTTAGGATCTGTGCCATTTGCGGGACGCAATTCAGCTGGCATCTGCAAGCTCATGACGAAGACGTCCTGCTCATGTCTGACACCTGCCACACACGTGCTCCGTGACCTTCCAATGGTGAAGTCGCGGCTGCCTGAAGCCCGGCGCTCATAGCAACGGGACTCTGTCCCACTGAATCAGCTGTCTGTCACTCTACTGTGCTCCACGCTCCCCAACCAGGGGCAGAAGGCTGGGGCCTCTGGGGACCCCCGCAGGATGGAAGCTCTCTCAAAATCAGTAAGGCTTCCACTTCAGGTGAGCACGGCAAACACAGTATCTCTGGCGGGTGGGCTGGATCCGATAACCTGCTCGGGGTCTGTTTGCTCGTAGGTACGGGGTTTTCCTGGCATGGGCTTCGATGAATTGCTTTCACTACTTTCTTGTCACCAACGACTCTTATTTGTTGGCATGGACAATTGTGGTTTCCTTTTTCTCTTTTTTGAACAAATGTTCAAGAAAATCCTAGGAAAAGACAGACTTGGTTTTGATACTGAACGATTTGAGTCATTGTTTCCTCAATGTCTAAGTAATTTGGCAAATGATCAGGATCCAGTGCTCAGGACATGTGGCCCCTCCACATGACTGGATCCTGCCACATAACCAGTGGAGACGCTCCTGGAAGTATGGGGTCATTACCCTAAACAAAACAAGAGCGATGACGTTGCACTAGACGGAGTGCTTGCACAGGGCTGAGCAGAAGCAGGTACAAGCCTACAGCCTAGTCCACACTTTAGTAAAGCAACGAGAAGAAAGGGGGTTGGCAGAACAGGAAAGATAAAGAGGTGGGGTATTCGGGGAAGGCAGTTGTTCTCATCCTGTGGTTTGTTAAAAGCTTCTATATCTTATGAAAAAATAAAAGGCAAATATGTTCATCCTTTAAAATATTTTGGTCTATAATTAATTTTTCTAAATACAATTTAAAATCAACCACGACAGTGCCGACATTTGCTCAATCATCTGGTTGGCAAGTCCTGCTGGAGAGCACTCCAAGGCTGGAAAAGGCCTTCCCTCCTGGTGCTTCGGGCCTCTCTGGCTGCAGACACCTGTCACTGCAGATTGTCCTAGGAATACACGGTGTGTCGGGAGAAGGCACAGATAGAAATGGAGGGCCCAGGCCACTCTGCAGGGTCAACAGCCTCCATGACTCTCCCAGGATCCTGGGCTGACAGACAGCCAAGTGTCTCCCTCCAGCTATGATCACCGCAGGGGGTGCTCATGGTGGGAAGCAGGCCACCCTCTCCATAACCCCATGGAGCTGGCTCTAGGGCTGCCCTGAGGTCTTACCTGCGTGGAACAAATGTGAACCCGTGCTAAGCAGGGTCTCTAAGAAAGCACTTCCTTCCTTCCTACTCCCTCACTCTCCCCTCCCTCTGACTGTGAGATGAAAGCACACGAGAACACCATCTACAAGGAAATCTCTGTTCCAAGATGAAGTTCCCTTCTAGAGAACAGAGCTGAGTGCTTAGACCAGATGAATGTTCAGGTCAGAGAAATAGACAGAAAATAGCAATGACGGTTCCCTGGACGCAGGCGACATCTGTAGCCCTCTACTCCCTCCTGTTTTCTCCTTAATTGCTGGACCCGTTTGGTTCTTTACTGTCCACGATGCTTGTGTTTCCAAAGCATTGTCCCCAGTACAGCAATGCTCAGAGGTGGGGTTTTTAGGAAACAATATCATTGCTCACTGGAATTTTTTTCTTTTAGATCATAGAACTCAAGCTCTTGTGGACAAAATTAAAGAACAACAATTATTTTCAACATTTAAAAATGAATATTCAGCACTGATGAAGGATGCGTTGAACTAGGTCGATCATTGGACCTTGGACTACATCTTGTCCTTGGTTCTGCACTCACTCCTATTCCCTCTCTCTCTCTCTCTCTCCCCTTCTCCACCTCCTTCTGCTTCCAGCTTCCAGGAGCAGGGGGATTTTCCTCTACCACACCCTTCTACCATAGTGTTCTGCCTCACCTTAGACCCAGAGCTACAGTCAATCAGCCACGTGATGAACCTCTGAAATCATGAGCCCCAAAAACTCTTCCTCCTCTAAGTTGTTCTTATAGGTGTTTTGGTCACAGCAGTGAAAAACTGACTCACTCCATATCTCACTGGGAATTTTTTAAATCACAGAATGGGTTGTGATTGTGAATAAGATTTAAATACCAATAAATTCAACATTTAAAAATGAATAACCAAGTCTATCTTCATACTAGATCACCTAAGACACCATTTAAAAATACATTAATTTCCAGCATCCACTTCAAAATTTGAGATTTATTCTGTTGGAGATATAATGGACATCATTGCTTTAAGCTCCCAAAGTAATTCAGTGTAGGGCTGGTATTGAGAAATGCTGGTCTATCCTGTCAAAATACTACTTTTCTAATCATGAAAAAAAATCCTCATTAATTATTAGTGAGTACTCAACAACCTCTTTCAGAAAAGAGTAGAAAAAACACACATTAACATTCCGTGAGGCTTATGCTAATACCCAAAGTAGAAAAAGACATAAAAGAAAAGAAAATTGCAGAATAATAACATTAATGAATATTATTGCAATAACCCTCAATAAAATATCATCGAATCAAATTTAATAATGTATAAAAATGATTGTAACTCATCATTATCAAGTACAATTTATTTTTGGTATGCAAGGTTGGTTCAACATTAAGAAAAAAAGCAATCAATGTAATCCATAATAGCCATAGGCTAATGAAGAAAAATCATGTAATCATTTTATTGATGGAGAAAAAAATACTTGAGAAAACCCATGACAAATTTATTACAAAAAATCTTAGCAAATTAAGAATAAAAGAGAAAGTAATAAGTAACATTTATAAAAACCTATAGTTAACATCATTCTTAATGAATACTTTGTTGATCTTAGATGGATTTGATCCTCTCAGGGTCGGGAATAAGATGAAGGCATTGTGCCCCAGCACCTGTACTTGTCAATGGACAAGAGCCGATTTTTTCCCCCTATATTAGGAATGAAAAACTTGAATTTGAAATTTAAAAATCATTATCATTTGCAATAACATCACACAAAAAAAGACTTGGATATAAATCTATCATGGTGCATACAGGATCAGTATATATAAATTATAAATCACTGATGAAAAGAAGTCGAAGAAGGTCTGAATGGAGAGATATTCTATGTTCATGGATGGGAAGAGTCAACACTGTGAAGGTATCTGTTTTCCCACATGGAACTTTAGAGTCTGTGAAGTCACAATCAAAATGCTGTCAAGTTGTTTGTACACGCAGCACAGCTGTTTGTCCAGCAGTGCTGAGAGGGAGAGCAACGTGGATGAACAGGCCCGACTCAGGACATCGCCTGCCACAGCAAGAAGGAACGGGGGCTCTGGAAGAAAAGAACAGGCAGACCCTTCAGGTGGGAAGGAGAGCCAGAGAGAGCTCACGTCACAGTGAAGAGGCTTGGGACAAAGCCCACACGCATCTGCCCAAACGTGGTGATGCAGGCTTCTGAGGAGCTAAGTGGAGACACAGACCGTGCACCTGCAACGCTGACTCAAAGCTGGATTCCACGACTAATGTGAAGCACTGGACTGTAAAGCTGGAAAACACAGGGGAGAGTTCTGTGTGGCTGGGTCTGAGCAGGAGTTTAACTCACGACACCCCAAACTGAAAAACACCAAAGAAAAGGTGATGAACTATGTTTTATTAAAATCCAATCTACTCAGAAAAAGTGCTGTTTAGAAAATGAAATACAAGCATAAACTTGCAGAAAATATTCTAAAACACATGTTTGATAAAGAGGTTATTTCCAAAACAACAAAAACCCAATTTAAAAAATGGCCAAAGATCTGAATTGAAACTTCACCAAAAAGGTATGCAGATTTCAAATAAACATAAGAAACCATGTTTAAGTCTGTGTTTCATTAGGGCAGTGAAAATTGAAACAATAATATCAGCAGGACAGGTGGATTAGCTTGTTGAGATGGGGAGTTTTTGCTGCTGTTGTTTTTGGTTTTGTTTTAATTAGGAAAGGAAAAGACACCACCGGAGCCACGGTTAGAAAGAGGAAGAGGATGGGAATCCTCCTTCACTGTGGCTGGGACTGAAGGGAAGACTGATTCTGGAAGGTAGTTTGCAGCTTTTATAAACTAAACCCAATGCTGCCCTGCAAGCCCCCAAGCAACGGCTTCTGCAAGTACTTCCCAGCTGACCCTGGGCCATGTCCACACAACAGCAGGCACAGGGGTGTCCTTGGCTCTGCAGCCACCCCAAACCAGAAGCAGCCAAGGTATGCTGTAATAGGTGAATGAACACACACAGTCTTGCGTGTCCTCACTACAGAATACCCTGCAGCAACAAGAAGGGACGATCACGCGTGGGCTGTGCAGGTTGAAGGCCTTTCACACGTGGCTAGCCAAAATGAGGTTACAAGCCTCCTCTACCAGACTGCCTCTGTGCTGCGACTCAGGAAGTCCCTCATCTCTACTTTGAGAACTTTCACTGATCAACACAGAATTAAAAATAGCTTTGGGTAGGCAAACATCGGGTAGGTCGCATTCTTCTGAAGTACAGGATGAAGCATCTTCCGTTTTTGTTGCAAAAGCTACAGCTGGTTGTCATTTTCAAGTGAAATGGTGTGGGCTGATGCAAACTGGATCCTATTGATTCATTAATATCCATCCTTAGGAATCAAAATTAATGACTCAAAATCACTCATGGTTATTAAAACTTTAGACTTCCATTGTTAGTTAACAATTTCTTGTTTAAAACATATGAGTGACCCAGTTTTTAAAATATTTTTTTAGTTGTTGATGGACCTTTATTTTATTTATTTATATGTGGTGTGAGACTTGAACCCAGTGCCTCACACGTGCTAGGCAAGTGCTCTACCACTGAGCTACAACCCTAATCCTCATTGTTAACATTTCTATGTGTGTATTGCTATGTGTTTTTAGATGATGAAACTATAAATATTTTATAATATTTTATAATGCAAATGTTGATTTTTACCTTGATATTTGAGAATAAGAAGTATTCAGGCAGATAAAATGCTTTTCTATCCAAGAACTAGTTGAAGTTGACTGCCATGATGGAATACTTTGCTGTGTGTTGAACACGCTGGAGCCCAAGTGCTCTCAGTCCAAAAGCTGCACAAAATAATTCCAATTCACTGAGGGAAATTTTGTGTTGGAGACATAAGTACAGGAAGCTAAGAAAGCACAGACAGGAACCCCAGAAAAATCAGAAGCATCCTGGAAGAAATGCATTGGGAGAAAATAAACTTTATCCTAATAGAAGCAGACACTAACTAATGCTGATTACGGGATCGTAACGCTTTGTGTCTGTTAAGTATTAATGAAGAATCTATACAAAGAGTAAAATTAAAATCGCACAATCATTAAAGCAAGTCATTAGAACTCCAGTGGAGGGTGAAAGTGGAATCAGATGTTCTTGTCACCAGGAACGACCGACCGACTACGGCACTGGAAAGCCCACATCATGCCACAGAAAGCCACAGAAAGCCACAGAGAGACGTTATGGTGCTGTTGCGTGTGTGATGCAGGCAAGCCAAGCTGCATTTGTCTTGTTCACGTAGGAACTGAGCTATATAGTGAAGTCGGATTTTAAAGCCACGTGTACACCTTCTGATTGCCACCTGAAGAAGTCAGCTGCACAGGCATCCGTGGTTCCCAGACACTCAATTTCTGCCCAGAAAATCATTAGGCAGCGTCTTGGTTTGGAATCCTGGTATATTTTATCCCCCTAACTCCGTATTGGGAGGAGATGCTACCAGCCTTCTGTGTACTGTAAATCTCTCCTCCTGGAGGAGAGACCACAGAAGCAGCCGCTGCAGATGCTACACGAACACAGGGCACTAAATCTCCAGTTAATTGACTGAGTGGCAAATGACTCTCTCTGTTAAGCAGATTTTAACATTTCAAAATGCTTTTCACATCTATTTTTAATCTTGAATTGCAATGTTTGTAAAAGAGCATACAGTACACACTACAAAATAATAGAAAAAACTTGCAAAACAAGCAACAAAATTAATCATAAAACCATTGCCTGATTTCACGTTCAGTAAAACATTGAGCTCATATTATGATAATTATCAGCAGTGCCCTTTATGTGTCACATATAAAAATAGAGATCTGCAACTTTGCTGTGTTAAATAATAAATGGGATTGATATAGACACTGATAAACCTGTGTTTCTCAATCTAATATTAGTAAAAATAAAGCTCATATCAAACGTGTATTGTCCCATCAGGATGTGGCAGGCAAGACCTTCCCACGTCAGTCCAGTACATCCCGCGTGCTCCTGAGGGATCCTTGAGTGGGGTTGCTCCCGCTTTACAGATGATGAAATTATGACCTTGCCTAACTCACGGGTAAATTGCCCAAGATCTTGCAAATACCAAATTGTGGGTCTGGGATTTTGACTCTGGATTATATAATCAATAAATTATGACAAAGCCAATTAATTTATTCACTTTCTCCACCACCTCCTCCCTGAGCAATGTGACATTTGAGGAAAGTGTCTTGTGATGTGGCTGTCAGATGACTTTATTGATAGCAATTTTCACCCTTAAATTCCAATACTTACTATATCACCCGTGTGTGTGTGTGTGTGTGTGTGTGTGTGTGTGTGTAGAGGAGGAAAGGTTTATTTGAGGGTTTATTGCTTCAGAGGTCTTAGTCTGTTCCTTGGGGCTGGAGGTGAGGCTGAACATCATGGCAGGAAAGTGTGACAGAGAGAAGCAGCTCACATGTGATCAGGAAGCAGAAAGAAAGGTCTCCACTTGCCAGTCACAGATATACACCCCAGAGCCACGCCCCAGTGAATCACCTCCTCCAGCCACACCCCACCTGCCTCAGACACCACTGGGCTAATCCCATCAGACAGGATCCACTGATTAGTCAAGGCTATCATCCAGTCCTCCTACTCCAAACCTCGCATTGTCTTAAACGTGAGCTGTTGGGAGCACCACATCTGAACCATACCACTACTTTTATAGGAGAAAACTCTACAAATCCAGGAGTTACAAATAACAACAGGAGGGTAGAAGATTAATGGGAAATACAAGTAAAATATTTTCCAAAATTCAAGCAGGCCTGCACATCTTGTTGGGAGTGTGAATATTGCCATTTCATCAGCAACGTGGGGTAGGGCTCGGTTGTGGGGTCTAGACACATAGCTACAGACGTACAGACCTGCGTAAGTCCAGCACCATGCTGGAAGCCTTTTGAGATGGGCCTTCAGTTCTCTTCTTTAAGATAAGAATTCGTGTTGGTGCACCTGACGTCAGCTCTGTAGCAACCAGTCATGGTGCACACGGCCCTGCAGACGGCCGAAGGACTGAGGTGGACCTTCAGAACAGCCAGTCGAGGTCGGTCCAGCCACGCAGCGGCAGCGACCCCAGGAAGCTGTGCTCCTCAACCTCTCGGGCTCCTCATTTTGAATGGGCAAGAGGGGCTGCGGATTCAGCTCAGGGGTAGTGCGCTGGCCTAACCTGCTGGAGGCCCTGGGCTCCATCCCCAGCCCTGCAATCCATCAGTCAGTCAGTCATGGGGAAGAGGAGCAGTAAGCACCTGGCCAGTCCACTTTCAGAACTGGAATGAGGTCTTGGTGTGGAGATGTGAACTAACGCTGCACCAGCCTGTGTCACTGCCAGCTGGTCACAGCCAGGACCGTTGCCATAAAGACACGATGGTCCCTGGAGTGTGTGCTTGGCAGCCAAGGAGCCCTGGCTTCATGCAGCCCTGGGATACGGCTCTGAGCCTCCACGGAGTCCGACTTCATTGGGGCCATTGGAAGGAGAAAGAGCTTGAGGGAGGACCGAAGACTGAGAACCACTTGTCTCACAGAAAAAGGACCCCAAAAACAGGAACGAGCGAGTGATCCGGGCCTTCACCAACCTCTGTGAGGCCTTGGTCCCTGAAAGTGGAGGCTGCTACTGTCCTGTGGAAATGTCTGATCCCACGAGTTCTCCAGGCCAGTGGTGGGCCCATTGCCCTGCAGGCTGCAGGTGCCTCTGGGCTTCGCATCTCCAGACCTGTTCCCCGGCTCATGCTCCCAGAGCTCCCAGCTCTGCATCCATGGCCCACGGCAGGAGCACGTTATCTGTGCTGCTGAGACATGTCTCCTGTGCGAAGCTCTTGAAGACAGAAAGGGGCCTCTGCACGTGGAGCATGCTAACGCCACTTGCTTGTCCATCTGTGCTTATTCTAGAGAACAGTCAGATCAAGGTGTGGAATTCAGCGGGGAACCTCCCAGCTGACTCAGGGTCACTGCTCCACAATCACACTCAGGTTCCCGTTGACAAATGTGCGCTCGGCTGGCAGTGGGAAGAGTAAGGTATGTTCCAGGGCCCTAGTCCAGCTGAGGCTTGAGGAGAGGAATGTTTAACTTGCAAAGCAGACTCGAGATGTCACATGAACAAAGCCAGCGGCTTTGGTTTGGAGTAAGTTCTTGGCTCATGGTCTGCTTCACGAAGGAAACCAGCGAAATGCCGCCTGTCGCCACTTAGCACTCGTGAGAGGGCTGAAGGGAGAGCAGAGCACCCCTCAGCTGCCACCGGTCAGGTCTCCCAGGCCTGACGGACCCGGAGTCTCTGGCAGCTCCTCACAGGGCCACTCAGGAATCCCAAGGAAATGCAGTTCAGGGAGGGGCAATTTGTGGGAGGAAGCCTTTCTTCTTCTTCCGTGAGCTGCGGATTTTGCTGTGACGAAATGTTGACACCGCAACAGATTCGCCATGAGCAGAGCCTGTCTCGGCACTTAGCTGCCTAGACACGGAAGTGAGTCAGCTCTGCTCTGCAGCACTCACTCATGTAGGGCGTAAGCACATAGAATCAACTGTCAGCACCGTCAGGTGCCAAGCGCTTTAACCCGGGCGTCCCCAAGCCGCCATCTGGGCGAGAGGGAGGGATTCCTGCCTGTGGAGAGTGGTGAAGGTCCTCACACGGGCATCCGGCGGTTTTGGAAGATGGATGAGTTTTGCAGCTGGGAAAGGGAGGGATGATGGCATTTGGGGTATGTTGGAGTGTGTGGTGCCATGGGAAGACCTGCGGCATCCCGGGGACCAGGCAGGGAAGATGGGTCAGGCAGAGTGCTGCTTGCTGGGGCTGACGGGGCAGGACTTGGAGACCTGGGGAAGTTCCAAATTCTTTGCACTAGGCTCTGACAAACCCATGCTTTATCCTGAGCACAAGGAGACAACAACACTTTAATACGCAGGGTGCAGGATAGGATGAGCTTCTCAGGAGGGTGACTTCCACAGTAAGAGTCTGAGACCGCTCGGGACATTCAGCACGTTTTATGACATCTGAAGGGATAGGAAGACTCAAGAAGTAAATAAGGTACATTGCCATCTGAAATTCTGCATCAAGAACCACCAAGAGGGGTGGGGGGATAGCTCAGTTGGTAGAGTGCTTGCCTTGTAAGCACAAGGCCCTGGGTTCAATCCCCAGCACCCCCCCAAAAAAAATTAACTTGGGCTGGGGAGATAGCTCAGTTGGTAGAGTGCTCGCCTCACAAGCACAAGGCCCTGGGTTCAATCCCCGGCACCGCAAAAAAAAAGAAAAAAAAAAAAAAGAACCACCAAGACCCTGTGACTCTGAGAAGCAGGAGCAGGACTCTGGAGCCAGGGGACCAAGCCCCAGTTAGAGATGAGTGGGCACATGTGTTGCCCACAGGGACTGGAGCCAGGAACGAGGGGCCGGTTGCCAGAGCAGAGATCACCGACCAGGGAGGGCTTGGACGTGTTTGTGCTGATTTCACTTTGGACACAGCAAAGGTGACACTGGACCAGTGCATCTGTGAGCATGCAGGGCACAGGAGGGGACAGTGGTAGGCGACCCTTCAGGAGCAGTGGTTTGGGGCTAAATCTTGAAGGCCTCTAAAGACAGGACACTGTCCATTGGAGAATGCAGTCAGCAGACCTGTGAGTCATTACGTGGTAGGGAAAGCGGGGACAGGGATGTGAAGTGGGGGAGAGTCACGGATGCCTCCAAGATCCTGAAGGCAGCTAAGGGAGGTGGCTAGCATGCATTTTGTCCTAGGGCATGAAGGAGAATCACCAAACGTCACCACTAAAGTTATGCGTGTGTCTCAGTAATGGCCAGAATTGCCCAAAGCTGTGCGTGGCTGGCCCTAAGGAGCAGGGAGTCAGCACCGTCGTCCACTGGCTGGATGTGGAGCAGGCAAGGGAGAAGACAGCCCACAGACAGGCGGCAAAAGGGAAGAGGGACATCCAAGGAACACGAGAGCTGTAAAGTCTGAGAACGTGGGAAACAGGTGAGCACTCTGACCTGTTTCAATCACCCATCAGGCGGCCCTGCAAGTAGACCCTTCATAAAGCAGGAATTCTGACTCCTAGCAACTTCTTTTAAGGGACAGAAATATATGAAACAAACTGGAATCATTTTCATAAAAATTGTAACATTATTAAATACTAAAATTTAAGTTACCTAATATTTTTCTGTATGTAAATAGCCTCCTTGCGAGGTGGTACTGGAAGAGGAGAACACTGTTAATAAGCAGAAATGCATGAGAAATAGAGCCAGTGGCTCCTTTTTCTCCTTTCCTACTCTTACCTGGACAGTCATCATTTAACATTTTTTTCCATCACTTCTACTTGCAATGCTACTTTACTAAAGCAATTTTACAGTCATTAAAACAATCAGCTATAGCAGATATTCACTTGGGACTGAACTATTTGAAGCCCATGTCGTGTCGAATTTCATTTATTGAAATAGAAATGATGTCCAAGCACACAAAAGACACAGACATTGGAAAGGCGCCCCAGCCCACAGTGCACATGCCCCTGTGGATGGCTGAGTTGCTTCTTGCTCTTCTTCCTGTTAAAGGAATAACTCAGCATGGTGTTGCTTTTATGGTTACTGTTTCGGTTTCCAAGAGCAGGTCTCTTTGGCGTGGACCATATCACTGGTATTCACAATTTACTTACCGCTGGACTTTCCATACCCAGGTTGCATAGGGAAGACTGGTAGCAGGACGATCCATCTGTGCAGCAGGGATTAAGATGCGAGAAGCTGCCCTGCCCACCACGCAGGCTCCCTGCAGGGGTCTTCCCCGATACCATGCATCTTTGTTGGGCTGGTACCAAAAACTCCCGCAGGCAGGGAGCATAAGCCACAGACGAGGTTCCCACAGTCCTGGAGGCTGGGAGTATGAGCTCAGGGTCACCGTCTTCTCCCCATGTTGTCGCGTGCAGGAAGGGGAAGGGGACTTTCCAGAGTCTCTCGTGGGCTCCCCCCTTGTGACCCAGTCACCTTCTGTAGTCCCACTTCCTAAAACCAGCACACGGAGAGTTGAGGATTTCAGCATTCAAATGGTGGACATTCACAGTCATTCAGACCATAGAAGCAGCCCAGAGATGTAAAGGAAAGGCAAAACCTAGAATTAAATATGAAGGACGCTAGACTGCCACAGTCCACAGTCCACAGTTAATGTCTTAAGGCCTACAGTAGCATCATAAACACCCTTTCCTTTGGCTTAGAATCTTAGTTTTCATTAAATGGCAAATCCATCCAATCACATCAAGATATGAAGTCATTATTAAACAACAAGTAGAGTAAGTATTGGAGTCGTCATCAAATCCTAGAAGATTCACCTGGGGCCTTTCTAGGACAGCATTATGATATATGGCCAACATTACAGGCTGCATGACCTTTCCAAAGTTATTTTAGCTTTCATAAACCTCATTTTCCACACCTATGAAGTGGAAATAATAAAAAATACAGGATAATGTCATAAAAATTAAATGCGATAATAAAGGTAGAGCGTACGATAGTAACCTGTCACCCATGGGGCATATTCCAGGTCCCCAGCATGTGCCAGAAACCTTGGATCGTAGAAACCCTGGGTACACATGTTCCTTTACACACAGAACCGTGATGAATTTCAGTTTATAAATTAGGCACAGTAAGACGTTAACAACAATTACTAATAAGAATAATGATAGCAATGCCCCCTCATAAAAGTTATGGGAATGTGCTCTTGCTCTCTCTCTCAAGATGGGGAATTTATCACGTAATATTTTGGGATTGCCGTTGGCCAAGAGTCATTGATACCACATAAAGTGAAACTGCCGATGTGGGGATCCCTGTAGTGGACACAGGGGAGGCAGCACGCATCCACCCTGACCTCGGCCTAGGGGTGGGGAGTTGATCAGGTCTTAAAATGTCCATGGTAAAGCACACGCTTGCTGCTAGGATTTCAAGCCTTTTACAGGCCCTGTTTTCTCAAGCAGCTGCATATGAGAAGACCTGGGAGTTCCTGGGTGGAATCATTTCCATGATGTTGATTCCTTGGCATCCCTGAGTGTCCATCTCCTTAGTGGCAACAGAGCATCCATTCTTTGCTTAATCTGAGAACGCCCCAAATGCCAAGCAAAACATGCTTGCAAAGACAAACAGAGCCCTTTGGAGTGCCTGGGTCTTTGCTCCTGAGAGCCCCCAAGGCTCAGGTGAGGGGGCAGCAGAGGTTAAGGCCAGAGGGAGCTTAGGGACCTTCCCCACGCTTGCTGCAATCACACAAGACTCGTCCCACCAAAACTGGTCTGGTCACCAGGAAACATCCAGGGACACAGCAAAGTCCCTCTGAACACTCTCGGCTATCTTTCAAGAGAGAAACTTCCAGAGAAAGCCAGAGGGAGCTTCATTTGCCTCCTGGAGGAGCAAAGCTGCAGATACTCCACAAGTTTCTTTCTCCCAGAGGAGAGGGCAGCAGGGAAGGAAGAGAGTCCCAAGAGGCAGAGAATGCCCCATCAGTGCTTCTTGCTGAAAATCTGGATTATAACACCATTTCCAAAGACAGAGCAGCATTGAAGCCCAGTGCCCAAGTTGGGGAAGCCCAGAGGCCATTGGCACGCTTGCTAACGTATCACACACAAGTCAGAAACACGTACACGTGGTCACACCTACACACTGCAAATGCACATACACACATGCTCTCGAAGCACACATGTACACACGTGCCACACACATACATGCATGTTCACATACCACATGTGTACACACAAACCCATGCACCTCACACAGACACCCATGCCCACACGCATCCCAACATATACACACACCACACACATACACAAGTTCACACTCACACGCTGTAACAGTTGCAGAGTCTCATCCAAACACACACTTAGCTACCAGGTTTCCCTCAGCTTGTGTTCTCATCCTCTCCCTCCAGGACGTAATGACTGGGTCCTTTCCTTCAGGACCGTGGAAGCCGGCGCAGGCTTGTCCTTGAGGCTGAAGTCCTCCCTCAGTCCGCTGCCCACTGCAGGCGTCCGTCCACGATGATGCCACCTTCCTGGCGTCCTGGCTGCTCCGTCTCTGCTGCCTGGCACCTGGGGCCGGTGTCTCCCTCAGTGTGGAGGGAAGGCTCCCGAGACGTGGCGTGGTGGTGAGAGGTCTGCTCCCTGTCTCTTGCACATTCCGATACTATTATTAGATTTAGTCCTAGACAGAGGAAAGTGCAAGATGTAAAACAAAGATCGCAGCACTCTGCTCAGTTACCACCGCCCGGAGGCCTACAGCCTCTGAAATAGCAATACTCAATTTCCAGGACCGTAAGAAAACCTGCACCACCATGGGAAATGGCCACGCCTTCTCTCCTCGCCTGCTTCCCTGCCCTTCCTTCCCGTTCACTCCCACTGTGGAGCTCCGGCAGTGCCCCAGGAACGTGAGCAGGTGGCAGGAAAAGCAGGGGAGGGTGGCGGCCTTGTCCCTGAGTGGGGAGGACTTTGCAGGCGGGGTTCACAGGGCCCAGAGGTGTGCGGGGGCGTCCACAAAGGGTGGGTGGCCTCCCGCCCAGTGAGGCGAGGGTGCCCGCATGGAAGGGGTGACAGGATGACGGCTGGGCAGTCACCTACGGGAAGATGGAGGCGAGAAGATGTACATCAAGGGTGTGTTTGGGGCATGGCGGGAGTGGGCTTCCTGCAGGTGGAGAGGGCACGGCACGAAGACGGAGGGAGACAGAATCCTGCAGGCCGGGACTGGGCTGGACACACCTGTGTGGACTTGGCTGTGAACATGTGAACATAGGCACAGACCTGCATGGTCCACACGAGTGAGTTACGTGTATGTGGGTCACACGGGCTCCCAGCTGTCCCCACTGACGAGGGCTGGACCTGTGGGGCACCAGGGCAGGAAGCACTCACGGTCCCAGACCCGGTTATGAAGCCAGTCTTTGCTGGACGTTACCAGAGCCGCTCAGAGAACTAGCTGCTGAGAACACCAGCAAGTCTGGAGCATCGTGGCCGGTTCTCAAGGAATCATGGGGACACGCCAAAAGGACGCAGAGGCTGGCCTGACGGGCCTAGCACAGGGGCAGTCTGGGACGATTTGAACATCAAAATAAAGACTGACAGTGTGGTTTTTAACGCCCTGAATCAAGTGGAAAACACAAGTCCTGTTGATACAAGTAAATGAATCGCTGACCTGCCTGTTAGGGAATGGAAGGCTCACACTGACGAAGAACTCACCACAAGATGCTCGTCCATCAGCAATGGGAACAGTGAGCTGAGCTCGGAATAACCTGAGAGGCGCTCCCTGACCAAGTGCAGAGCGAGGGTCAACCCCAGCGGCCCTTCGGGTGCAGCAGGATGCTCGCTTCTGTGAGCTTCCTGCCAAGGATGCAGACCCGAGCAAGCCTCAGCGCACACCCAGGCCCGTGGCCTTGAAGATGCTCCCGTTTGTGAAACTGTGCAAGACTTTCAGGGTGCTCACGGTAATGGGCACCTGTGAAACATTCGCTTTCTCTGGGGGACAGGAGTGAACTCCAGGGAGCGGGACTGGCTTTGGACTGGACGTCAACAGAGTATTGAGGCAGATTTCACTGCTGCCATGATTAAGCCATGGTGATGTAGGAACAGACCCTCCTGAGTAGGAAGCCACTCTCCGGGACCCAGGGGCAAGGGCGCATCCCAAGCAGTTATTCTCAGATAACTTTAAAGGTACTTGTAATTTTTTCGAAAGTTTGAAAGTGATTCAAAATTGACAGAATAATACATAGAAATGAAGATGGCTACATGGGCTTTACCTGCACCCGGCGAAGATTTCCCTGCTCTTCCAATTTACATAGCTCAGATCCAGAACAAGTACGTACAAAAAGCTCACCAAATTAATGAATAAAGAAGAAATTGGGGGCTGGAGTTGTGGCTCAGTAGAAGAGCACTTGCCTAGCATGTGTGAGGCACTGGGCTCGATTCTTAGCACCACACAAATAAATGAATAAAACAAAGGTCTATCAACATCAAAAAAAATTGAAAAAAAATTTACTCTTTTTTTATAAATTGCAGTCTATAAAATTACCTTTCAAATATATCTATGTTCTTTTGAAATCTTATTAGCATTAGTAACTATTTACATAAGATTAAAATAGAATTTCCCGCCATGTGTAGGAAATTTTCAGGCATACTCCTGTGTAAACAATGCAATTAATTGTAAGCCCAACTGTGCCCAGCTGAGATCCAGGTAGACTGGTTTACATACTGAGGTCTGTCATCTGTCACAAGCAGGCAGCACCAGGGCTCCAGGTCTGGAGGAGGCCTGTCCACACAGAGAGCCAAGGGGTCATGTCTCAGCATCCCCTTCAGGAGCACACCCCCTTGACCTGACTTCCTTCCTTCAGGTCCGGCCTCCAAATGGTGCCTCCAAATGGAACCTCCCAACAGTGCCTCAGGCTCTGACCACAGCAGCAAAACACGGACCTTTGGAGACGTTCCACATCCAAACTGTAGCACCTGTTTACTTACAGAATGCTTGCAGAAGGAAATTCATCTCAGCTTCAAAGCAGCCTTAAGAAAGTTATTATTTGCCCCAATTTAAAATATCAACCTCAAAGAATGTATTATTTGATTGAAGATTATTGGTCATTTATCAAGTGAAGATTTAAAATTCACATCCTTAATTCTCAAGTCTATGTTCTGGCTTCAATATCTGTAGTTCATGTTATAATGACATAGTTATTTGATATAATATATACTATTTACAAAGCATCTAGTAATATTATAATATGATAAAAATATAAAACAGTTCCTAGATATTATACTAATATATTGTTGATATAACACTAACCAATTCCATATAAACTGCTTTAATTATAATGTAGATTTTAAATTCAATGATGTGTTCTTCTGCATTATACAATTTAAAAAAACTGAGCTGGTTTCACAAACAAAGGAATTAAGTTAACAGTGAGCTGAAGTCTGTTTCAGTGTAAAAAAAATACAAACACTTAAGGTCAAATTCATTAAATTGTTGTGGGTTTCATCGTGCACAAAACATTTAGGTTCACTAAACAAATATGGCTGAAGGAACATCAAAGATATTTCAATATGACAGAACCAGAAAAAATAAATTGGATCCAACTGACTTTAACTATAGACCTGTCAAATAGAACAGGATTTTAACATGTCTCTTCTGCTACATATTAGTGAGGAATCTGTCTGATCAGTAAAAAATAAAATCCCACAGCTATTATATCAAAGTAATTAGAACCTCAACGGTGGGCGAAAGTGGAATCAGATGTTGTTTCTGAAAGCTATTAAGTACCTAAGGTGAGTTTTTGTAAGTCTGGTTCATGAGTTTGTAAACTTATTAAATGAAAAGTTTATCTTATAATGAAGATTGTCAACTCAAATTTCTTAGGGTCTAATAGAAGATAAGCATATTATGTTCATAGGGATATAACATTAAGCTTTAAAATATGAGGTCAATGAGTATTACTAATAATAACAAAACTTACGAGAGTTATGTAGGAGAAACACTCCAGAATAACCCACCAACTTTGGGATCTTCCATTAACATTACAAATTTCAAGGGTGCTGGCCTTATTGTTATGAGTTGAGTATAACCTAGCTCGACGGATCATGTTGCCATGAAAAATGTTTTACTAAAGAGTATACTGTGGAATTATCTAGATTTACCACATAATACCTGAACAAAAGGGAGATTTTTATTGCTGTGGTCAAATTTTCAAGTTTCCCTTCCTCTTCATGGGCAAGCATGAAGCATTGTGAATGATACAATAAATTTGATACAAATCCACATTTTCCCACCAATTCCAGTTAAATTACACAGACCAGTTCCCTGGTTGGGAATTACATGATTGACACTAATATTCACGATGAAGAAAATTCTGTGCAAGCAACAAAAGTAGCAGGGTCTTTAACACTCTTTCCTGCCACCCCTTCAAAGTCACGGCAGGAATAAAATCTCACCTGGAAGAGTCACCCAAGTCACTGAGGCCCAGAGTGAACTGGCTGTGGTGGCCACGCCCCTTTGTTGGTGGGTTGCAGAGTTCCTGTGGCCGCCTCCCACGTGGCACCACTGAGGAGGGTCCAGTCCACCACATCCCTCGATGCACCGCAGAGACATCTGTCTGAGCAGGACTTACCCTTGGTACCACGTTTTCAATATGACAGAACTAGAGAAAATGTATTCACGTTACCCCTTAAAAATCAGAACCAATTTTACAAGTTCCCACATCAACCCTTGTTAGGATCTAGGTAAGTTTTATTCATATAGCTTTAAGTAACTTTCAGATAAGCATCCAGTGGTGCTGACCACTGATCTTTAAAGGTCACTTTTTATAGCTCCTTTGAAATTTTGCTTTAGCCTAAGGAAAATGTTCCAAAACTTAATTGACTACATGTTGTACAGAAAAATTACTTTAAATAAATATGCTCCTTCAGGAATTGACCATGAAAATATAAATATAGGTGCATATAAACATATATGTAAAGTCTCATATATACTTGGAAAAATTTAGACCTTCCAAGGTGGACCTGAGGCAGGAAACTTTTCATCCTTCAACTGAGCTATGTGAATCTTCATTACATCACTTTCTAGGTTTTAAAATAGTATTTTCCCCCTAGAACTGTGAGGAACAACTAAAATGTTATTATTTCTATAAAAAAAAACATTCTCAACAAATGTTAGACTATGAAATTGTGCATGATGTTCCATAACAAAGAGTTTTCAAATTAATCTCTGTAGAAAAAAATGTAATTTGCAAAGGAAGAATAAAAATACATACATGAATCATTGATATTTTGTTACATAATCAGTTAACAAACTTCTGTCTGTTTAATAAAGAGACACTGGGACAGTGGCTGATGGAATGGGCTGTCTGCTCCTTCAGCCTCGTCCTGTGGAAGGTGGAACCACGTCTTCCATCTTTCCTTCACACAACTGGCTTCTTTATGATGCAACCCATCAAGTCATGCCAATGTTTTATCCTCAAAAGTCATCTCGTTCGTTGCCTAATTGCTTAGCTGTGCACCTAGTGCTGAGGTTCTGGGTGGATCCCCCAGGTCCTGAGAAAATCCTGTAAGATCAAGTAAATTGCACAAAATCTCTCTAGTTCCTTATTTCTGGCTCCTCTCTGAAGTACTAACACATCCTAGTGCTGTATGGAACGCAGTGCCGCCTCCCCCTTCTATTCAGCTGACCTTCACCAAATGGGCACCCGCGCTGACTGCCCTTGGTCAGTGTCCTCTTTCCCATTGAACCGGCTCTGTGTTGGGTTCACAGAGAAATGAGGACATTATCCCAAGGAAACAAGGGCCCTCTGCAATTCTGATTGGTCCTTTCAAGCCCCAAGCCTATATTCTTCACAGTCTGCTCCTTTGTGCCCAGTTATCACCTCAGACTTGGGTAACCACAGGAAAGCCACGCTGGGAGGACATGCAAGTGTTCCAGGCAGGGAGAGGACGCAGGCTCCGAGAGCCATGAGCCATCATGTCCTAAGGGCCTACTCACGTTAATGGGTTGGATGAGAAGGAGACACACGGGCGCCTGTAGACATAAACCAGACGGGGCCTGGAGGGGCTTCTGCCCACACAATGCCTCTGGATCTGAATTTCCAAAAGTCACATTTTTCACTTTGGCGGAAAACTTCACTGGATACTGAGTAATAAAAAGCAGAGCCCAGAGGAGTGGTTGATCCTGTCACCTTATCGTTGGTAATGGACATGAAAGAGAGTGACAGACCCACAGCAAGCCGCTGGTTCAGTGGCTCCTTCCTACCCAAGCGTCAGGAGCTGCCCTGGGCAGCCGGGCTCCTGAAGGGGCCGGCTTTGCTCTCTGTGTGCGCAGGCAACCTGTTCCACACACCCTGCCAGAAATTTGGGTTTTTTGACTGCCAATCTGATCACGTAAAAGCCATTGTCACCTGCAGGTTAATGTCTGAGCTCCTTCCCTGGACCACGTTGGAGGGCTTGAGTGCACAGGTTTTAGACTCGGCTCCTGTTGCTCCCCAGCCGGACTGCACTGAGTGCTGCTCCCGCGATGCTCAGTGCTCTTTCTCACCCCAAGCTTCCGTGTGTGCTCTTCTCCCAACTGGAACGTCCCCTCTTCTCCAGTCCCTGCTTCGCCTGATCCGCTACTGGAGACTGACTCATCCTTCGGAGCTGGCTGGATGTCAACGAGTCCACTTGCTTGCTCCAAATTATCTGGTCTTTAGAGGAATTGGTGTCAGTACTTAGGCTTAATAGTCATTGAGGAAACATTTGGAAATGAAATATTGGAGTGTTTACGTTTGCAATTGGACTTTTCAGTCATATAATGCACGATTCCTGTTTCCTTAGAGTGAATGTACTTACCTCTCCAGTGCAAACTCTGGCCCTCGACATGGAGGAAGTATAATGGGAACCCCAGGTTTGGTGTTTTCAACCAAGCCATCCCAACATATCTGAAAATTTCCCCAGAACCTACCTTCTGAGGGCCGCCCTCTGTGTTCTAGGTCCTTGCACACCATTTCAGCCACTGCCACTTCACGGTCTCCCTAACTCATCTCCCCACGTGAAATACTGCCTTCCTGGAAGTCCTAAAAGGAGACAAACAGCGATTCAAGTTCCTTGCAAAAAGCAAGCCGTTTTGTTCTGTCCAGTTCTCCCCTGTCAGGAAGCACCAGCCTCGAGGTCCCTTCCCTGTCTCCCCACGTGCCCTCCCCTGGAATTTCAGATTGCTTCGTCTCTGATGAAAACCAAAAGGAATTCAATCTTCTTTGACTTTTATTCAAATGCTCACAAGTGCTGAGGTTTAGAAACATGTCTGCGAAGGGCAGCACCCCTGAGATCAGGGCTCGGCTTCCCGACGCCAAGGTCCTTCCGTCACTCCTGTTTTGGGGACCCAGCCCTCTCCTTCCTCAGGGCAACCTCACCCGCACACCTTTAACGGCAGCACCTGACTCCAACAGCAAAGCTCCCGTTCTTACGAAGTCCCTTCACCAATGCGCTCAGCTGTCAACTGTTCACACAATAAAACTAAGAGGCACAAAGAGCGTCTGGGAGCTTGGAAAGCATCCAGCCGGTGTTGCGCCATGCCTGTGTGCGGTGTGAACAGCACACCACACGCATGGATTTCTGAAGGTGTCTGTTACAAACCATCGCCACGTTCTTGTAAGATGTGTCATTTTATCACCACTGTCTAGAGCTACAGCGGAACAGTCACCCCAGCTTACTAAGTAAAACACGTACCTAGTGGGACCACAAAGCAATGACTGTACCTTGCACAACATGGGACTTAAAATCAGTCTCACATTTGCAAATGTCAGGATGATTATTATCACAGGAGAAAGAAAGGCCAGGCTGTGCATCCAGTGCGGTGACTGGCAGATTACCTCATCTATTCTGTTGTCTAGGAAAGTCTTTGGCTCCTCACACTCATCTAAAAATGGACAGTGTTGTAATGCTAATAAAAACATGACAAATTGTGAAACAATCAGAGTCACAGCAGAACATAATGTATTCAGCAGACTTGCCACCAGAAGCCCCGACGGGACAAGAGAAGTCTTCGTGAGTGTTTCTCAAACATCACAGGACATGAGATCCTTTAAACTCCCTGCAGCACTAGGGCTCCACACGGATCCAGGGGTCTCAACTGCACAAGCCACTCAGGCGACCCTGAAGTGGTGGTGGTTCACCCTGGAGACAGTTGACCAGGAATATGAATGACCTCAGGAACTTCCACCAAACAGGACGTCACTGCCGGGCCAAGAACGAGGTGATACATGTCAGCAAATCAGGAAGAATGTCGCTTATAACATCAGCAAAGTACTTCTTGCTGTGGGCCTCTGCTGTCCTCTTGAGCGAGGGGTTCATCCCCAGCCCCTGAGTGCCCCATCAGACTGGCTCCGCAGGTGGGATCATCTCCTTCACAGAGATCAAGATGGTTTTTACAACAGCACCTCAAGCACCTGCTCAGTTCAGGGTAGAGCGGCTGTCTGAAATCTGGAAATAGGAAAAGAGATCTCAGTCCTTCAGTGTTGTGCTAGACTTGGATTTTCTGATTTGTTGTTATGTTATTCTGGAGGTGCAGAGATAATATGTAGGTGTTTATTTAATAGATATACAAATTACTTCTGTTAAGTGAATAAGCCCAGACATAAGATAAAACTTCAGACTTAAGACTATAAGATATTAACCAGTTTTATATCTATTCAAACATATTCTAGTCTCCTTTTAATCAAATTTCCTCATATTTCTAATTTCTAAAAGGCTTTTTTGAATTGACATAAACATCATAATTTCTTCCTCATTAATTAATGGATTTATTAAAGTCTTTGACATGAGTGTTATGGTGTAGATGTGATGTGGTCCCCAGAAAGCTCTTGCTAATGCAGGAAAGATCAGAGGTAACCTGACTAGATTAGAGCAGATGGATTGGGGTGTGAGAGGGATTACCTAAGCAGTCCGTCCTAATTTTAATGCCTGGGTTGTATTCTCAGCAGGTGGGGTGTCAGTAGTAGGTGGGTCAGGGGTGTGCCCCGGAAGGGGCACATTTTCTCTGTGGCCCCTGCCCTCTCTTTCCCTCTGCTTCCTCATCCTTCCATGACCTGAGCAGCTTTCTACTAAGGACTCATCCCTCCTGATGTGCTGCCTCATCCTGGGCCCAGAGCAATGAAGTCGGCCATTTATGGACAGAGACCTCTGAGTCATGAGCCCCCAATACACCTCTGTCCTCTGAGTTGTTCTTGTCAGGTATTGTGATCACAGCAGTGCAAAACCTGGCTGAAACAAAACTCGGCATGGACAAGTGGGGTCATTGCTGTGACTAATTTGACCAGGTGGTTCAGAAGCCTTTGAAAATGGTTTGCAGGAGGAATTCTTCTGAATTCAGAAATGCTTCAGAAGCTCATAAGTAGAGCTTAATGGGTGATACTGCTGGGAGCTCAGAATACCAGTAGAAATGTGAACTGTGCTCGTGAGGTTTCAGAAGGAAATGAGGAATCTTTGGGAATTTGATTAGAAGCCACTTGTGTTATATTGTGCCAACTCAGCAACATTTTGCCTGTGTCCTGAGACTTTGTGTGAGGCTGAATTTAAAAGTGGTGGACTAATTAATCTGGTGGAGGAAATTTAAAGGCAGCATAGCATTCAGTCAGTGATATGCATATTGCAGACAGCATTTAGTCAGGTTTGCTGTTCGAAATGGGAGCAGAGAGCAGAGTTAAATGATTTTAAAACTTTCAGCTTGGCAGAAAAGTGCATGTGAATCTGGGACCAAAGAGGCTGTGCTGTTGAAAAGATTTTAGTCCCTAAAGAGAGTCTAAGTAATTTGCACAGAGACAATGGGAAAGATGGTTTGAGGGCATTTCAGGAATTTGCAAGACCACACCCATTACAGACCAAGAATGTGAAAAGAAAAATTTATTTGAGAAGTGATCAGGGGGATGAACTGTCCACACAGAAGAACCTAAGAAGTTATTTCACCATACTGAGTCACACAGGCACTCAGAGGTCACTGCATCCGTGATCACAGGAGGCCCAAGATTGGCATGAGTTGGCAGAAGTATTTAGCATCATTCACATGGTGCTGGTTCTTCAGGAATGCAGGATGCTAAAGTTAAGAGGTCAGGAAGACTTCCACAGACTTCTCAAAGGAAGGCAGCCTGAGAGGCCAGGCCAAGTGTAGCACAGTCGGAGTTCCTGCAGGCTGCCTCTGAAATGGCAGTGTGCAAAGTCATGATAGTAAAATAGAAGCAGGGATGGAGGCCCCCGGAATTAAGAGATGCTAGTAACATGAACTGTTGGCACAGAAAACATGCTGTCTGCAGAGTCAGTCTAAGAAGAGAGACCACTTGCACTGTAACCAGCAAGGCCAAAGGGACTTTGGAGAGCATATCCCATGCCTTGTGCCCCAGATGCTCTACATAGAGTTATGGGCAGAGTTACAGGACCTGCTTGCCCATCTGGGTTTTGCTCTTGCTTTGATCCTATCCCTTCTCATTATGCTCCTATTCCTCCCTTATAGAACAGGAATGTTTATTCTGTGCCACTGTATATTAGATATATGTAACTTGCTTTTTATTTTACAGGGGCTTACAGTCAAGAGTTTGTCTTTAATCTCAGAGACTTGGACTGGATTTTTGGGTAATGTTGGAACTTTTAAGATTATGAGAGACTCATAGAGCTGAGATAATTTCATTTTGTTTTGTAAGATGGACATGAGTTTTTGAAAATCAATGACAGAATGTTATGGTTTGAATGCAAGGTGATCCCAAAAGCTCCTGTCAATGCAGGAATGTTCAGAAATAAAATTATTACATTATGAGAGCTCTAACCTAATCATTCCATTCTAGTTTGAATGACTGGATGGTAACCGTAAGCTGATGGGGCACAGCTAGAGGAGGCAGATTACTGGGGACATGCCTTGTAAAGATGCATCTTCCCTGTAACCCCCCCACGGCCCCTACCTGCTTCCAGGCCTCCACAAGCTGAGCAGCTTCCCTCTGTGAAGCACTTCCCAGTGATGTGCTACCTTACTGTGGGCCATAGCAATAGAAGCCAGCCATGTGTGGACTGAGACCTCTGAAACCATGAGCCTCAAGTAAACTTTTCATCTCTTAAGTTGTTGTTTGTCAAATAACTTTGCCACAGTGATGTAAAAGCTTACTAAGATTGAGTATATCTAATATTTGCCTTAAAGTCATTATCAAAATCATACCTCATCAGCCGCAGTTTGAATGTCTAGTCCTAGAAAAGTAATCCAAACTCTACCCTTGATTTTGTGCTGCTATCTTTCCACCTTTTAGTGACACAGAAAGCAGTGGGGAAAAGACAAAATAAGACAAATTCTCCACTTTTCACTGCTCTCTCCTTACCTCCTCCCCATGTGAGAGTGGGGTGCAGAGTGGGAAGGGGAAAACACAAGGAAAGGGTAGCTCCACTCTGTGTCCCTAGGGTGGGCCTAATGAGTGACCCACGCCACTCCTGTGTTGGGATGCTCCTGTGGTCTCTTCAAAAGGCCTGTGCTGGGCCCACCCTTTCCCCGGATTCTTACCCTATGTTAAGCCACGTTAATTGGGGTGTCACTGTGGATTCTTTCTCAGGCTTGGTGCCCCAGTCATATGCCCAGGCCTTCTTCCACTGCAGTTTCTTCCCCACTGGCCGACTCTGCAGCAGAGACCACCTTGCACCCTGTCATACCTGGAACATGAGAGACATTGTCATGCTTCCTGCTCTGACATCCTGGGTGCAGGGCATCCCTCTGTCTCACTATCCTGGACCTATCAGCAAGGTGACAATTCAGTCCTCCTCCACCCTGCAGAGCACCCAGAACACTCTTGAGCATGAGTCTAGCCTCTCTCTTCTGCTTCCCTCAACATTCCAAAGCCCTCTCTGTGATCCACTGAATCCCCCACTCTGCAAGGTTGGAGTCATAGGTGGTACTTAGAGAAGGCCAAGAGAGGAGACTCCAGTCAAGGAGCCTGCTCCAAAAGCAGAACCTCACCCAGAGTCGTTGGCATCTTGTCTTTGGAGTCCATGTACTTACTGTGGTTTGAATTGCTGAGGGGTCTGAAGGTTCTGGAATACATTTCCCACTAAACCTGCATGTGTGGGTGCTTTGCACTCGTTTGGGCATCCTGATAGCCAACGTGGAGCTCCGCAGGAGACCAAGGACAGAGGCCCCTGTGCAACATCCTCATCTGTTACCCTCACAGACCAGGAGCGCCAGCACCTCCAGAGCGAGCACAGGGGTGGTTCAGCTGGCAATGCCGCCTCCTATGCACTAGGCTCATAAGTTAGGATCACCTCCACCAAAAACACTTTGAGATGGTGTTTCTGCTTGTTTAGCTTTGTTAGATTGGTGGCACATTTGAGATTCTTCTCACCTCTTCACACTCTCTAGATCTCCACTTCAGCACCACCTGTCCCCACCTTTCCCCTCTGGGTGATTCTCTTCTCTCCCTCCTTACCTTTGCTTTCCCTGTACTTTGGGGTTTTCCAGACATTCATGCTTTTGCCCCCACCAATTTCACTAGAATTTCACCAGAATTTCCTACATGTCTTCTAGACAGGCTAAAGGTGAATAAAATTTGAACTCTGCTCTCAAGTTTAGGCCCTGAGGAATCAGAGGACATGTGAAGACCCTGCTTGGGACCAAGCAGATCCCCCTGCTCCTCAAATGATGTGGAGCTGGTCATGGGGCCACCAGTTTCCAAGGTTGGCACAGCCAGAAATACAGGAATCCCAACCCCATTCAATAGAAGACGTGCAAGAGCATGTAAGTGGTGAGAAAGAGCTTTCGCTTGCAATCTAAATTAGAGAATTTTGTCAGTTCAAATCCTAGCATATAACTGGCAGGCGATTGCATTCACTAGAAAATTAAATCTTTGAATTTTCCTATCTTACCAGTTAAATAAAGATGTAAAATAATTTTATTTATATTGCTATACTATTAATTAATTGTAAGGTTAATATATTATATTGCAGACCCAAACCAGGCATGTTGTCAGTCTTTTTGTGGGAAAGAGAATAGAGAAATAACTGATATTCATGAGAATAAGCTGTAATGTTGGTGTGTTGCTGAGGGGTTTATATCTGCAGGCCTCCTGGAATGAACTAGATGGGTTTTTAAAATACTGCTCAGGTGTTTTGAGTACTGCCTCATTATTGCTTCTGTAATTCTTTTAAAGCTAGGGGAGGTGCCCCTTATCTAGCTGTATTGATTCCATGAGCCAGGCACATGCATGTGCAAGCAAGACATGTGTGGCTCCCATGTCTCATATGTGTTTATGGTCTAGCTGTGTACTCGAAACTCCAACAAGACAGGCTTCTCTGCCCAGGTCACCCGCCATGCACACAGGTGCCAACTGTGGGAGGTGCAAGAGGTGTCCACTCGGGTGTGACTCAGGCATGGTCTCACAGGCATCGGAGTAGTCAGGCCAAACTTCTGAAATGCCTGAAATAAAAATTCACAATTTCTCATGCACTGCTTTTCTTCCTTCGAGTATGAATTTCATCTGTTATTGTATTTTGTTTTAATGTAATAATTTGGCTTTGCATAGTTTCTAATCTCTCCCCTCGTTGTTATTACCACATGTAATAACAAGATATTACCAGCATGTTAAAAATTAATACAAGTTTTTTTCTAACACCTCATTCATTGCTAAAGACTTCTCACAACCTACCATATTACTACATAAGAGATGATACATATTGTTATAAAACACAAAATCAAAATAACTATATTATCAGAAGAAAGCCTTAAGAAAAATCAAATTGCCACTACTTTTTTAAAAATCTGCTTTAATTAGTTATACATGACAGCAGAATGCACTTTGACCCTTCATACCTAAATGGAGAGTGACTCCTCATTCTTCGGTGGTACATGATGTAGAATCCCACCAGTGCTGCAGACCTGTGTGCACACAGGTTCATGATGTCCACTTCATTCTACTGCCCTTCCCACCCCAAGCCCCTGCCATGGCTTTTTAGGTTGATCTTACATTGGCCCTTCCCCTCCCTCCTTGCTCTGTGCAGAAACCCTCCGAACCCTCTGCACCAGGGCTACCTAAACGCTGGCCCTGCCTCTACCCACAGGCAGAGGGAGAACGCGGTGGGCACTTTCTAAGGCCTCATCCTGCTCGATCACCTTCATTCGTTAGCTCGCTGGCTGCTTTCCTGCAGGAGCCCAGGCTGACCTTCTGTCCTGCCTGGGCGTCTCCTGAGTCCATTTCTTCTCCAGGATTCACTCGACCTGACCTGACCTGGCGTGCTCTAACTTGTTGACCTGCTCTCTTTCTGCGAGTCTGAAAACCTTTTTCTTCCCCGATGCGGGGTCATTTGTCTTCTGATGAAGGTGCGCGTCCTAGGAAGAGCCAGCAAACACAGCACAATAATAGCGCTACACAGTCAGGGCCGAGGGCCTGGGTCCCGTGTCGTCCAGGTGTGCCTGCACTGAGAAAGTTGCTTTCAGGTTTTCCCCATCACCTCTTCTGTTGGGCTTTTGGGAAAGGCGGGCAGGCTGACGTGCTGGATCCGCAGAGCGAGGCCTGTGACCGAGGCCTCAGGGGACAGCTCTGGGGATAGAGGCCAGGAGAAAGCACGCCCTGTGGCCTTCTCCACCTGCGGTCACAGAGCCCATAAAGAAGGGGACAGAAAAGGAGGGAGTAGCACAGCTGCCCAGATTTCACTTTTCAGGTCTTCCTTTCTGCTGTGGGCGAGCTCCAGCTGCTTTACCACTTTTTTTTTACTGCTTTTACCTGACCCACCCAGGATTGTCGCCCCTGAAAAATCACCAAAACACAGTCCGTTTTATGCCGCGTCCCCAGCTACTAACAGTGAAATGCAGAGTGGCTGCCGGGTGAAGCCCGGTCAGGGACCATCTCTAAACACCAGGGAGAAGCACCCAGGCGGCGGGAACTGGATGGGCTGACGCAGGAGTGAGCAAAGACCAAGACGAAGACAGACACGTAGCCCACTGAGAAAAACCCTGAGCAGAAGAGGAAGGCCAGCTGCTTCGGATGAGGGACTTCAGAACAAAGGAGCCAGTGCAGATTATGGGTGGAATGTGTCATCGGTTGAACAATGGCATTAGTGGGAAGGTCTAAAAGTGTTGTGTTGGTTCATTGATATTTATTGATAAGGCATCTATGACTATGGTATAGATCAACGAATTGGCTAATACAAAATCATCCCTTCAAGTTGTGTCTGCCGTCTTATTACTGAATATACTTTGCTAATAGTTTCTTGGGAATTTTAATTGATGCACATAACTGCAGTGAGTCTGCAGGGGTGCGTGTGTCTGCATGGTCTTCACAGACCCGAGGGTGGATGTCATGAGCACTGTTCGGGAGCCCTGTCTTGCGGTGTCCTGTGTCTGTAGGAGGTGAACCTGAACAGGGTCGTACAGTGTGGGCTCTTCTTGCTCCAGCTTCCTGTTTCCCTCGCTCGCCTGATATTTCTGAGATTTGGTCACTTGCTGCATACATTGTAGTTCATCTCTCTCCACTACTGAGTAGTGACCACCTGTCAGCATTTTCCACAATTTGCTTTATCCATGCACCTTCTGAGGGACATGAGTTGTTCTCAGCTTTGAGCTTTTACAAAAAAAAAAAAAAAAAAAAAAAAAGGAAAGGAAAGGAAGGAAGAAAGAAAGAAAAAAAGCCTGGTATTAAAACTGAATTTGGAAGAGGTGCATGCTATTCATCTTTACCAAGCAAACATGAGCAGCAGGAGACTGGAAATCTGTCTCACACAGTGGGCAGGAGTTAAGTCCTTACCAAGGGTCAGCCTTCCTCAGGACAGCAGTCACTCCACAGTCCCGCAGGAGACCTGGTTTGTTCTGCAGACTGGGCAGCACTTGGTATTGCCAGGTTTTAATTTTTTTTTCTAATTTTAGTTTTGCTAATAGGTATACAGGACCATAGTATTTTTAATTACTGATTTCCTGATGATCAGTGAGGCTGAACTTCTCTTTATATGCTCATTTGCAATTCATTATCAATCTTAGTGAAACAAATGTTCAAATATTTTATCTCTTTTTACAACTGACATTGTTTTCTTACTGAGTTTGGGGAATTCTCTGTTTATGGTGGGTAAATGTACTCTGCCAGAGAAATATGATTTACAAATATTTCTAAGAGTCTGAAGCTTGCTTTTCATTCTCTTAACAGTGTCTTTCAAGTACAGATGTTTTTAATTTGAAAGAGATACACAGAAAGGGAGAAGCTGACTGCGCATAAATGCAAAGTGAAGACTGTATAACTCAGTTATGGAAAATGCACCTATTCCCCTCGGCCTGGTCAGCTGCCTAAGCAGAGGAGTCTTGGCCTGGTCAGCTGCCTATGAGCAGAGGGGCCTCACCGGCCTGCAGCCAAAGGACTGCTCATTGTTTCCATTAACCTGAAGCTCTTCGGCCGGGTGATTCCCAGCTCCAGTCAAGCTGCAGGCTGTCTTTTGGGGGGACTTAATTCAGAACACCCAGCTGTACTACCACCTAGAAATTATACAGAAAACGAAAGCACCGAGCCTATTTTAATGTCAAGTGGTAAATCACAGGCAAATGTACTCTCAGAGGACGGGAGAGAAGCCTGGGAAAGAGATCAGGTATATATAGTATGGTAGAGGTAAACTATGTTAGGAAAATTTTAACAATAGAAAACATAAAATCGTCCTCAGGAGATAGTATATGAGAAGTTAATTTTATTCTCAGTTTTCGTACAACTAATTTTTTTTTTGCCAAATTAGAATTCTTTTTGCATAGCAACAGAATTTTAATGCCACATCAATCTAGAAATACTAGTTGAAAGACACATGTTAGCTCTCTACCTGCTTAGATATTGTCCCAGGAGACTGAACTATAATTCTCAAGAAAATATTTCTAAAACATTTCAAAACATTTCTACAGGGCATTTGTTCCCAGAAACTTGAGAAATTAATCACAAGTACCTATTTCAAGGTTTGGTACAAGGGATTTAATTGTAATTTGAAAAATAACATTAAGGAGGGGAGACCAGAGGGATAAATGAAGGAAAGAAGGAAGGAGGGAGAGAATTTCACCCACATACAGAGAGAAAATCCTTCCCACCTGATTCATAGGAAATCTGAGGTCCGAGTTAAAAACTCCACGCTGCTTTATTTTCGTCATGGCAGAAGAGGCAAGGAGACTGCTGTGCCAACCATACCCACCCGAGTCAGAGGGCTGAGGCTGAGAGACGGCCCCCAGGTGGCTTTTCTGAAACAAGACGCAGTGCCTTCTTGCTCCAAAGTGGAATTCCCTTCGACTCCTGTTTTCCAAGCTTAAGGTGCTATGAGTATGTAGACAAAATTAAATACAATTCTGAAAGTCTTTTATGAAATTTTAAATTTTTTAAATGTATTTGTTCTAATCAGTTGTGCATGACAGCAGAATGCATTGATACGTTGTGATAGAGCCTGCTTAAATGGAGTGCACTCTCTTATTTTTCTGATTATACATATTGCAGAATTCCATCACTCATGCAGTCATACATGCACGTGAGGTAATAATGTCTGCCTCACGCTACTGACAGCTCTGTGTCCAGTACCACAGCCGCAGCAGGCAGTGCGCCGCAGGACTGATACCATGGGCCAAGATCCGTCTCCTGGCACCGCCCTGCGTTCTTAAGTGGAACGTTTACATGTCCAGCAGGAGAAGGGGAAGTCATCTAAACTCGATTCATTTCTTGAAAACTAACATCTTGAATATCATTCAGGGAATAATTTAAGAATATTCTAATTAGTATTAATATTTGACACTTAGAAATACTGCATCTCTGAGACAGAAACAAAGACCTCACCAGCCTGGGCCTAAGGCAAAGCTACCTTGGCTGCCTGGCTGCTGAGTGGCTGCTCTTATTTGTCCCAGTAAAGTCACAGTCCAGCTCCTTAATGGGAGATGTGTGCTGTGCTCACATCCAATTTTTGTGGTGCTATGAGTTGGAAAAGAAGATAAAAGGTGACGAGGATCTTGGTTGGGTTGAGCAGAATTGACTTTTTGGAACCTTTGAGTAACTGAGTACTCATTCAGGCCCGATGCGCCTGGCTTCATGATGAGCCGTTTATCATAGCACCCCAAGAAGCAGGCAGTGCTGGGACCCCTGTTCACTAGGGCAGAGCCCCTGACTTACTGTGTGCTCTTCCACTTGATGCCCTTGGCCCAAGGCCCCACCTCTCCACCACCGTGGATCCACGTGGCCAGCTGTGCAGCAAAGAGCAGAGCTGTGGGACTCTCGGGAGGGCTTCCAGCGGAAGGGCTTCTCCAGTGTCTGCTGACCCCAGACTGCACCTTCACGAGCAGTATGGATCTCGATCCTCCATCCTACAACTCCCAGAGCACAGCCCCGGGGCACAGAGAGCGCTCTGGGCTCTTTGTCTTCTTGCAGCCCACTGCCAGCTCCAGGCCGCAGTATCTCTGACTTCAAAGTGAGAGACGTGCTGGGCACTCTCTGCCAGGCTGCCACCTGATTCCACGCCCACAAGTGCCCGCCTGTCCTGGGTCACTTCATGCGAGGACACGCACTTGGCACCTGCCGCTCTTAAACAGCAGTCCATTCGTGAAGGAGATCCCCGTCGAGCCTGCTCTGTTGTTAATGAAGCCCCAGGAGACTTGGAGTCAGTCTAAAATACATGGGAAATCCTGCTACGATCTGATGGTCCCTGGGAGCTTCGCGACCACGTCATGCGAGGGCTTAAGATTACTGCCTGTGTCCCTGGGCCTTCCTAAGAAGCTTCTTATTTCCAACACGACATGAGTATGAACTGAACTTCCCTCATGAGGGAGAAAACAAATTCAACTGAGGTTCAAGCCGTCGAGGCTGTAAGTGCAGGACTCCCCGAGGCCTGGACGGGCCCCTGTGAACCAGGCCAGTGGAGCAGAAGCAGCTCCTCCCCGTCTTCTGCCTCTTGCCTCACCTTCCCCTTCCCCACCCCCAGCCTCGGAAGGCAGCCCGCCACGTGCCCATCCCCTGTAGGAGTGCGGCTTAACCGGAGCCCGCAGACACCTGCCACTCCACTGCAGCTGCTCAACCTGCCGTCGGAGAAGCTCTGCTGCCTTCAAAATTTGCAAAATAAAATTCCTACCACCATAAACTTAAGATACTTCTGAAATAATTTCAAGGAAATTGTGTAAAATCCTTCTTCTGTGAAAAGGAAAACAGCTTTCGCTGTGTTTCAGGTCTTACACTGAGCAGGATGGGAGACCCAAGGAGTCCTAAGGACCAAGGGGAGCACTCACTTTAGGAATTGAATCTTCTCCCCCACGGTGCATGCTTCTGACAAATGCTCCTTCCTTGTCACTCCTGGAGGAACAGGGACCATGTGTGAGAACACCTTGTCAACAAGCACTCTGAGGAGAGCCGCAGGCCCCACCAGCAGGCAAAGGGGGGCAGTCGCTGAGGTCTCCTGTCCACCTTGGAGTGAGGTCCACACACTGAGGGACACATAGCAGGTCCCGGGCTGGGCCCAGTTACAAGGAGGCCGAGACTGTACTCCTTGCTTGCCATCAATTATAGAACGGTCAGAAAGGTAAGTGTGCAACACAGCACAAGTGTGTGCTTGGTAGGGACCAGCAACGTGAAGCCTTCATGGGAGCAGGGACAAAGGGAGGGCCCCCTCCAGCCAGCTGACCTCTGAACTGAGAATCCAAGCTCAGCTGGGCAACAATGTATGTGTGCAGAGTGCGGTAGGTGTATTGTGTTTGTTGTGTGTACATATGTGTAGTGTGTGTGTTCTGTGTGGTGTTTTGTTTCCATATATGTGTGGCATATGCAGATAGTGTGGGGTGTATATTTATAGCATGTGCATTGTGTGTATGTGTGTATGTATGCGTGTGGTATATATGATTTTGAGCAAGTGTATGTTTGCATGTGTGTTATATGCAATTAACTAATTCTCTCCAGAATCTGACAATGAGACGCTTCATTTTGCAGAGGAGAAAACAGGGTCAAAGAACCTACACCCTCCCCCCTGGTCTGCACTGGCTGATTTCCTGGTCTCTGAGGTGGCCCCTCACCTCTTGCAACGGGTACGACTTCCTGCACCCACCCACCCATTAAGGGACCCACACGCAACCATCCTGGTTCCAGCGGGGCAGCAAGCTGCTTTGCTGAACTGGGCAGAGCTGCGGGTCCTTGGCTCTGGAGAGCCACCAGGGTTCTTTACTTTCATTATGCTCCAGACAGAAAATGAGCCTGGTGCTGCTCAGATGCACAACCTTGGACTGTCTTCTCAGTCCAATGCTAAAAGCATTGGTAATCTTTTCAGAGAAATATTATTCAAATACCTGATGACAAATGGCAACTGGAGAGAGAGGAACTTGCACAGCTTTAGAAATCCGAGAAGACAAGCACACAGGGCCGCGATATGCCAGTCACTTGCCCTGTGGTTGTGGCAAGCACCAGAGTTCCCTCAGAGTCTGCCCATCACGGGAGCCCAGGTAAGCCCACCCTCACCAGACGAAGGGTCAGCAGGGACATGGAGCCTGCATGTGGCAGGTCCTGGCCAGCCCTAGCTTTGCTGCTGGCCGCTGCCCTGGAAGACACTGGGACTGGCCCCACTCAAGTGTTGTTTGTCAAGACTACATCACTCACTCAGACAAACAGCGACTCACAGAAAGTGATTACAGTGAAAGAATATGGACTGTGGGTTCCAGAAGACCATGAGAATGCTCTTATCCCAGAGGTGTAGAATGCTCTAGACTGCACTCTTCAACCAGCGTAGGGATGCGAGGACCTAAGGTGCTGGACGTGTGTCCACCCATGCCAGTTAGCAAGTGGTGGTACTGGAAAGAAAACCTATGTCAACAATGGGACAGTCAACCGAAGTTCACCATTGCCTAGTAAGAGAAGGCAGATCAGTAGCTGCACACATCAGGAGGAGAGGAGGGGAGGGAGAGGAAGACACTGGAGAACGGATTGATCAGATCATGTACATGTACAAATACGGCTGACGAGTCCCGGTCTTCTTTATAATGCACCAATGAGAATTTTTAAAAGAATTTTTATTATTTTCTTATGCTAAGTAATTTCAAAGTCAGGTCATCAGTACTTCCTGGTAACTCCTGAGGGCTGTGGAGGACCCCAGCTCCCCAGTTCCCCGCTGGATTGTTTGTCCTCTTGTTGCTCAGCGAAGCCTGGGCTGTGACAAAAGAGTTCATGGAATCCACTCCCTTTAAAGAAAACCACATAGATACTTCACAAATTTTTGTCCATCTCCTTGTCGAAGCTCCACTAACAAGGTCACACCTCACAAGAGGGAGCTAGGCACCTGATGCCCCAAGTGGAAGAGACTCAAAATGAGCGACATAGGGCCTCTTCCCACCAGCACTGCAAGCTGAGTCTCACGTAGAGAAGCATCTGAGAACCGTGTTCCAACAGTGTTCAGATTCCTCCCTCCCTGCGAGTGGAGGAACTTACCAAAGTAAAACGCACCTGCCGCTTCACCCTCTTGCAGTGCCCTGAGTTCATGTCAGGCATTAACTGATGACTGCTTCAAGCACAGGCAAAATCAGTCCAACCAGCAAAGATAAGTGTGTGGCAAAGGCTTTGTGAGTGCCTGGGTTGATCCACGTGTGTTTTTTTTCCTACTTTCACCTTAAATTTGATCTTTAGTGAGCTCATACACAGGGGTTCATGGTAAACACCCTCCATGCCTGACCAACACCAAACACCCTGCTAAGAACACCACCCAGATTGTAAAAGCCCCAAGGACAGTTTTTCAGAATTGCACCCACTGAGGCAAAAGCACAAATCCCCTGGAAAAAACAACCTTTCTTCAATTCATCTCACCTGCTTTGGCATTGGATCATTTAGGAATGTATTCATCATAAGCTAATTAAATAAGAAGTGACAAGATTATAAGCTTAAGAATTATCCTCCCTATGTTCACTTCTTTGAAAGAAGACATAACAGATGTCTTGATTCTTATAGGAAGATGTGGCCATCAACCTGGACCACCCAGGTGGTGGCTTGTGAAGTGGCACACACAGAGCATCACACCTGAAGCAATGTGTGGTCACAGTCAACTCCTCTTGTTTTTAAAAAATTTCCTGTTAAAAGTTTATATTCAAATCTTCATTAAAGAATCAAAAAATTCCTATTAAACATATTTTCAAAGATTTAAAATTTCATGACTGGTATAATAAGATTGCATAAAAACCATTGGAGATATCTTTATGTTATCTCCAACTAAAATACAGAGAAGGTTAGCGTGGATTAGACACATACACCAATACACATGTATCAAGATTAAGAAGAATACCATTTCTAAAAGTCTACAAAAACCCAGAAAAGATAAAGTAAAAATTTTTACAAATATATTGCATAGACAATAAATAGGAATGGTTATAAAACAGACTTCAAGAATAAGAAACTAAGGGATAAAAAGAGATACTTCCTAGTAAGAAAATGATGGATTTAGAAGAAATTGACAAGAATTAAATGTGAGTACAGCTCAAAACATTTTCGTAATAGAAGCAAAAACTAACCAATTAAAAGAAGAAACACATTGACGGTTGTTTTAATATTGTCTTTCAATAATTGAAAAGAGAAGTACACAAAAATAAAATCATAGAAAATCTGAAAACCTTTGCAACCACATTGCTTCAATTAACGTCTCTAGAACATTTCCCTGTCAAGCTGCACATTCTACTCAAGTCCATAGCAAGACCCACAGGTGGAAGGGAGGTGGGGCTGGAGGCAGGTCTCAGTAAGTGTCGGAGGGCAATTATGCAGAACAAGTTCTCTGAACAATGACGTTGAAAAAATTAAGAAGAAGAGATGGGAAACCTGAAATATTTTAAAAATTGTAGAACAAAAAACTATACAGAATGGTACGATTACAATACTTTAAAGATGCTAAAAGTAGATATTTTAATTTAGAAAATATCTGGAACTGAAGGTGAGAATACAATACCTAAGAATCCAGACAATTTGACTTTTGAAGCTCTAGGAGTTAAATGTGTACCAGTGAGTGCTTTTTTAGGGGCCTCATCCCCTCCTGGGTCAGCAATCCCACCCCTGGGCATGCAGCAGACCACAGCCAGGGTGGGGAGGAATCTGCATCCCCCAGCCGCTGCACACTGGGGACAGCAGCCAAGGTGAACCATTAACACACGTGCCCTTCAGCCATGGGTGGGAGAGCATCGTGATATGCCCACCATGCTGCTCTCTAGCCTCAACAGAGAAGCACATCTTGCACTTTGTAGCCACATGGTTGAACCCAGAGGACGTCACACAAGTGAATCAGTCTGGTAGGAAGAGGCAAGTGCTGTGTGACCTTGCCTGTGGGTGGAATTTCTAAAATCCACCTCCTGAAATAAAATCAAAGGAACACAGTCATGTTTGCAAGGGCTACAGGTGCAGGGGTTGAGGAGAGGTTGGTCAATCACACCACACTGAGACCGTGGCTCATAACAATTGTCACATTCTCCAAAATTTGCTAGAAGAATAGACTTTAAGTGTTCTCAGCAAAAGCAATTAGTATGTGAGGTTGTGTCTGTGTTAATTAGCTTTACTTAAGCATTCCATAGCACACATATATTTCAAAACAGGCTGCACACAATAAATATACACATTTTTGTCCATTAAAAATAAAAATAAATGTGTATTCCAAGAAGCAGGGTGAAAGGAGCAGATTAAACCTAAATTACATGCAATTAAAAGAAATAACATAAGCATTGTTAGTGGAATCAGGGGTCTGACAAGTCAATAGAAAAGCCACCAAAGTGATAATTGGTTCTTTGAACAGATTTTTTTTTCAACATTCGTTCCTTTATTTCTTTGGAACTCTGCTCCCATTCTGTCCTCATTTACTTTACATTTTTTTGAAGTGGACAGATCTGTACTGAGACTAATAGGTGATGAAGAGTGGCGAACTCCGTGCCCATGTTGAGGATGAGAGGCGTCATTATTCTAGAGCAGTCCCTCAACAAAGCCCCTGGACGTGGAGCTGTCGTCTTTGTAGGGGGCTGTCCAACAACCACGGAGAGAGGTCCATTAGCACCCCTGCCTCTACCCAGGAGACGCCAGCAGTGGCGCCCCCAGTGGTGACATTCAAAGAGCCCATGTTTCCAAGCATCCCCTCAGGAAAATGGCGCCCATTAGGAGCATTGCTCCAGGTCCACTTACCTCACAGTGTCAGTGAGGAGTGGACACAGCCACTTCACATCAGTAGATGAATGAAGTCATTGCAAAACAAGTCACCAAAGTGATGCAAGACAGCAGAGAGCCTTGAAATGTGTGTGTTAAAACTATTCAGTTCACGGCTGAAACCTCTCCATGGAGTTGGCTTGGCACAGATGGCTCTGCAACTGAGTTCCGTCCAACTTCTGGTGAGGCCGCAATGCCAATCACACACGTTCTTTCAAACAATCAAGAGGGAGCATTTTCATCTCATTCTATGAAACTGGAACAACTTGGCTCTCTAAACCTGAAAAAAGTCATTAACAGAACAGGAGACTATATTCAGCACTATATCCTTCATGAATAGAGTCACAGAATCCATCACAAAAATACTAGAAAATCAAATCTTGTAGCACATAAAACAGATAACACTTCATGATACATTGGAATTTATCACAAGAAAGCAAGTTTAGCATAACTTTATTAAATGAACAAAAAATGGGGAAAAGTGATTTTGAAGAAGGCAGAAAATAGTTGATAAAATTCAAAATCTTCTCTTAATACAAACTCTTAGAATGCTACAAACACTAGGGGAAAGTTCTTCAAACATTAGAGGTCCACTTAACACCTGTAAAGAACATTAACCGGAATCAGTCTTAACAACTTCGGAGACTAGGCAAAGATAATTGCTATTTCTGTTAACAATTAACATCATAGTGGACTTGCTAACTAAATAAAGTCATGAATGAAAAGTAAAAAGTATAAAAATAGATGTATCATGATTGTCCAGTGATGTTTTAACATCTGCGTAGAAAGAAGTGAAACTTTCCATTTATTCCTTCTTAAGACCCTCTAAACAAGAAATTTTATGAGTTGTCTATAAAGGGCAACACACAAGTCAGTATCTTCCTATATACCAGCAAATCAAGATTTAAGAGCTACAGTAAAATCTTTGTTTCAATGTAAGCAATGAAACTTAAAACTAATGATGCAAAATAGGTATAGAAATAAAATACTTGAAAGATGTATTTTATAACACTGAAGAGATAGAAATGCAATTCTTTGGAAGAAAATTTCTAATACTGCAATAATATCAGTACACTGCAAGTCAACTTAGTAATTCATTCCAACTCCAAACAAGATCTCAAAAGATTTATTTATAGGCCAAAACCAGACTCTTTGACAGCTGTTTCCTCTGGAGTGGAGAATGGTCAGAGTCCAGCAATTCCTGTACAGGACTGTGTCCCACTCGCAGGCTGTTACCTGGTTTTAGAAATGATAAAGTACACTCTAACGAAGAATGACATTTTACTCACAAAACGTGACCAATAGGAGTTAGATAGGATAAAACAGGGCTTTCCTGGGTCCTCTCTCTCTCTTTGATTAGCATATACAATAATCAATGAGAACAAGAACACAAGTGTGTACTCCCTGGCGAACACAACGAAACGGAAATAAAATTAAAACGGCACTTTGGGTTGCAGTAAGGCAAAAGAGAAGAACTTGCTTTTGTTGTTTATTTTCATCAACAGAGTGCTCTAAAATTGTGTGAGATTGTCAGACTGTCAAACACAGTGACGTGTGGCACCTCAGAAGTTTGAACTCCAGGAAGGTGGTGGGACCCGGGCAGCGTCCTGTGGCACATCCGCGGGGCCCGAGGGGGCCCTCCTCCACTCACCCCATTCCTCTTGAATACTCACAACCAGGCGGGAAGGGCCGTGCCTGACCCCCCAGAACACCCTGCTGAGGTTTTGCTCAAATATACGTCAGCAGCATCTTCAGGAGTTCACAGCGCTTGGCTTTCTGAGCTGCGTGAGAGACCACGTGTTGTGCGGGGGCTCCAGGGGAAGGGGGGAGGCAGCCCCAGAATGGGCACTGTGCCAGCGGAGAGCCTCCCAAGGCACAGCCTCAGCTCTGTGGGCAGCCCTCATCCCGGCACCGACCGACAGACTACTAAACTCTGCCTGTTCCAGGAGCCACCCTCCCAAGGTAAATGTCTGCACAGGGGCTTCTTAGTATTTTCCTTGTCCACTGGTGACATGCCACCAAACTACCAGAGACCCTGAGGCTGCGACAACAGACACCATTTTTCACTATTCCAAAGGATGGCAGGTCTGTGATGAAGGAACAGGCCGGGGAAGTTCACCGTGCGGACCCTCCTGTCACTCAGAGGGCTGCGATCTCTTCATCCTGTGCTCTCCAGACTTCAGGTAATGCAGGGCCCAGAGTGCATGGAGTCCAGCTCTGTGGTGACATGGTGGTTATGTGGGGACCTTACTGAAAACTTACCATGTGCTTTGTGAGTCACGGTACCTTTGCTCAGAGGTGAGGTGAGGGTCAGAACTGTCTGCATTTTGCAGGTGAGGAATCGAGACCAAAGTTTCCCAGGTAGGAAATAGAAGAGCAAGAGCTCAGAAGAGCAGTACTATTGTGCACTTCCCATCCAGAGTCTGATTTTACAAAGTGAACTAACACAAGGAGAAACTAGAACCTTCTATCTAGGAAATGAGGAGTAAGCCTGGTTCAGCAGCTACCTGTTTGGAGATTTTATACCTCATGATGAAGCTCTCTGGTCTCAAGTTTCTTCTGTTTCAAAAAAAATAATAATGTGGGAAGGATAATTTAATTTGCAAGCAACTAAAAGTTTAGCAAATAAACCTAAGCATAAGGGACTTGATTTGGGACTCATTACTGTCATCCCAATCCAATCATTTAATATCTTTCTGATTATTCATTTCTTTAAAATGATGGAGCCACTAAGTCTTAGGATGATTTTTTAGGAAGCAAAAACCAACTGATACAAAGATCCTACTTAAATTGCTTGCGAACCAGTTTCAGATTTAGGATCCATAACTCAGTAAGCCTTTGTTATACATTCAATATGAGAGGAATCATTGGTATGGTTAAAGGAGCAGATGGAAGAGGAAGGTCTTTCCCTGGCCTGATGCTCTGAACAGGAGAGGCGCCTGCCTCAGCGCACCAGAAAGGAAGGGTATATGAGGACCAGCGTACATGCACAAGCTCATGGTCCACGTGGAGACCATCGGAGCAGCACAGGAAATCAGGAAGGTCACTGCAGCGTCCCCTGTGAACACAGGCAACAGGCCAAGGGACACTTAAGCCAAGCCCGAGTGAGGAGCTTGCATTTGTCACAATGGACATATGATCACAGAGATGATCCAGGAGAGACAGCCAAAGAAAGATGTTGACGGGAAGACCCTGCATCTGGCAGTACGGTCAAAACCAGAGTGTATGTGTGTGGCAGCAAGGGCTGGCCTCAAAAGGCCCGTGAATCTCAATCTTTTAAAAAGGCTCAACCTTTTAAAAAGGCGGTAGCGGGAAAGCAGGGATCCTAATAGCACTTCAGAAAGGTGGGACTTGCTTCCATCCGGGTGAACTCAGTCAACACTGGAGGTAAAAGGATTTACTAAGCAAGACAGAGGGTCCTGCAGGACAGAATCGCAACAGATCAGACAAGGAATCGGAGTTCAGGGACCAGTCTGGGTGATTGACGCACCCTGATTTCGGGGTTAGAGAGGTTTTGCTGGAGAAGATGGACAGCCAACTGGGCTGACCACAGCTGGATCAGTGTAGAGCCATTCTCCCTTTAAATAAGCAGTCGCTGAAGGGAAATGACATTTGAGAGCAGGCACAGGTCAGGAGTGACTGAGATAGCCCTGCAGAGAGTGGGTGACAAGCAGTCACAGACCCATCCACAGACCTCGCTGACCTGTTGTCCCACCCGGTCCCAAGATCCAGTCACCACCAAATATGCAGCCATGAAAATTCTGGATCCAAAGTTTCCTTTTTGCTGTGATAAGACAAAAAAATGTAGGATATTGTTTGGCTGATATATATCATTAGTCTATAATTTTCTCACCAAAGCTTTAGCAAAAAACAACTGCATTCACAGGACACTAAATTACCTATTTCTTAATCCTGGAATGACTTATAGGAGTTTGCAGCAGATGGGTGGGAATGGAAATGTTAGCCCAGAGGAAGGGCCGCAGCCCTGGTAAGTGTATATGCGCAAACAGGGAGGGGTGTTATACAAGGAGTGGGAATCAGAGGGCAGATGGGCAACTTCAGATTCATTAGAAACCTAGATTTATGAATCTGCATATTGAAACACATCAATGGACGGTAGGTGTCGATTTTTGCACACAGAAGGATCATCTAAAAATGAGTCTTATTTGGAGAACAGCCCTCAGAAGTGAGCAAAGGAACAACAGAGCACGGGGCAGGGCAGCAGGTGAATGGGCAAGGAGGAGGGAAAGTCAGGAGGGAAGCAGCTGCAGCCTGCTGGGGATACTCGGAGGACACTGACCCACAGCCCAGCCCACAGTGAGGAAAGGGTGGCAGGAGCTGGGGTCAGTGCTCAGCTGGAGCAGGAAGTCCTGGCAGACCTTGACTGGCCAGGCTCCAGAGCCAGGGGTGAGCACAGCAGCTGGGCTCCCGTAAGCCAGGGGCAGGGGAGGCAGGCCGGGACCGGGGTGTTGAAGGAAAGCTTTAGGCATCAGACTTAGCAGAACGATCTTGAGCAGAGTGGTTCAGGGATCAGCGGAGAGGCTGAGAGCTCCCAACGTGGGCAGGGCACCTTCACAGACAGGCGTGGAAGTGCCACTCAGGACAGCACAGCCGCACAGCCCTGCACTGGCCCCACGTGGACGTGTCCATCCTGCTGACTGCCTGTGGCGGGCTGAGCTGCGCTGCTCCTTGGGCTGAGGCTCAGCTGTTGGGCAGAGAAGACGGATCTCCTCAAGTGAGACTGCAGTTCGCTGGCAGCTAAGTCGCGTCCCAGCTCACCAGGCAGGAGTTCCAAGCAGGGAGGCAGTTTGGGCAAAGCCGCTAACTCAGAAGGGCAACTCCAGCCAAGAGTGGGTGGGCAGGGACCAGCAGGGACCGGCAGGGCTGCCGCAGGACTCTGCCCCACCCACCTCATGCAGGATCGCGTTCTTGAAATCTTTTCAAGTACCTTAATGCAGTATCTGGGATATAGTGAGTGCAATTTCAAACTCCAATTTTAAATTTTATTTGTTGACCAGAGGAACTTAAATTTTCTCCCTTCTAATGAGTCTTCTCTTTTCTTTCTCTCTTTTTCCTTCCTTTTATCTTTTTCTTAGCATTTTAACATTGAAAAAATAAATTAGAAACCAGATTCAGAATTATGCATCTTGGCAAAAACAGATGACTTCAAAGGAGAGAAAACTGGTAACATGCAAAAGCCATTTACTTCATCGGCGGGTAAGAGTGGAATTCTGTGCCCGGGCACCCTTTCGTCATATAGACCAGGAAACAAGAGAGGAGCAGCTTTTATCCACGAAGTTTGAAACCTAAGGAAACTCGTGACAAGAGCTTTTAAAAACTCAAGGAATGAAATAGGGTCTTAGGTTCCCTGGCTTATCCGACAAGTCTTCAAGGAACAGCCCCTGGAGGCAAGGCCAGGGCATCGAGGGCCAGGCCTGCTGGACGCTGCACGGCGCCTGCCCGGCGGGAGCTCCGGCCAGAGCCTCACTGACCCACGGCCATCTTATTAAAGGGCAGCACAGGCTGAAGAAGACATCATTCTTTATTGATTCCAGTAATTCTTCAAAATGAAGAGGGGAGGCTCACCTGGGCTTTCGAATTCCTTCTCCAGGAACATTCCAGGTGCTGCTGGCCTCCCGGCTCTGCCACCCTTTACATCACTCGTGTGCTGGTGGCATCTCCCAAAGCAGAGTCACGGGCTCTGGTCTCCCGTGTGGGCACTTCTGCTCTCTGACTCAGGAGTAGAGCATTTTGACTTAAAGGGGCAGCGTTCCATCTTTTGAAGCCAGAGGGCAGCCGACGTCAAGGGCCAGGAGCCCGGAGACCTGCTCCTCGGCCTCTGCGAGGTGGCACGTGACTCATCTCCCGCCTCACCCCAGCCTTGCTGGAGGACAGGATGGAATTCTCGGCCAGGTCCAACAGGAAAGGGCCCTCTCCCAGGCCCTGCACCCCTCACCCCGTGCGGCCCCTCTCCCGTTGTCCTCCTGAATCTCTAGGAAACCAGGAGCTGTGGGGGCGGATCTGGAGGGAGCCTCTCAGGTCCTGCCGTCCTCAGCCTCTTAGAGGTCGGAACGTCCACCTGTCCTACCCATGGTCTCCACTGCCTGCTCCCCCGTCTTCACCGGCCAAGCTGGGGGCAGGAGCACCAGGCTCCGAGGCACCAGCGTGCTCACTGGCTCTGAGGCCAAGACCACAGTGTCAAACAGCTCCTCGGTGCAGCCCGGGCCCCGGTGTGTGTCCCAAGCCCCTGTGCCTGTGGAGTGCCTTTGTGACTCTGTCCTCTGGGCTAACGGCTGAGCGGAGGTCTCAACTGGGCCAGCTCAGTTTGCACCCCAGGCTCAGCCTTATTCTCCATGTCCCACCAGAATCTTGTTCCAAACAGACTGGCGCACTTGTCACAGCCCTGTCCCCCCAACGTTGGATCGATCCAGGCAACACTGACAATGACAGCTTCCTCGCACAAATCATTACCACCTAAACCCGAGGGTTTTCGGACAACCAGGGTGACACCAGCCTGTAAGCCGGGACAAACCCGGATGGGCGACTGCAGGCACCTGACGGGAGTTTCTGCCTGATCCTGCTTCCTCCTTTCGGGGCCTCTGTGGAGGTGGAAGCACTCTTCACACCTAAAGTCACGAGTTGGAGATGGCTACAGGGAGACGGGAGGCAGGCTGTAGCCAGGAGGCCACCGTAACTACCCACCGCATGTCCCGCCCAGAAGGCGAAAAGGAGAGGAACACACGATAGGACAGACCGCAACGCGGTGCAGGGAGGAAGGGGCAACCGGGAGCAGAGCCATCCAGGCGTCCAGGAGGCTCCTGAGAGGAAGAGCAAGTCCCTCTCTGACGTCTCCCAGGCTACAGATCCAGCACCTCCAGAGCAAATGCTGTCAAAGGCCGTGACGCAAGTGGAGTGTGGAGAGCAAGAGGCAGCCGAGCACAGCGTCTGTGTCGTACCCAAGGGGCTTCCAGAAGGATCTGGGGAAATGAAGCACAATAGGAGGGCACTCTGAGGGCCAGCCTGGGGGGTCAGGTGGCCAGCGCAGAAGGTCCAGTCTGCCTCGTGGCCCATATGGTCTGGAGAACAGCCTGGCAAGGACAAAAGGGAAGGGTGAGGGTCACGCAGGCCAGGCACCATGAATGTAGCCTCCAGGGTCAGCGCTCCAGGTGGGATGTGGCGAGTCCTGGAAACCCGGACGGTGAGCAGGACAGGTCAGAGCCCTGAAGTCAGGAAAGGGGCTCATCCTCGTTGAGAAGCAGCGACTGGCAGGACAGAGGGGTCTGGGGTGCTGCTCGGGTACTGCCACATGTACTGGAGTGCTGTCATGAAAAGACAAAGTGAGACAGCGTCCGGAAGGTTCTGTGCAACCTAGGCAGTAAGAGTTTTGTGGCACTGAGATGTATCAATAGACCCAAATTCTCTAGTCCAAGTAACTTTTGTCAACTGAATGTCACACATCAAATAATTTCATTTTGGACACTAGGATAATTCAAATAAAATTATAATTTTTTAAAATGAAATAATTAGCAGTACTATAGTGATATATACATATGATGAATAGTATTTGTAGTATTCTTGGGACTTTTTTTTTTTCTCACTGATTAAGCTTTCAAAATTATCGTGTAGATTTCTTTCCAAAAGAAAAACTGGATAAATAATTTACGATGATATTTTAATTCAGGGGAAGTGCCGTCAGCTGCAGGGCTTTGTCCTGACGTCAACCTGGGCCCTGCACGCTGAGTCCCTCCTCGTCTCCCCGTTGATCTTGCTGTGTGCCCGAGGTGTGCTCTTCTGCTCCCTCTCCCTCTAATTCCTCTAAAACCTGGATTAAGTCTCATTGACACAAATTATCCAACTCAAATTTACTGACAAGAGATTTCCTTATTCATTGTCTAAGACATTAGAAAGGAAAGATAGAGAGGATTGGAGTCTGGGAAAGTCAGCGGAAGACAGTGCCGTTCAAATGGTGTGGCACCCCTCATATATAAAACAAGCTCCTGTGACATGGGGTTTATCTCCCTGGCTTACACTGTGCAGCGAGCCACGGGGGAGGCCACAGGATGCCAGACTCTCCCTGCAGAGGCGGCATGCTCCGAAGACGCTTGCCCAAGGGAAAACCCTCCGGAGAGCTCCTGTCTGCTCGCTCCCTCCCTCCGGGAGGTACAGCCCTGGGAGACTGGAGGCTTCCCTCTTCCTGCACAAGCAGAGATATCTGGGAAGGCCGGGGTGCTGAGGCTGCTCATTGATGAACCAAACTACTGTCCTAAGGTAAGTCACTATTTGGAAGTTCTGTCATCGTAGCAGACAAACAGACAAAGGAGCAACATCAGAGGTGACGCAGGCAGGAATTCCGCTAGTTTTGCAGTACCTGTTCTGCATGCGCGTCTCATGTGCTTTGCCAGACTTACATGTAATTCACACCGTCTTACAAACTGTGCCATGATTAAGAGAATAATTGTTATAGATACGAGGTGGCCCCAAAGAGCTCCGTGTGAGACAATGCTAAGAAGTTTAAAGGTGAAATGGGTGGGTTATGAGCCTTAACCTAATCATTGCATTGGTCCACTTGAATGGATTGGCTGGGGGATTGCTATAGGTAGGCAGGGTGTGGCGGAGGAGGTGGGTCCTTGAGGATGTGCCTTTGGAGTCTATATTCTGTCCATGAAAAGGAGAACTCTCCCTCCCTCTCTCTCTCTCTCTCTCCTCTCTCTCCTTCCTGGTAGCCATGTCCTGGCATGCTTTCCTCTGCCATGCCTTTCTGCTGCAATGTTCTGCCTCACCTCTGGCCCAGACAGTGGAGTCCGCCATCTATGGACTGAAACCTCTGAAACTTGAGCAACAAATTAAAATTTTCCTTCGCTAAAATTGCTTTTGTCAGTAGCAAAAAAGGGAACTAGAACAATGATCTTCCCATTGTTTCATATCATCCTCAAATGGAACCTTAAAATTATTTTTCAGTGGAAAACAATCTAGTTAGGAATATGAACAAGCTTTAGAGTCAGAAGGATCTGGATTCTTCTCTTGTTTGCCTGGGACGAGCCGTGCAATCACAATGAAGTTACTGAGCGGGCGCCTCACAACCTTTCAGGCACAGAGAATACAGTAATCAGGTGCAGGCCGTGCCTGCCGGGAGAGCGTCCCGTCTCTCTGGTGGATGATGGGTGTGCCTGCAGCAGTGTGCTCAGCACAGAGGAGGGCACTGCCCCCTTGTTGGCCAGGTCAGCCGGGCTTCGGTCCAGGAGGAAGACATTCCGGACATCCCTGACTGAGGAAGGAAGGGAAGAGTGCCTTGGTTCTGACGTGAGCGCCGCAGTCCTGGAGTCTGTGTGAGCCACTGACTCAGCGACCAGCTGAGCCCCAGAGCCTTGACTGGCACTCACCACTCGGAGGTGCGGAAATTGCTGGAAAGTGCTGGTTTCCCAGCCCCTCTGCACATTTCGGGTGGAGCACTGTTGGAGAGTGAGTGCCTTCTCTCCAACCCTGCAGGACTCATGGATGGGATCCCATAGGCAGGCCCTGGAGGGTAGATCACTTGTCAATTTTCTAAGTCGCTGGACTTGGGGGCGCCCGCTACGCCCCTGATGGGGAAGACAGCACCCCATGCAGGCTCTCTGTGCTCTCATTTATACTCAGCATCTAGATGGATCCTTGGGTCGAGCCCTTGGGATGAAGAAAGCAGTGCACACCAGTACTTGGGGCAGAAAATAGGCTGCGGTAGAAATAGCTAGTTTTCCCTGAGAATCTCCCATTCTCTCTTCCCAAGGAGAGCGAGGCGCCCAGGAGGAGCGCTGGGCACACAGGCATGAGAGTGGCGTGAGAGTCAGGGCTGGGTGCCCTTGGCACAGCCAGTTCTCTGATGGCAAGAGCTGTGCCTCTTGGGGATCTTTCCCTGGTCCTGTAGGTTCTCACAGTGGGGGCCAAACACAGGTGCTGCTTTCAAAGTTGCTGAGAGAACTGGGCAGGAAGAGGGTACGTCAGCAAGCAGCAGAGTGGGTACAGGAGACTAAGTTCATTTGCAGAGGAAGTGGTGTGTGTGTGCGTGTGTGAGTGTGTGTGCATGTGTGAGTGTGTGTGCATGTGTGAGTGTGTGTGTGAGTGTGTGTGTGTGTGTCTCAGTGCCTGGGTAAGAGGGTGTCGACTGAGAGGCAGGCTCTGTTGCGTTGTGCCTTGGCCATCTGCTCCGCAGGGCCTGTCCTTGCTCTGAAGACACCTGATCCCCTGAGAGCCAGGGCAGCCCTGTGTTCCGAGTCCAGCCTATCACAGACTGCCTCTTTACTTCTTCCACGGACAGAAAAAATAGACCTGTGGCAACAGCAGAAAGCTCTAGAAGATGGTCCCTACCCAGAATTCAGAACATTCAGAGGAATGTTCCCCATCAATCCCATACAAGATATTCTATTTCTGACTCTCTGGGTGTTAAATTTTCCTGGTGAAATGGAACTTTTCTACAATCTCACTGAACAAGAGTGCTGCCTTTCCTTAAAACAGGACTTCATCCTGTTTTAGCAACGTCTTGTTATTTGACAACATCTACAATGGCTTGCTCCTGGGCACAGCTCTCTGGGCCCTACAGAAAACGAGGAGGGATGTCAGTGAAAAATTAATTTGAATTTATGTCAGTTAATCAATAATTTCAATATGTGTAAACAATTATGGTACATTATGTAAGAAAAAGCACATGCAAGATGAATTCCTATTATGAAAGAGCTTGTATGGTTTAGTTAAATAAAATTCAAATATTAAAAATGCACCGGAGTATGTGTTGGGATCCGGAGTCGCAGAGGAGGGTAAGGAAAGTGCAGTCAGCCTGACTCTCCTTCTGGCAGGTGAGGGACAGAATCTGGCGGCATGCTCCAGCAACAAGCCCAAGCGCGCCCTGCTGGGGACCGGAGGCCTGGGAGGCAGGCTTTCCAACACGCTTTGCCTTCAGCAGTACCAACTAGGGAGTCGTAGGATCCCAGATTAGCAACTCAGATTGCTGTCGGATCACTGAAGACTGGGATGAGTGGAAAAAAATTGAGACATATTTCATAGACTAATGAAGGTTTATTTTCAGCAGTAGAACAGATTCATTTAAATGGTACTTTTAAGGACTGAGTTGATAAGCTACAGGACAGCTTCTGGAATATTCTGGAATCACTCCTAATCCTCAGTGAAGATGGCAAGCTAGAGAACACCAAGAACCTCTTCACTGAGGGTCAGAAGCCATTGACATGGTGACGCTGTTACAAGACAAATGGTCCAAGTTTCTGTTTGGGTGCTCGACCTTGGGGTCCAAATACGGCAAACCTTGTCCTGACAAAACCCCAGGCGGGCCATTGTGGCTGCAGTCACCTGTGTGACGGCCCTTGAGGTGAGACTCCAAATGTTTGTCCTGTCTCTTCTGCATTTAAGGTTCAGTTTTTGAATGCTTTACTCTTAATATAGGATCTGGGATTCATGCAAATCCCTTATTTTCCCTTTACAGATTAAAAAAATCTTCTGCAAGAAAACATTCGAAATCATTCTCATGATACGAACTGTGCAGCTCTCTTCTGCTTCTCAGTGCGCCAGGTGATTATCATCTTAGCCATAGAAGATGGATGCATGGCAACACAGTGGCTCTATTATTTCTTTAAAGTGCCGTTACGTATACTCCATCATCGCTCCAGAGAAAACTGAGATAATCATCCCTAAAACATTAGTGGAACAGTTCAATTTTATTGGGAAATTATACATTAAAAATATGATTCATAACACACAGAAAATTAAAAAATATTAATAAAGTCCAATTTATATTCTAAGAGAATTTTAATACACTTTCAGGGATGTATCTTTATAATCCAATCATTTATTTTAAATTTGGTGATTGCTCCTACTTCTTTCTGAAGAAACCCAGCATTTGTCCTGCAGCATTTACTGTTAATAGGTCCGCATCCTGAGTGATTGTTGCCACTGACCTTCAAACCTCTTCTATTGCACTATGTGCATAAGTTTGTTTTAATATCTTCACTTCCCCTAATTACCCGGATCATTCCATACCATTCCCTACAGGGAAATAGACTGCTGAAGTTTGGACTTTTAAAGACTAATTAAAAAATTCATTAGCGTGTGGATTAATCCCCTCCTTTGTAAGTTCCTCTCCCTCTTGATAGCCACCGCACTTGGAGAAGCAATCGGTCGTTCCCTTACAGAGATTCCTTCTGCGCACGCTTTAATTACTCTGTTTGGGGCCCCACATCAGTCAGCAACGCCAGGAAATAAGCCTGCTTGCAGGGAAAGGCAGCTCCAGCAGCTCTTGGGGCCCAATGACAACTCCGAGACTCCCTCTTCCTGGGACAAACACCGCGGCTCCACCTCATCCACACGCAAATCGCTGGCCTCTCTCAGGCTCAAAACGATGAGACACCCTTGGAGAAGGGACGGGGAGGGGCCCGGCATTAATCAGGTCAACACAAGCAGGGAAAGTGGACACTTGGAATAATTAGCAGCATAATTCAAGTTCTGCCAAAGATGCTCAGGGACCAACACTACAGGAAATGTCTCCACGGAAGTTGCTACTTTTAGATCAGGTTGCTTGGAGAATTCCTGTGGCAGCAGAGAGTGCGCAGGAGATACACTACAGTTTAATCTCTGAAAGACGCCAGTTCATGAAATAATTAGCTTTATATATTTAGCCTCCACTTAACACCACTGGGAGATGTTTATTGTTCAGAGTGAGGTCAGGTCAATTTCACTCCTCAGTCATTTCTCTTGGTCCCTTAGAAATAGTGCATCCATTAGAAGAGTGGAAAAGAAAGGAAGGAAGGAGTTTCCATGTTTAAACTTGTAATAAGCTGGTTATCCAACATCAACCAGGATATTAAAGAGCAGAGTTTTTCAATGAGTAGGAATTTAGATTATTTTCTGTTTCTGCCATTTACTGAAAGCTGAGGGTCATCGGATGCTGTTCTTCAGGTTTAGTGTTAAATACGTTGGAACTAGCAATGTGCATTCTTCCACAAGAATGCCAATCACACCTGCCTCCGTTTTTTTTTTCCAAATCTCACCAGCTTGTTCAAAATGTTTTATTCTCATTTATATTCGCAGAGATTTTCTCATCTGTGAATCACATTGCAGGTTCTCTCCAAACTTTTACACAATGAATGCTGGTGTGTCCGACATCAGCTCATAAGGTGTGGTCAGATGTTCCTCGGGGAGAGCACTCTGTTCCCAGAAGTCCAAGAAAAGGGGTGTGTGTGTGCATGAGCTATGTCTATTTACAAATGCATGAACATGTATCGCCCGCATGTTTAAAAAGTACATCATGGATCACATCTAAAGGTAAGCTACTCATATTTTTTACAGGGATTCATTGATCTATTTACTTGTTCACCCAGAACATCCCCTGAGGTGTACTCCTAGTGGGCCCTCGGGCAATTGGATTCAGCAGATGGACAGACAGGCCCCAGGTAGGAAGCAGAAGATCCTACACCTGAAGCCCTGGGCCCGGGCCACCCCAGTGCAGGGTACATGGGACAGTGACAGCCAGGAGGGCAGCTGGTCACCTGAGGACCCAAGAGCAGAAGCAGGTGGGAAGTGGATCTCCAGCCAGGACCATGTGGGAAGGTGACCGCCAAGGGGGCCTGAAGGAGGAACGTAAGCCCGAGGTCAAGTCCCTGAGGAGGAACGAGCCTCCGGGATCAGGCAACATCAGGAAGGCAACGTGGCCTCAGCAGAGAAGAGAGGAGACGTTGGAAAGTGCCCTCGGAGCGGTTGCCAAGGCCACCCTGTGAAGCAGAGCTGTGGAATTCTGACCCTGGGGCAGCTGGGGGCAGTGGGGACAGAGAGGAGCATCGTGGGAGTCGCTCCACCACACCGACTCTCGGTGCTGCAGGAGAGAGCAGAAGGGGAACGGGAGGCCGTGTGGGAGGCGGCCCAGTGAGAGGGCAGGTGAGGGATGGCCACCATGAGGGGCAGGAGTGTAGGAGGAGTGACGGGGTCAGCCCCTGGGGCCCCCAGCTGGGGGCACCGTGGAAGTGTGGACTCAAGGGCACTGCGATGTTGCAGGGTGTGAAAGGTAGAGGGGGGACCTACACATCCAGAGGGTCTCAGCTCAGGTCCAGGGAGCTGCACTCAGGGCAGCTGTAAGTCACGTTCCAGAGAAGCCTTCTTCAGAGGCTCCTGGATAAAGGTGAGCAAGATACGCAGCTGTTGGCACTGGTGTGGCTCCCGTTATGGAAAAGCTCATTATTTTCCTGGCACCAAGCTCAGGAAAGCACCATGCCACACGTGACCTGTGTGTCTCCGGGTGCAGTTGTGGAAGGCAGGCTGCTGGCTGCAGAGAAGGGCAAGACCGCACAGTAAGGGGCAGGAGAGAATTCCAGGCAGGAGGAAACGGGAGTGCAAAGACGGGGACCTGACCGCCCTGCGATTTACAGCAGCAAGTCCTTGCAGGCCCGAGGATTCAGGCAGAACCCAGGCAGGACGAGCTGCGGCTGAAGCAGGGGTGGGAGTGCGTGCCCTAGATCCCAGCTGTCCCCAGGCCAGTGCTAAAGGCCCGGTGCTACTGGGCAGGGAGGAACTGTTAGCAGGAGGGCCTCCTCGGAGAGGCGTCTGCACTGTTAAGGAGCTTGGAGCCAGTCCCTTCCAGTCTCTCTCTGCTTCCTGGCTGCCGTGAGATGGACATGCCTCCTCAGCCACGGGCTTCGTCCATGGTGTCCTGCCACACCACAGGGCCAAAAGCAGCATGGTCAAGCAAGCATGGACAGAACCTGGGAAACCGCAGGCTGGAACACACCCTTCCTCCACTAAGTGGAGCTTCTTAGGTATTTAATCACACCAAGCTGACTGCCAGGGAGGCAGCTCACCCACAAGTAAGTCCTGAACACCACCTTATGAGTGATGGGAAGTTGTCTGGATATACTCAGGGGCAAATCGCACACACACACACACACACACACACACACACCCCAAGATAGTGGGGCTGGGAATGGAGCCATCTGTACACCACAGCAAAGCTCCAGACTCGTCCACTCCCAGATTTGCCAGCAGCATGAAACTCCTCGTCGAGCGCCTGGATTCCTTCTCCTCTGCACATGGACACCTGCGGTGCTTTGCTTGTTTTGGTCCTGAACTTACGTGGACCTGATGGTAGCTACAATCCAAGCATGGAGCCCCTGCACAAGTGTATCTGGGCAGGAGGAAGACATAGAAGTTCTTCTAAGAACCACCCCAACACACTCCCCTGCGCCTCTAGAGGATGGAATCCTCTGGACCGGATCCCTGACCACTGACTTTTCCTCCAGAGGCTACCCTGAGGTGCCATGTTCCGGGTGCCAGCAGGTCCTTTCAGAATGAAGGAAGAAAGCGCGACTGGAAGCTGCCGTGGGCTGCATGCCATGCTCCTCCCTGGTTTGTGTGTTGAAGCCCTAACCCCAACTCTGATGGTGCTTAGAAGTGGAGTCTTTGGGAGGGACTAGGGTTAGAAGGCTGGTAGGGTCGCTTGCAGCTGTGGGGTGGGCCCTCTCCATGGGATTAGTGCCTTCGCAAACAGTGGAGACTGGAGAACTCTCTGTGCCATCTCAGGACATCAGGAGAAGGTGGCCTTCTGCAAAGCAGGAAGGGGGCTCTCAGGGGAGCCTGCCAGCCCTGTGATCTTGAACTTCTGCCTCAGGACCATGGTGAACAGAATTGTTATTTAAACTACCAAATTTATGCTATTTTTGTTTCAGCAGCTACAACTTACTATGCCTACTAAAGAAGTTATTGAAGTTTTTTAAATAAAGGAGGAAAGTATTGTCTTCATTTCTGAATGAACGATGTAGCGGGTGACTGCTATCACAGAAGAAACCTTGCGTCCAGCGTAGGGGCGCATGCGTGCAATCCCAGGGACTCAGAAGCTTGAGGCAGGAGGATTACAAAATCAAGATCACCTTCGGCAACTTAGAAAGACCCTGTTGCAAAATTTTAAAACATAAAAAAAGAATGGGGATGTAGCACAATGCTAAAACACTCCTGGGCTCAATCCCCAGTGCTGCCCAGCCAAAAGGAAACCTTAATCAATGCAAGAGAGGAACTGCCATCTAGTACCACCTTGTGAGTCCTGTTCACACTCCACATCCCGTCTCCTTGTCCCAGTGGGCTAGTGGACCACAGCTATTGCTTCTGGCTTTTAGGGAGGCTTGCAGAGAAGTAAGTTCAGGGAGAAGGTATGATCTGAGGAAGGGTCAAGAACAGGAAGGGCGCCAGGGCGGGAGGGGCCTTTGTGGAGGTCCAACTCCTCTGGGTCTCCGTGAGCTCCAGAATCCCACCCAGCCTGTACACACATGTGAAGCCAGAAACACGCAGTCTCAAGTTGGACTCTGGTCCCCAATGAGTAATTCATGTAACAGTAAAAATCCAGGTTGTGAAGTACGTGCGTGCAAGCCAGAACTGGAGGTGCCTTCCTGCAAATAAATCCTAAACCACCACCAAGTGATGAGGAGGAGGCATTGAAAGACTTGGAGTAGATTTCTCTGCATGTTGTGGAGCACAACTTAAGAACAGACCGATCACCACTGAGAAGTCCAAATCTGAGAGTCTTTATTAAGCCGGCCGCTGACTGTCTCACACAATGCCCCAAAAAATGGCTATTGGGAGAACAGCCCGACCATAGGGTTGTAGAGGTTCTTATACCAAAAATCACATCAATCATAAGTGTCTGTTGCTATGATTCGAAATTACACATTAACATCATGAGATCATCGACAGAGGGGGAAGTGGGTCAAAATTACCTTTACCTGGGAACAAACTAAAGAATGGTTGCTAACATCCACACAATCATTTTTGACATCACATGGTGCATTGTTTAGAAGAAAGAGGAATCAAAAGAGAACAATTTTTCATCACATAAGAATTGTCATTTTGTATCGCTAAATATGTCATGTTAAGTAACTGATGATGGGCACAGAGGCGGGGTGTTCCCATGGGAGAAGCTCATTTCCTCATAACATGGAGTCTCAGAGAAAAATGGAGTCTGTTTAGTCATTGCCCATATGGCCTGGCCTGTAACATTTCCAGGGAACCAAATCTGTCAGCCCATCACATGCATTATGGAAATGGCCATATCATTGGATGAGAGAGAGAGAGAGAGAGAGAGAGAGAGAGAGAGAACAGCACCCTTAGAGTGGCCATGCAGGGAAGCAGGTAAAGGAGGAGCCAACACAGAATTCTCATCACCCGCAGATCAAGACCAGCTGACTAATGCAGTGGGGACTCTGAAGGGTCACATCTGTGAGTAAGTCAAGTCACACTACCAAGCCACCCCAGGGTGCAGAGAAGGAGGGCAGCAATTGCAGAACACGGCCTGCAGAAGAGCAGATTCCACCTGCATGCAGATAGTTCTTGACTGTTGTCCTGTGTTTCAGTTCTGTGAACACACGCAGGTTCAGTCACTCTCAACAAATTGTTTTCTCACATTCCTAAGATTTTCCTGTGATATACAAAATCCCAATGTATTTATTTACTCTATCACAATTCAAATACTGTGGCAAAACCAGAGCAAAGTTATGTGCAGGACAAACTATACTTTATAACAGTGAAGACTCAGAGAGAACATAAATGTCTATTAATAGGAAATTGGTCAGCAGAAGTACAGATGACCAGCAGCAGCAGGTCTCTGTGTCTGCTAAAATGGACAAACTTCCTTCTGTCTTTAGTTGAAAGGCAGATCACAAAGCAAAATATTCAGTAAGAATACATTGATACAAAATAATGCCATATAAGCTAAATGTGCATAAAAATGTAGGAGAATAGCAACGAAAAGTCTCCAAACTGCTCACTGCATTTTCCCTTTGATTGTTAGAAGACTCTTCCTTCTTTTTCCTTGCCTGAATTGTTGAGTTCTGTGCTACATACATATTCGTCAGATTGTCCAAAGTGGTTGTTTTAGTCAGCTTTTGTTGACACTGAGACCAAAGACCTGTCAAAAACACTTTAGAGGATGAAAAGTTTATTTGGGCTCACAATTTCAGACACCGTGGTCCATAGACAGCTGGCTTCATTGCTCTGGTCCAGAGGATGGCAGAACATCGTGACAGAAGGGCATGGCAGAGGACAGCTGCTCAGGGCACAGCCGCCAGGAAGCAGAGAGAATATTGCTCACCAAGGACAAAATGTAAACCCAAAGTCACGCCCCAATGACGCCCTCCTCCAGCCACACCTTATCACCCCATTAATCCATTCCACTGAATTAACACACTGATTAAGTCAATGTTCTCATAACCCAATCATCTCACCTCTAAATGTTCTAGATGAGCTTCTGGTGGACACCTCATATGCAAACCATAACAGCGGTTAATAAAATAAAATAAGCAGCTTCATTTACTAAATTCTATCATAATAAAGTTGATTTCTCCATGGATATAATTTATGATGTATAATCAGTAAAAGAAGAAGGTGTTCTACATCAGGATGGCCACTGGTTTGGAAATATTCTTCCTGACCACAACAAAAACATCGTGTCCAAACAGAGCAACATGGAACTGGTAGCATCCATTTTGAGAATTAAGAGGTCCAGCCCTCGGGCACAGCCCGAAGTTTCATTTGCTGCTGTGTGGACAGGGCTCCCACTGTTTGTCAGTTACCAGTTGGTCCCTGAATGCATCTTCCAACCCTGTGGTGGGGTAGAGATATACTCTGCTCCCACCTGGCTCAATGGAGTTTCCACTTGAACACTTCCACATAAAACACTAGACAAAAGGGGCCATTCAGCCGGAAGCATCATGCACACCCACAGGTTTGCAAAGTATCAAGAAAACAAGCCAAAATATTGACGCAGCTGGTGTTTTGACCATTATTTCTGGTCAAGGAAGACAGCTGAACTGAAAGCCTATTCTAACTATTAGAATGCATGCCTGGTAGCAGTGGCCAAGGGCATGGGCAGCGAGGAGAATGAAGCACATTAACAGGGGACAGCGCTGATGTTCTCCACACTTCCTATCTCACGACTTCTTATATTAAAAAAGGATACGCACAACAAGATTAGGGCTACCCAGAGAATGGAAGCAAGCCCGAGCAACCTGGACCACCTTCGAGTTTCCGTTCACTCAAGAGCTACGTGACAAGCAGCAGCGGGAGATGGAACCAAAGTCTCCTGGGCCCCGCCACTCCCGAGGCTCACTGCCTGTGGTGGTCCAACCGGCACGTCCAGAGGCAGCAGGCTGCGGAGCCTCTGTGCAGTTTCTGAACACAGAGGAGGCGCACTCCCAAGGGGCCTGGCGACTCTGCTCTTCACAAGGCAGAAAACCACACTGCGCAAGACTCAGGACCCTGGAAGACCTACTGTGCATTCAGGGGGGACACCACCGGCTTTTACAAACAGCTGGAAAATTGATTCTTACTGCCTCATATTCCATCTGTGAGTGACCAACAAGTGTCACCTTATAGCTTAAAACAATATCCACTTACTAGCTCCTTTTGGCCCATTGGAAGTCCACCCAGGGCTGAACCCGCGGTAGCCATCAGGCTGTGCTTCTGTCTAGGAGCATGACTGAGGGAGCCCTCCAGGCCTGGGCAGCCTGCTGACAGAGGGAGTTCCTCTCGATCGGAGGCCCAGGCCTCTTCTCCTGGGCCGTCAGCCAGGGCCATCCCTCAGCTCGAGATTTCCTGTCTCCCTCCCTCCTGCCCTCTCCCCTCTCGGCCTTTATGCGGTCCCCGCGCTGCAGACGGAGACTCCAGTTTGACTGCATCCCTGAAGGGAGACATGTCTACACGAGGAGCCAGGAGTCTTGGGGTAGAATTCTGCCACATTGACCACGTAGCTAATTAAATATGACAAGATTCCAAAAACACTTAATGACTTTAAGACAGAGTGGATGTGCACACTGAAACACTCAACCACCGGGAAACAACATTAAAAGCGCTTTACTTAGAACAATCATCCGTTTCTATATTGAAAAGATGTCCACAAGGAGCAGCAAATTCCTCACTGGAAGATGGACAGAACGGCTTTCTAATAGACAGTGCTGGACGGTCCAGAAGCAGGTCATGTCCTTGAACTCGGCTTAGCACACACACAGTAGCCGTCCAGGCAGGGTGAGCGTCATCGGCTCGACTTTAGACAAGAAATTTGAGAACATGGAGACACAAGAAATTCTTCCCGTCGCCTCGTAATTATGCATGATCCTGGGATTCGTGGTGCCACAGCCCTGCGTGCACACGATGGGACTCGGTTCATCTCACTGCCAGCACCTCCCTCTCCTCCCCGCCTCTGCCGTCCCTTGTGTCCCTACCCCCTCCTTTCTGTCGTGTTACTACTGGTTTAATCACTGCATTACAATTAGTGCATGAGCAGGACTCAAAAACCTACCTTCCCCAGGTCGTTTGAAGGAGGCGGATCTCTGGAGTCACCTTACAACCCTGTGCAGTGTCTCCTCTCTGTCCTGGGGAAGGGAGGCCACGTGGCTCTCACACCCTGTTGCCTTCTTCTCGCCTCAACCCCACGCGTCCTCTTGGCCTTGGCGACGGGAAGTCCTTCCCAGGCCCTGCTGCGGTCAGCAACCTTCCTCAGCTATGGCTGGACCTGGGCAGGAAGCTCTCCACCAAGCAGCAGCTGGCCTCTGTAGGTGCTGAGCGACACGGTGTCCGGGCGGACACGAGGCTGCTGGGGAGTGTGAGGGTCGCGTTGCTGGAAGGACCAGGAGCCAGTGCTGCCGCTCAGGAGCCGGGAGCGAGCAGAGAGTGAGACCACCTGCAGCACTGCGGACCTGTCGGCTAAAGTAAGTGAGCGGAACAGGGTCCTGCGTGCAGCGTGAGTTTCCCTTTTGACACCGGAAAGAAAACAATCCAGTCTCCAAATTAAGGCCTCCAATTAATTCTCTAGAAATATAAAAACTCCATTCAGACATTCAGAGTACGAATCATTTCAAAATCAAAATCAAGAGGAACTGATACACCCTCCCTCTTGAGTCTTAATTAAGCCTAGAATGAAAAGCTGCTTCTAGATGTTGAAGGGCCACAGCACGAAATGCCAACCGTCTGTCAGCTCCCTGGAGGGCTGACCCTTTCATGGCCACCCCTAGGTGGACTGAGAGTCCAGGTGGAAGCTCCAGGAGGTCCAAGTGACAGTCAGAGTGGATAGACACGCTCGGCTCCCCAGAGCCACTCACCCCTGCAGGGGCAGCAGCGCTGGGAGAGGGGGAACCAGCCTTGCCCAGTGGCCTGAGGGAGGCACAGGGCTTGGAAGGCCACCATGTGCAAACAACCCCTGCTGCGTCCCCCAGCACGAGAACCACATGCCAGGGCCGGAGGGATGTCCCAAAGCAGAACCCTGTGTGGTGTCACTGGACAGCACTGCCAAGTTACGGGACAGAGTCAGCAGAACACAGAGGACCGTGCTTTGCAAAGGGAACCTCTGACTTTGATCCTTCACAGGGTCTGTGACAGAAACTTAGAGTTCTCTCATTTACCAGGGAAGAAGTGAGGCTTGGAGATTCCGGAAGCTTGCACTGGTCACTCAGCCAGCAGCAGGGGACTCAAGGTGCCCATACCACGGCTTGAAGGGTGAGTCCACAAGCTTTCCAGACTTTTCTCTAATGTGTTAGGATCCCAGAGCACATATCCCTGCCTCTGAGTGTCTGTGTGAAGCTCTACTCGTGGCGTCCTGTGTTTAAATATTAGGTGGGGGGACAGAAGGCAGGTGCTGTCACTGGGTGACCTTCCTTAGGAAGGTGGAACTCATCACGAGATGTCTCAGGACAACCTCCTGTATTTTTATTACACAATTGGGATTGACAACTACCTCCTAGTGTTTTCCCAATAGTTAAATTCGCTATGCTGTTTCAGCAATGTTTGTCAGGTAGTAAGTGGGATCAACATCACTAGTATGGACATCACTGTACCTATCTTAGGCTAACAGAGGAAAATAAAATTTAGTTCAATGAGCGAGGGTGTTAAGACTCTCGAGCTTCTCTGAGCTACACATCACTGATTGAGACCTAAGTATTGCTTTTCCAAGTTTTTCTTACTCCAGCCAGATGTCTTGTGACACCACTTTTTAAATATGACAAGAATGTGTGCTTCACACAGGCATGTGATCTACTGCTGTGTGACAACTGACCTCCACCTATCAGTTTAAGTGATGGAAAGGAATTACCAGATTCACATCTCTTTAAATAACAGGGTGATTTACACAGGGAATTTTCGGATGTTTAAAAAACAACCACTTTGTAACCAAAGCCATCGCCAGTGTCCCACGGACATCCCGACCTACCTGCTTTACCTCCACATTGAATGTACTTGTGAGTGAGTGTTGGTCTACAATCCAACTTGTCTACATCCAGGAGAGCATGCTAACCAGAAGATGACAACTGTGTGGCATGAATAACTGAGTTAAATCCCTGCCCACAATTCACAAGTGATCGCTTGATCCCCTAAAAGACTAGAAGCATAGCCAAGAATTTCATTGCGAACCCAAGGTGAGCCTCAGAATGTCTTCCGGAGCTTGAACAGTAGAGAAAGCACACGTGTCCATACAGCTTACGCATTTGATAGTTTTACTGATCTTGCTTCCATGTGGAATATTATTAGGAATCATTGCATTATTTGGAAGATTTCTTAGAGGTCCTGGGATAATCATAACAAGTGTTTTGGAATAAATTAGTGATATGAATAAGTATCTTAATAATTCAGTTTAATCATACATTTCCTTTATATGAAATTTAAGATGAAAAAACGGTTCAAAATATGAATTGATGACTTATAACTTTTGAAACTATTTCAGCCTTTTTGCATTATATAAAATAGTCATCAAAAATAAGCAAGAATGCTCATTACCATCTTTGAATTTCTATTTAAAAAGATTGGAAGGGTAAGAATTATTTAAATTTTTCTTGGAAACATTGAAAGGAATGATGACGAATATTTTTTAAAATTTATCTAAAAAGATAATAGGTAAAATAAGATGGAATTCAAACACAAGTAAAAAATGATTCAAAATATTCAAAATAAGAAGAAAACAATGGAAAGAGAAAAGATCAGAACACAGAAAACTAATAAAACAATAAATATAAAACCAAACATGTCAAAAACTTATCAAATGTTAATGGACTGAACACTACAATTAAAAGCAGTGACATTGTTAGAATTGATTTGAAAAATAAATTCCCAAGATACATATAAAGATTATATATGTAGAACTACACACGCACTGAGGAAATAATAATCTTCGGAGAATAGCTATATTAGTATCAAATAAAATAGACTTTAAGATGAAATTATTAGCAAAAGGTAGAGACATTTTCTAATGTTAATGGACCAATTCAATGTGAAAACATAGAAATCATAAATATATATGTATTTAAATCAAGAGTTTCTACATATATGAAAAACTTGACAGAATTAAGAGAAATATAAAAGTTCAAAGTATAAGAAAAAGTTAGCAATATTTTTGCAGAAATTGATGGAAGAAATATTGAAAAAATCAGTTCTAACAGAGAATCTAAACAATAACAGTATCAAAATTCTTGACCTAATTGATGCTTATAGAAACTTACATATAGCAAGAAATAAAATAACAAATAATTTTCAAACTCAGATGATACATTTACCTTGATGTATCTGATGATAAACTTAAAAGATCATACTTAATGCGAAAATACTGAAAGATTTCCTGAAAGAACATTATCAAGATAATTATGCTCAAAATCTTGACCATTGCAATAGAACAAGAAAAAATACAAAAGGCATAAATATTGTAAAGAAGTTAAAAAATAACATTTATTTAAATAATACAATCATTTATAGAGGATGCTCAGGGTGTTTATAAAACAGCTAACACCACTCATAAATGAATTTGACAAGGACCTAGGTCAAAATTGAACTATTACAAATAAAAATTTTAAAAATAATTATATTCACAGTAATCCAAAATTAAAACATGCTTAGGAGTACATTTGAGCATATGCACAAATTTTCTTTTTCCAAATCTGCTGAACATTATTTTTATAATATTCAGCATTGCTAAGGTATTGATTTGCTCCAAATTGATGTTTAGAAATTTACAGACTGACTCTATATATTAGATGGAAATCCTAAGAAATTAGAATGGCTTAAGTGTTTTCACAAAAAGGGAGGCTGGAGGAGTTATTCTAATGCTGATATTAGCTCTGCAGTAATCAGTGTGCTGTTATTGGTTAAAGGACAGACAGGCAGGGCAATGGAACGGATGGACAATCCCAAAGTAGAATGACAGGTATCATCAATCAACTTATGCTAGAGACTCCAAGAAAATTCTGTTTCACATGAATTAGAGGCTCAATTTTCAAGCTAAAAATTATTAGTCTCCTAGAATGAATACAGGAGAAAGTCTTCTTGGCTTGATTTTAGTAAAATACTCAGTGGATTAACATATGAAGCATGAACTGATAGAAAAAGTATATAAAATATTGAGTTTAAAAATTCAAAAATAAAACGCAAGTTACATAATATATATTTGAATTCAATCCTAAGAAAAGGAGTTCCTTGTCTCACCACCAAACCCACAGCCACCTGTGAGCCCTGACATCACAGAGGCCACCACATCCCAGGGAACTCCAAGCACCTTCAGGAGCCCAGGGACGGCCGACATCCTCAGCACCCAGGGCCTGCCCTCGCCACAGAGCCCACAGCCTTGGCTCTCCTTCCCTCAGAGACAGAAGTTCCTCAGCATGCACACGACACTGATCAAACACCGAGGAGGCCGAGCAGAGACTGGGGACCGGGCAGAACAGGGCTTCTGGTGGTGCAGTCGTATATGGTCTTGATGTTTGAATCATGTGAACACACTAAATAGTCCATAAACCCTAAATTTATTTTTTAAAGTTCTAAGTATAAATTACTGGCTCAGAGTTGTTTTCAAAAGGTATCATTTTGTGGATGATGAATCCATGTTTTCCTTGGGATCTCGAGTGTGCACACAACGCTTATGTGGACTCTCGTCATTTACCTTCACTCCTGCTTCATGTTTGCAAATGGAAATCATGCTGAGCTCTCTTTGGGCTTAGTTGTGATGCTGAGTTTGGGCTGCTGTATTCATTTCTACCCAACTAACCTGGGAGACATGAGGTCACATGTCCTACGAGGGAGGAGAGGTGGTTAGGTAACCACTGCAGACCCCTCTGATCCCAGACCTTTGTCCCCGTGCTGTGCGAGAACACTCTGGGGCCCCAGCGACCTCCCACCTCCCGCAGTCCACAGCCTCCTCCCCTCCCACCAGCACCTGGTTGTCTGCGGCCACGGCACACAACGCTTGTGGTTGCAGACCTCTCCCACGTCCAGCATGGGTCTGGCTGCGGGCCCTGCCCCCTCTCTTTCCTTGGCTCTTCCTGTGTCACTCACTCTGGAGAGTAGTCTCCAAAGTACGATATTCAATGAACACTCTGAAAAAAATGACTCATCACACGCTTGAATAAAAACTGAAATGCTTTATTTTTCCTGAAAATATAATAATTATTAGAATTTTAAAATATGCCTGCTGTACTGTAGGAAAGGATTGAAACATTATTACAGAATCTAGAGTCTTATAGAATCAAGACATCATAAAGTTGTAATAAGAACTTTCTGGAAAAGAAACTATGTGTATTACTTAATTTTTCACAGTAATATCTTTATTCCATTAAAATACATGGGGTACATGGAAAGCACCTGACGTTTGTTGGGACCCTGGGGAGACAGAAGGACTCACTCCTCACCCCTGGAAGGGCCACCATTCAGGGCAATCACTGGGCCCATGCTCACCAAAAACTCCCCGTAGGGTGTGAGTAAGACCCTGGGTTCTCTCCCCACCCCATTCGCAGCCGGGGAATCCACATGGCATCTATCACACCAAATGAGAGAAGGCTTTGTGAGGAGCTGCGTGTGAGCGTGAAGCTGGAACTCGAGTCTGGAACTATCTCATTCCAAAACTCATGGCCTCTGCTTTGTCCCGCTGGGCAACTTTACTTTTAAAGCCTAGGTCTCAGATACTTTCCCAATCCAGAGGAAGAAGAACGAGTGTCTGGTGGAGTCCAGTGTTTGTCTATCAAGGCAGACTTCCAAATACCTGGCACGGCCTTGTGTGACCCACAGTGGGACTCGCTGTCCTTCACATGCCCTTGAGAACACAGGGCAGCTCTTTGGCTGGGTCACATTTCCGCTCACTCTTCCTCTGGCACATTTGTCTCTGTAGGTAAGTTGGTGTATGTACAGTGATAACTCAAAAGAACAAAAGTTTGAAGAGAAAAGGAACCCTAGAAATTGGTAGGCAGCCATGCTGAGTAAGATCTAAATCACAAGGAGTTGCTCAGAGGCCTGTCCTGCCGCAGTGAACCCGTGGTGGGGGTGCTGGGGTTACTGCCTTTCCTAATTAAATCAGACTCCACTTTTACCCACCCTCAGGAAAAAGAAAAAAGAGGGATTCAGCACCCTCCCTCCCGGTGCTAATCACCCTGAGCAGGCAGTCCTGAAGCAGAAGGTTCGTTCAGCTGCCCCATCCTTGGGAAACCCTGCCCGCATTTACACGCAAGGCCTGCTCCATTGTGTGTCTAATAACAGGCACAGATGTTGGGCCCGCCTTCCGCACAGCGACTTTTGCCTAATAACCACTTTCAATGTGTCCCAGTTGCACCTGTTCAGCATTTTAAAATGAATTAGTGTGCTTGATTGCCTCCAAAAATCTTGTCCACTTTTGTCAACCTGATTGTACTGCCACAATGCACAGCCATTAAAGGAGCAGCAGCCACTCAGCAAGCTGGAGAGGGGCCAAGGCTGCCGCGCCTGCACGGGCTGTCCCTACTGTTCTTAGGGACTGCCTGACTTCAGGGAGCTCGGCGATGACCACACAGTGGCTCCTTCCGAGGGTCAGGTGATCAAAGCCTGTGGCAACCCACGTGGCCAGTAGGACGGGGTGGCTGGCAAATGAGAGCACAGCAGGCCACACGCCAGGAAGGCCCAGCAGGGAGGCTCCTGGCTGTGGGATTCGAGGCTTGAAGGAGCAGACTGGGAAGGAGGGCAGGCCTCTCTGCGGAGCAGCCTGGGAACCCTGCGACTAATCCGGGGACCTGCCATTATTCTGCAGGCCAACATTTTATGTATGATATTTATATCTCTGCTTTCTCTCATAGAACATGCTATGTTAAGTTTGCTTTCAGTGAAATTAGGAGAGCACATGTAAGATGCTATGGTGGACCATCTGTGTTTCTCTATTCACTTCAAACCCAAGGGCCAGGTTGTAGCTCAGTGGTGGAGCACTTGCCTAGCACGGGTGAGGCACAGGGTTTGATCCTCAGTCCCACACACATAAAAATAAATGAGATAAAGGTATTGTGTCCATCTACAACTAAAACGATATTAAAAAAAAACTCAACTAATACCCCTAACTTGTGTAATAATTGAGGGAGTTATCATAAAAACACACAACTGATTATTAAACAAGCTCTAAAAATGGTGAAAGAAAGAAAGAGAGAGAGGAAGGAAGGAAGGGAGGAAGGGAGGAAGGGAGGGAGGGAGGGAGGAGAAAGACTAAGGCCTGGGTAAATTTTTAGAGCTGTGTTTCTGATGAACTCCCCAGAAGCTAGCTTAGAGCCGGACACGGAGCAGAAATGGATGAGCAACCTTGTGAATGAAATACAGTGCCAGGAAGAAAGAGACCGTGAAAACCCAAACTCGGGGTGATCCATGTAAAATTCGTGAAAAGCGCTGACAGGAATAACGAAGCATAGGGCAGTGATGGCTGATGGCAGCCTTTTCTATGTTTTTACATTTCCATATTTTCTGAGATAAGAGCATGAAGTTTTTGTCATGCCTTAAAACACAGACCTCGGGGGGAAGAAGCACTTTTGTGCTCGGGACACGATGCACAGCTGAGCACCAGCCGGTCCCTCACCACTTGCTGGCTGGGTCATCTGCGTGCCATGCAGCCCGTCACTGTGCACTTCAGGAAGAAGGCAGGGTGCCGAGGTGCTCTTCAGGTGATGTCACCAGTGGGCACTTCCCCATGCCCTTTATCTCTCATCGGTGCAAACAAGACACCAAAGTCAGATCTAAAATTTAAAACTTTAGCATAAAACTAAATTTTCAGCAAATCCCAAAGAAAGGAGACGTATTCCCCATGATGCCAGCTGTGTGCTTCAAAGCAGTGTCTCCAAGGACCGCTCGACACAGCACCCTGCCCTCTGCACAGTGTTGTGGCTGCTTCTGCGACACGCAGGCCTGGTGTCGCTTGTTTACCTCCTTCTTCACCCACATACTCAGTCCAGGCATCCTCATCTCTTCAACCTTCTCTTCACTGCACAAATTACACGCAGATAACAATCTGTCTTAAGGAACGGACTCACTTGATTCCGGGGACTGCCAGGTCCAGAATCAGCAGGCAGGCCAGCGAGAGCCACTGGTGCAATTCTAGGTCTGACACCTGCAGAGACGCCAGGCCGGAGACCCAGAGTCCTCACGCTGCAGCTCCGAGGCAGGATCGCTGCTTCTCCAGGAACCTCAGGTTTCTTCACCGTACGGCCTTCGGCTGACCGAGTGAGGACCACACAGATTTTCAAGGTTAGCCTTTCCACTTAAAGTCGACTAATTATAAATACGAAGCACAGCAAGTCTGGACCCACGTTTGACAAACAAATGGCAGAGTGGACGGTCACTCTCCCTGGTCAGCTTCCTGGCCGCCTCTGCTTCTCAGCCGCTGCACGCGCCCATCTCATGACACAGGAGCTGCTGCTTATCCACATCTGTGTACTCAGCACAAGAGGTTGAATTATGCCTGGAACAAATAGCTGAAGATTTAGATGGAAGAAAGGAAGAGAGGGAGGGAGGGAGGGAAGGAAGAAGGGAAGACGGGAAGGAAGGAAAGAAAGGAGGCCCAGTTCGAATCCCGAGTTCCTACGGTCGTCTTTCTCTGGCTGAATTCTCATGCTTTCATTGACACGTGCCACAACTTCCATCAGGAGTGAGAAAGGTAAGGCAAAATGAATGATTCTGTGCTGGCTGCCTTCCACGTATCCTCCCAGACCTGCTCTCCCCCCCCCAGAGCCCTCACCCAGCTTTCCGTCCAGGAAGCTCACCCGCGGATCACTCCAGTGCGCTCCCCTGCTGCCAAAGTCGTGCAACGCGGAGTAGAAGGGAAGCGGGTGAGGTGCGTGCAGAGAAGAACGACCCAGAGCCCAGCTCACAGCTGCGGTGGGGCAGCCCCCTCGGGTGCCAGGGGGCTTCCACTAGCAACCTCCCCTTCTCTCTAGGTCCCACCCGTGTTCATCAAAGTCTTCCCAGCCAGCACCAACCAGCCACGGGCTTCTTTTACACTTGAGGGTTCCATTTCCATGCACCCCACTTCTAGGGACCAAATTCTGCTTTGGTTATCTGTGACTGCAGAGCAAATCGTGCCAGAAGCTGGTGGCTTAGACCAACAAGTGCTCCTTAGTTTACATGATCTCTACAGCTCAGCAACCCAGCAGTGGCTGCAGCAAGAGGAACCACTTCCCTCTGTAGAAGACCCTGGCAGGAGCAGAGACCAGAGACCATGGAGGCGCTTTTCTAATAGGACAGGAATTCCAAGTCTAAAAGTCCTGTTCAAGAGGAAGTGGGACTGTTGATGGCACAGCTCTGCTCACCGACACTGCATGGATCTGTCTCCGGGACAGTATCACATGGTCTGAGCTCTCAGGTTTCTGGCTGAGCCAGCCCCAGGTGTGTACATGATAGGGGACATGACTGGTTTCAAAGACATTTTCATTGTCAAAACTGATTCACCACAGCTGTTTGTGGAAGCATGCTTGGCTATGTGTTAGAAACATTCGTCAATTTTAGAGCTTTAATCTGATTCCTGATTTATCCAAATATCCAAATATTTTTTCTCCCTATAGATTCTTAGAATGCTGAATTTAGAAGGCCATATTTTCTAGGAGAATATTACAGCTAAATACATTTTGGATGGGATTATTGGGCTTGTGAAGAACCTACCCCTCATCCTGAAATCCTCTCCATCTTTTGCAACTCTTAAAAGACCACACTGACCACAGTATCTTCCTCAGTTTTCCACATGGTCAGCTCACTTCTCTTCTGTGTTTCCATCGCTCTTTGCACCTCACAAATTGGTTTTGCAGGCCCCTGTCTGCACCCCTCTATCTCATTCTTTACCTTCTGAAGCCAAAAGCTACGGTGATGGTTAGTTTGATTATTAATCTGACTGGATGAGAGACACCTAGAAAACTGCTAAAGCTGTTCCTTGGCCAGTCTGTGAGGGTGCGGGTCAGCGAGCCCAGGGGAAACCCGCTCCGAATGTGGCAGCACCATGCAATAGGCTGGGGCCCGGATGAAGCCAAGAGCACAGTGGGAGCTGGCTGGTGAGCAGTGTGTCCTTGCCGCCGCCCTCACCCTCAGGCGACAGGCTCCAGCTCCTGGGCTATGAGGAGCATAAACTCACTCCAGCAGCCCTCCAGAGAGCACAGGCCTTCAGCTGGGCCCGGGTCACGTGGCAGGTCCCTCTTGTTCTGAGGCTTCTGCTTCTTGGACTGAGCAGCTATTGGGACTCTCCGTCCTCTGACTGCATTAGCCAACCACAAATCTCCTCTTGCAATCGTAAGTACGTTCTGCCGACTCTGCGCCCTGACTCCTCTAGGTACCTTATTTCCATGTCTGCAGACAGAAACAGTGCTAACCTAACCCGAAGCAAACCAAAGAATAAACTATGCAACTTCGATCCAACAAAAATAGGAAGTTGGGAACTTTGCACATTGCCTTTTAAGACTTACGTCAGTTAAAAAAAAAAAAAAGAAAGAAAGAAAAGAAGGAGATAGGCTGTCTGCAGATGTAATCAAATTACAACGAGGTCAGACCAGGGGGCTGGTGACATCGGCAGTGCCTCCCTCAAAGCCCTCCCACTCGCTGCCCTCACACCAGAACTCGGACTTCAAAGAAGAGTTTCACTTTCAGAATAAAAACCTGTGCTCAAAAAGGCTCAGGAATGAGTTGCCTGCACATGCCCGAGGGTGACTCATGCCTGTCCACGGAGGGAGGACACACAACACAACCAGACGAGTCCACTGTCAGGTTGGGTCTCAGCCACGCACCAGATTCCGACCTGGAACACATCCTGACATCTGCCTTCGCCATCCGGGGCTGCGCAGCTCCAGGGGGCTGCCCAGTGTCACGTGAAGCGCTCTGGACGATGCTGAACCAAGGGGCCTCTGCAGCAGCCCTCAGGAGACACGCAGCACACCATGCCACCTCCCAGTGCCAAGGCCAGCAGCCACTTCCACTTCTCCCTGAAGGCCTGCGCACCACATTCGAGACTGGAGGACACGGGAAAGCGTAGAGTCAGACTCTCCTGCTGTCCCCGCGTCAAGAGGATCTCCCGGTGGCTGAGAACCCCAAGCTCTTCTTGTTCTCAGCTATCAAAACACACGAATGGAGAGAAACCAAGTCCGAGCCTGAGCCTGGCAACCGCAGAGCCAGAGACCCTCAGCTGGGTTCACACGGAACCAAGCCTAGACCTGTCCCTAAAGCTCCTTGTCCCACACCCAATTCCTCAAGCCACTCCAGATAAAACTACTCTTTTAGAAAACACCCCATGAATTCAGTGATTCAGTTTTTTGCAGCTATGCAAACACCAAGTTAATTTGTTTACTTTCAGAATAAGGCAACGAACTTACTACAGGTAGTAAATCAAGTAAAATTATTTTAGTTACCAAGTCCTTCCCATGAAACTCCAAGTCAGCAGTTGAAATGATCAGCCTCTTAAAAATAATTAAAAGCAGACATCTGGAAAATACTGGTTACTGAGGCATTCATAGTCCTAAAAACATAGTCCATGGGTAACTAAGCTCTCACTGTTTTTTTAAAAGGAATATTTTTCATTTTCTTTTAAGCAGAAGCTTATCACCCATGGACATAAAACACAAATGTCCAACACAAATTTACTTTTTTTTTTTTATTTCAGCAAGTTAATGTCAACACATGTTATTAATTTTTGCTAAAAAGCCAGTCTTGGTGGGGAGTCTGGAAGCATGGCCAACCAGAGCTTAATGAGCTGGTGCTGTTCTGCAGCACATGTATCACAATGAGACCAGATGGACCATTAAATTTCATCCTTCACATTCTTATTTGGAATATGGAAAGACTGTCCCCTACAAGTCTGGCACACATTTCGATTTCTGTAAAATCCCCTGTTCAGGTCCTACTGATATGCTTCCATAGGATCTCCAAGAAGAATTCTAGTCATGGTCACGGTCTTGAAGTACTCACATCCAGTTGCCCGTCTGTGGAGGCAACTATTTTCTTTAATAAACAACAACCGTGACCCTCAAATAGCAAACAAATACCCACCCTACAGGCTGACCACCATAGCCCCAGACCCCAGGCCATATTTCAAAGCAGTCACAGTCTGAGGCTCCGTACTGGCCCCCGTGGACTCAGGATTCATTCCTAGTCCAGCACCAGGCTGGCTGGGTCTCCAGAGTCATCCCTGTGGTCCCAGGATTCTTTGCACCCAAGGTTCAGGTCTGCAGCAACAGACCTCAGGGTCAGATTACCCACAAACCAAGGCTCTAGGACCACCCTTGCAGACACAGACTTCAGGTCAACTCCATGGGCACAAGGCTCAGGGCAGCCCCAAGGAACTCAAGCCCCAGGGTAGCACCCACTGCCATATGAGAACTGCATGGCAGACTCGGGTTCCAGGTTCAAGGCTAACTCTAGCACACCCTCAGTCATGTGCACTCGGACTGCAGGCCAGCTCCTGAGGGTGCCGCTCCAGGCCTCGCACAGGTGCCAAGGTCCAGGACCACCTCTAGGATCCAACCAGTGGGCTCATTCCAGGGGATATGGCGTCCAGGGAAATGCCACCGACCCAAGCAACAGGGCCACCACTGCTTGCCAGACACTGAGCCAACACACCAAATGACCCCAACCAAAGCCCTTCTCTGGACCAAGCCGCATGGCCTGCTCACACCTCTGGACAAACTGATGGGTGATGAGCTTTCATAAGCAGAGCCAGCCTGCGAGCACTGGGACACATCACTACTTCTTCAAGTGCAGAGAGAGCAATGCACAGCAACAAAAGCCACAGCTCTCAGGGAAACATCATACCACCTAGAAAATAAAAGAGTGCCAGTAGCAAACCTTACGTGAATGGAGATTTAGGAACTGCCTAACAAAGAATCCAAATTACTGTTTCATGGACATTCATCAAACTTTAAGTAAAAACACAGAGAAAAGATTCAACTAAGTTAGGAAAATAACAAATTGTCAAAAATGAGAAATACATGACAATTATTTTTAAAAACACAAATTCTGGAGTTTAAAAATTCCATGAGTGAAATAAAAATGCAATATGATGTATCATCAGCAGAATTGATCAAGCAGATTTTTAAAACCTTTAAACTCAAAGCAGTTTTTTGGATAATATATAGTCAAAGTAGGAAAAAACATGAAAAGAAAATAAGAAAATTTACAGGGGACAGCATGAAAAGAGCAAATATTTAACTTGTAAGAGTTTGAAATAAAGAAGAGAAAGACAAAGGAACAGAAAGCTTATTTACGGAAATAGCAGCAGAAAGCATTCCAAATATGGGGAGAGATATAAACTCGTAAGTACAGGCCAAAATTTCTAACAGATTCAATCAAAACAAGAGTATACCAACCCGTATTGTAATCAAACTGCCAAAAAACTCAAAGAGTCCTGGAAGAGGCAAGAGAAAAACAAATCACATACAAAGGGTTTCAATAAGGTAAGCAGAAGATTTCTCAGCAGAAAACTTATAGGCAAGGAGAGGGTGAAATCATGCAGTCAATGTGCTGAATTTTAAAAAATAAAAATAAAAACTACTAAATAAGAATACCTTACCTGGCAAAGTTGACGTACTCCCAAGAAAAAGAAGGTGAAGGAATTTCTCGGCATCAACCTGTCTCATGAGAAATGCCGAAGGCAGTTCTTCAAGCTGAAAGTCAGAGTCAACTCGGTGAAACAAAAGCCTACAGAATATAAAGCGCTCTGGTCAAAGGAAGTGTGGGGTCAGACTCAGAATATCGCTGTAATGGAGGCAAGTCACATACTCTAGCATGAAGGTTGAAAGACAAATCTTAAAAACAGTAACAGCAAATCAGTTTGTTGAGGAATATAGTATATAAAAATGTAAATTTTAAAACCAAATGGGGAAGTAGATGGGAGAAAAGTGTGGAATGGAATATTTATGTGTATACAAAATCAAAGCTAAATTTTATCAGCTTAAAAATAGACTACTGTAAGAAATTTTAGGTAAGCTTGACAGTAATCCAAAGATAAAACCTACAGTAGATACACAAAAGATAAAAAGTAAGGAATCAAAGTGTGCCACCAGAGAAAAGCATCCAGTCCCACAGGGAGAAGGCGACAGAGGAAGACAGGAAGAAAGGGTCCGTAGAACAACAGAAAGCAATCAGGGAGACAGCGGCAGTCATGGCCTACAAACTGGTCACCTCAAATGCAAGTAGCCAGAATCCCAGTCAAAAGACACAGAGTGGCTGAATGACTTAAAGAAAAATAAAAGCAAGATTCCACCATTCAGTGCCTGCAAGAGATTCACTTCATCTTTTAGCACAAACAGTGATTAAATGATGAAATTAGATATTCCATGCAAATGAAACCCAAGATACCAGGGTTAATTATGCTTCGATAAAAATAGACCTTAGGTCAAAAATTGTAAAAAAGAGATAAAAGATGTTATTATATTGTGATAAAAGGTGAATTCATTGGAAAGATGTAGCAATTTTACCTACACATGCACCTAACCTGAGAGCAAATAAATACATAAGCCAATAAAATAAAAGTCAATATAGTAGCAGATTTGCTTATAGTCACAAGTGCTGCACAGACACTACAAAAACTAAAAATGAAACAATCGTGACACTTTGTCCAAAGCCCTCAGGCCTGAAAAGTTTCTGGAGTGACCGGTCCCTCCATGGCGCAGATATTTTAACGGACTTGCAGTCTTTGTGACCACCCTGGTTTGTGTCATGGGCTTGTGCAATCCTCGCTTATCTCAGAGGGTGCTGAGTGTGCTTTTCCAAGCATGCAGAACCCACCCTCGCCCTCTTCCCCATCTTGCTATGGAACTTCCAGATTGTCTCACCTCAGTGGAACACCAAAGGATTAGCTCGTGCATCCTGACCGTAGATCTATTTTGCACCCACATGAAACTCTTTGTTTTCATTTTAACCTTGTTTGAAATCATGAAAGTAAATATTAATAGTCTGAAGGGAGAGTAACAGAAGGATAGTGGGAAACTTCAACACAGTACGTGGAACAATGGAGAGATCACCCCGAGAGGAATTCAGCAGGGGAACAGAAGACATCACTGCACTGCAGACTCCATGCCTGGGCCAACAGACGAGGCTGGAGCCTCCAAACAACTGGACAACAGAAGACACATCTTTAGGTGTACAAAGGATGTTCCCCAAGGCAGATCATATTTTAGGCCACAGACACACAAAAAATCACAATATTTTAAGAAGGTCAAAATCATACCAAGCATCTTTTCTTACCATAATTGAATGAAACTAGAAATTGATAATAGGAAGAATTTCAAAAAATCCAAAAACACGTGGAAAGTGCTTTGATGATTCTGGTGGAGGAAAGAGAGCGAGAGGCTCTGCTGCTAACCCTGGTGATGGCGTTGGCTGTGGTACTACCCGCCCTTTCTCTTGGTTCAAAGCTGACGTGAAGTAGTCCTAGATGAAACCATCTCATTCCGAAACTCTGAGAAGGTGAAAACTATTGCTATCTTCATTTGGTAGTAGAGACTTATACACAGTTAAATGGCCTTGCTCGAGACCAGAGAGCTACACCCAGGCATTCTGACAACTGAATGATGCCACAATACATGGCCCAGGCCTTAGGGGCTCATGTTTATAATGCCTGGTGTGACTCTTATTTACAAATATGGTACTTCAGGGGAAATGAGTAGAGAGGCAAACTGATTCCAGTAACTTCAGTAATGGAACAACAACAAAAAAAAAACAGTTCTTTATAGAAGCAAGTGAACTAAGCAGAATACAAGGGGCAGTACTGTCTTGGCCTTTTTAACACTTTACATGAATTCTTAATCTCTCAGGTGAATACTTCATCAAAATATATTTTTAAATTAATTTTAAGTCTATCATTAAATCTCATTTTTAAGAATTCCTGCCAAATAAATTATGCATAACTACCCCATGGATAGATCAGGCTGCCAATTGCTGTCAAGTGCTGTAACGCAATGCTGGCAATACCTCTGCCTGCTGGGGAGGCCATTAGCAGGTCTGTGCGTGTGGGCGACCCAGCAGGACTCAGAGCATGCTCTTCCACACCCCTCAGAAGGTACCCCGGGTTCTAGCCAACCAGTTCCCCAATGTGTTTCCCTGGTCGTTTTAAGAAAGAAAACAAAGGCAAAAAGTTGTTGGGGCATGGTTTAGTTGACAAGCTGCCAAAGTTGTCATCACACACACACACACACACACACACACACACACACACACCAAGCTCTAGTAATAGCTAGTAAAAGTAATATCTAATAAATGCATTCGAGTAGATATAAATCAATTTGCAAAACTCCATGAGAAACCAGAACAGAAGAGGAAGCGGTGGAGTCATCAACGTGGCACGCTCCCCTGAAGCACATGGAACACCATCCCCCAAAACAGACGTCTCCACAGTGGTGCAAAAATGGTACAATTCACTGGAAACCCCACATCCAACTTCGAATCTGGGCCTTTTCTGGGCTAGGGATGTGCAGTCCAGCTCTCTGGTGACAGAGGGCAGTGCCATGAGCTGCGGCTCCTTCAGCCCGGCCAGTGGTACTCCTCAGCGCCCAGCCTCTAAGCCAGGAGGATGGGTCAGTTAGGAGCATCGGAAGCGCGGGAAGCATTTCCACTCTGACACTTTCAGTCTACAGTGGGCTTATCAAGATGCAACCTCATCGCAAGTTTGGGAGGATCTGTGCTGACAGTCACAATATTTTCAAGTAATTTTATTTCCTGTAGTATACTGAAAATAAACTATCAAGCACTGGTTTCCTATCAAAATAATGCTATTTATAAGTTTAACATTACACTAAACATAGTGGTATTAATTTTTTAAAATGTACTTCATAGAAAATTGTTAAGAAAATGAGGCTTGAGTGCATATTTCATTTAAAGACTATTTGGGGGGAAAAATTGTGCTGTCTGTATTAGTACCCGTGCCTCGGATTTTGCAATGAGTGTTGCCTGGCTTTGACGTCCATGAAAACAGAGGCATGGCAGTATCTTTCTCTCTCCCATTCAAACCGCTGAGTCCCATTCACTGCTGATGCTGTTTTCAAAAACAACCTGGGCTGAAAGTTGGAAGAGAAATCCATTCCAAGTTCCAAGTGGCAGATTTAAAGCAAAATCTGGAAAAGGAAGGCACGCTTTTGATCTGACATGCATGGATGAGTGCCGTCAGGAGCACAAAGGATACCATTATTTCCTATCAAAGTAAATAAAGAAGAAAATAAGCCACGAGGATGAATGATGAGCTGGGAGTCAGACATCAGGCAGTCACAGAGCGAGCAGCAGCAAGCGCAGCCTTTCAAAAGAACCTGACACTTATTAACCCCTTTGTCTTCTCAGTAGAATGTTTGCGCTGAAGATCCCTTAGCAACGAGTCTCTGAAGGGGAAGAGAAAATAATTGCTGTTACAGTAAAATATAAATTTGAACTATAATAGAATCAAATTCATAATTGTGTGGTTGGTCACAGCAGGGACTCCAAGCTAGGAATCACTGAGTTCAAAATGTGTTCAGCTACAAAATCTCTGTATCCCCCACTAAATTTATTTAAATGTTGTTCATGTATGCCTTCTGATTTCTATATTGTAAATTTTATACACATAAATAGCTACGAATGTTAGAATGTATGTATGAAGCAAAATAGACTAATAATAGTTCATATGTACATACACAGGGAAACTGAAACACATGTGTAAAATGGAGATATATTTAAATTTACATATTAAATACATATTAAGATGTATTAAATCATATAAATTTATATATTTATAAATATAAATTATTGTATAATCAAATTATATATTAAGTACATATAATATATACATATAATATATGCATATAAATTAGTGTATATGAATATCTACACATATATTAGTATATATACTCACGAGAGAGAGAATGACAATACCGTCCTTGTGGAGTGACGCTAGAGTGTTAAGTTCTGCCCTACGGAACACCCAACAGCAGCAAGCACATGGACAGCAGCCTTACCTTGGGGTTAGAGTCTTTTAATTCACAGGATTCCTCTCCCATAGTTCCATTGCCAGCACATCTTCTTTCTGAAGAGGGAGAGGAGCAAGTCTTCGCACTCAGTTGCAGATTCTCTGAACGGGAAGGAGATGAGGAAAGCGCCCCATTTGATTCTACGCACTCTCGTGGAGCATAGATGTGCACAAAGACTTTGCAATCACAGAGTACAGGTGTGATCTGGGGGTCCTAGTGGTAAAGGGAGCTAATGCTTATTCAATGTCACCATGCCTGAGCCCCAAGCGAACTTCACTCCACTCACCTTGTGAGCAGCCTCCTTCTGCAGGCGAGGTAACTGATGCCGGGATAGCGTGTGACGACCGCCTCCACACCACCACCGGGACCAGAGCTGAGCCTGGGGTTCAGCCACAGGCTCCAGCTGCACCTGGGTCACTTGACCCCTGTGATCGGCCTGCAGACGTCCAGGACAGGCCACCTGAGCAATGGGCTCACCCTCGCCATTCCATGTGCAGACTCCTGGTCACCCAGAGAAAACCCGACATGGAGAGCCAGAGGGCAGCCCTGTGCACGTTAGAGCACGGCGGGACTCCAGGTGTCCTATCCGGGGCCAGTGCCCTGGCTGGCTGCGCTCCACAGGCCGGGGCTAACACACCAGCGGGCTAGGAGCAGCTGAGGGAGCTCGGCCAGGTGCAGGTTCTCTAGGAACAGCCACAGCTGTTCCCTAGGAGCAGGACTTGGGCCCCACGCAGGGAGAGCAAGAAAGCAGACTGAGGGCCTGGGAGAGGGTGGCCCGACGCCCCTTCCACCTTGGATTGGCGGGGCTGATGGGCAAGAAGGAAGCTGGGTTCCAGAACACCGCCTTGCCCAGAGCAGGCAGCAAGGTCAAGTTCATGTTTTCCCCTCTATAAGGTTTTTTCCTATAAGGTTTCACTTGTTTACTAAAAAATACTGCTTGCCTTTCTTGAAAATTTCATACTGGATTGGCACTGACAAGCAAAAGTATAAAAATTAAAATTTTAAAAACCCATCCTCTGCCTCTCTGTGCAAAATTAGTGGGGCAGGGGCTGCCCCTGTCTTTAATGGGTCACAAGGGAATTAGAGAGCTTTCAGGAAGCAGCTGGGGTCCAGGCTGAGGTTCAAAGATTTCCAGCAGCATATTTTGGTGATTAAGAAAGGCAAATGCTTAATTCTCGCAGGCTTTGTCAGTGGGGCCTGACACTTCCGACTGGCTTCCCAGATAGTTAATCCTTCTCTCTCCCCCTCCCAAATAAAACATTCACACATTTCACTTTTAATGTGGCATGTTAAGGGGATGTGGATTTGCATCTCCTTGGCGCCTGTAAGCTTCTGAATCTATTTGGTGAGTAAGAAGCTTATCAGCTGAGGGACCTCTGTGCACAGGACTTGGGAAGCACCCTGGAACATTCCCCACCTCCACAGAGGTGACTCCTGTGCACCCCGGGATAGGAGGGACTTTCTGGGGTAAACCCAGAAGATTTGGGATAATAGAATACAGGGCTTTGTTTACTTTATGTCTGGGTTTTGTTGTAGTGGGTTTATTTGCTTACATGTGTTGTTCCCAAGGTTCTGTTTTAAACATATAGAAAAGAAGAAATGGACACCTTGTATTCGTAACCTCAGCATATGTCAAAATGGTTTGCGTTCAGTCTGATGTGCATGGTTTCTTCTGGGGTGTATTTCCTCCTCAACCACTTAAAGTGGATAATAGACATCATGACCATCCACTCCGGGAAGCTGGCCCCGTTCCCCGAGAAGGATGTTCACGGGAAGACCTGGCGCTCCAAGTCCAGCACCAGCAAGGACAACGGAATGCAACAACTTCACAAAGAACGCACCACCCGCGAGTTCCTCTACCTGAAGGAAGTGTCCAGGCACCGAGGGACTGTTTTTCTTCCTTCCTCTCCTCTTCATCCTGTTCTTTTTTATCTGCACTTAAGGCTCATGCACTGAGTTGAGTTACTAAGGCTTTTAAATCTCTCTTATTATTGGTCAGGACTCCCTCGTGTTTGTTTAATTGCATTATATATTATTTGTGGGATCTTATAAAACGATCTGTGCTCTAAATTTCAGTGGTGTCTCCTCAAAGTGTGGGGTGAATTCTTCCTCCATCTCCTGCAGCTTCACTCACTAGAAGTAAGGCTGGACTCTGCACACGAAGGCCGTGGGCCACATCTGGTCTCCCGCTTGTTCTTGCGAGTAGTTTTATTGCACAGAACCAAATCTTGCATCAACCGGTTATTTACATATTATTCTACTTCTGCATTAGGACAGATCTGCGTAGTTGTGACTGAGACCATACTGTCCACAAAGCAAAAAATGTTTACTCCCTGATCTTTTACAGAGAATCTCTGTCGATCCCCGATCTGGACATGTGACTAGATGTGAACGCTCAGGCGGGGACTCTTCAGAGATGCTGTGGCTCCTTCCTGTTGCATCTTTCCAGAGGCCCAGACACCAGAGCATCCCCACAGTGACGCTCATACACTGCTAGGTGTGTCTTTCTTTGCTGTTGGTAAGGCACCTGTGAATTGATGCTTTGACACTATGGAAATGCTCATCCCCGACTATCTGACACAGTTTTCCACGAGGAGTTTTGCCCAAATGAAGCATTTCTCATCTGTATGCCTTTTTCATACATCAGCTGTCATTCTGGTATGAAGAAAAAGTAACATTTATTTGCTTTTTGACCATCTTGCTTTTTATTTTTGCGTGTTGCTCCAGAATTGAACCCTACACTTGCTACTACTGATGTTCGGCTTGCCCATGAAAGCCTCTTAAAGCAGTTACGGAGTCCTTTTGTGTGACTGCCTCGGTGTTTAGGACTCTCTGCCACACTGACACTCAGGGGTCCCAGGAGTAGTTTATACCCTCCCAGTCCCAGAGCCAGATCAAACCTTTCCCAAGAAGCCCCCTGTCCTATGCACCGGCAAGGACAATGGTATCTGACATCTGCGGATTGCGTTCACTTCTCCAGTGAGGGTGTGTCTGTGGCCGTGGTTGCTGGAGAAAGCAAGCGATGTCCCTGACTGCTGTGGTTCTGTCCCACCCAGATTCAACAACAGCCGGTTCCCCCATACGTTCTTGTCTGTTTCCTTTTACACTAACATCACGTTTTCTCTAATCGTTAATGTATTTTCTTATTTACTTTAACTGTAGCATATAAAAATAATTTGAAATTTGAAAAGCAATGACGATACTAACAGGAAACTCACTGCATTACTTTACATAATTATCCTTGTTTTAAGAGTGTGTGTACATCTGGGTACTATGTCAAAATTTTTGTGATACAGATTCTTTTCCTTGCAGTTTTGCAGTGTCTTCCACTTTTTAAATGTTTTTAACATATACAATGTTGCTTTTATTGTCTTTGTCACGGGCTCCTGGGGCGCTGTCCACAGACCAGCCAGCATCTTAGGACTTCCTCTGAGCTGAAGAGGGGTGCTGGGGAGCCTATGCCAACCTGTGTCCTGCAGCCTGGGCACCACGCTGCATGTGCTGCAGCTGCAGGAGAGGAAAGTTCTGCCCCTCCTGCTACCAGAGCCGCACACTGTGCAGCTGACAGAGGACAGAGGTTTCCAGGGCTCCGCTCCACCCTGCAGAGCAGAGGCTGAAGGGGCGCTTTGGGACTGAGACAGTAACTCACTAACTAGCAGAGGTGGCTTCCCACAGGCACGGGCTTCCTGTTCTGTTTTACTTTGCCCTTCGTTTTCTTGGATAATTATATAACATTAGATTTGCATTAATTATCTCTCTTTGCTAATGTCCAATCTGATAAGAAGTTTGTTGGGGAAATTCTTGGCAGCTTGTTCATTTTTTTAAATTTTTGTAGCGTTTTCATTTGACTTTTCCGTAGTTCCTCTCTCTATTCTGAAATTCCTCATGTGTTCACGCTTGTGATATACCTTTTATATTTGATCCTATAATACATTCATAATCATTCTGAGTTTTCAGTCTCTACCAGAGTTTGAACAGCAGGGCCCTCTCAGAATCTGATTCTGTTGATTGATTTATCTGTTAACAATGAGCCTTTATTTCCCTTTGATTTATGTTCTGTGTCTTGTCATTTTGGATGGATTGCTAAATGTCACACACAAAGCAGCCAAGACTCCAGCCGACAGATCTGCACCTAGAAATGGGCGTTCTTTCTTCTGTTCGCTATTGCGTGAAGCTGGTCGCTCTCACTGGCTTCTGTCCTCAGATTTTCGCAGGCTTCATATTTCTGTCGGAGTGCTGGGGACTTAGCTTCTCTCTGTGATTCTGTTTCCGCCACACACAGGCTTCAGGGTTCGCTTATCGCCGTCCCATGAAAGGTGTTTCATTGGTTTTGCTTCCTTTTCCCCCTTCAGGTTCTTTCTCTGCCCTGCATCCTATGCTGCTGGGTGCTTCCCTGCGCGAGCCGCCCCTGGTGCTGGGCAAGGGGACGTCCACTGCGCGGGGCAGACTGGTGCACCACCCGTCTTCACAGATGGCGTCTCCCACCCTGCCCCAGGCGGCACACCCTTGCTTCCTGTTGGTGCCCAACGTGGCCCAATGACCTGCGGCGGGAGCAGGTGTTTATTTCTGCTGGGCCTCCCCCAGGAGCGCCCGCCACCTCTCTGGACTCTGAGGTCCGGAGGGATGGAGCTTCTCTCATCACCACAGTGCTCCTTGAGCTTCGGGACTTGCTGGCCTCCTGGACCACAAGGATATCGTTGTGTTTGATGAAAGGTCCAAGGAAACAGGTCTGTGTCATGCCTCGTCCCCAACCAGGACTGGCCGCCTGCTGCTCAGCTAGACCCCAGGAGCCCCGATTGCCTCCCGTCTGGGGCGCTGAGGAGGGCTCCGCCCACCTTCCCGATGGCTGTGCAGCCTCTGCGGAGGCCGTGGGGCTGCTCTTGAGAAGGGCGGGCGCTTGCTCCCCTTCCTCTCCGGCTTCCAGTTGGCCGCATCCACACGCTCCCCCGAGGCTCCAGGCTCTGGCCAGTTGTGCCCGGTGTTCCTGCGTGGTGTGCTGCGTGTTCCTCCTCAGTCTTGAAGCGGGACGATCACGTCCAGCTCCCACTCGAGCAGACCTGGATGCTCCCTGGCATCCTGTGCCTGTCCTTGTCCCGTGGACACACTTCTTCCGAGGGTCTGAGAAACACTGGACGTGTAGCTGACCCGGTGCTTCCCTCGTATGTCCTCGCGGCCTGCGTGAGGAGGAGTCAGAACAGCAGCGTTCAGGACGCGGAATCAGCCGAGCGCTCATGCCACAGGGACAAAAGGGCGGTCATGGGCTGGCGAGGCCCAGGAAGAGCGGCTGACAACCCTGGCCAGACCGTCTAAGGCAGCAGCCCTCCGCGGCTCTGGAGGGGAACCCGGGGAGTCCTGCCCTCTACACCAGGGGTGCAGGGAGGTGACGTGCGCATGTGGCAGCTGCACGTGACACTGCTCAGAGGAAGGACGGAAGTGCAGGGGGACTCGAGTGGGTCTCAGGACTGCCCTGCACTCCCGCACAGCCTGGTACCATTTTCACAGATCCGAACCCAGGCCTGTGGACATGCACCAACAATCAGGCTGCCCATGGGAGCGAGGGCATGGCACTTGGGGTGAAAATATAAAGAAATGAGTAATCATAGCCAATAACGACGACAGCGTTAGCACAGGCTGGATGAGCTCTCTCCACAAACTAACTGTTACCTTCTCAGAACAATCCTGAGAGGTCGGAACTGTTATCCTCTTCACAAATAAGAAAACAGAAGCACAGAGAAGTCAAGGAGGAGCCCAGATCACACAGAGAGCAAGCCACGGAGCTAAGGAGGAGAATTAGCTCAACCCACCGAACCTAAGGTTGGCGGGGGCAGCCAGCAATGCGCTTGCGCTGCTGTGTTCTAGTGCCTACGGCGATCAGTCTGATAAAAGTACAGCCTAAACTGCTACTTTTTTTAAGAAGGAGAGAATTTAAATCACATTGACATAAATGAGACAGAGTTTATTTTGCTCTCTTTGGATCCTGCCTGGAGAGGATGACTCACCTCCTGCCATCTGCTGTCTTTTCCACTTTTCGTCTAAACCAGCAGGAAGGTTGGACCACGGAGCCCAGGAGCATTTCCTTCAGGACGTGGCTCCAGGTCACTCCCCAGGTTCACCCAGTGGCCAGACCTGGTCAGGGGCTGAGTGACAGCTCCTGCTGGGTGGCCAGCTAGCACCCAGGTGAAACGGGGCGGGGGGTCTATTGAAAGAAGCCAGGTGGATTAGCCATGGACGCAGAGCGTTTCTTCATGGCTTTCCTTCACGGGAAACTGTCACGTAATTTGTCTTCCTTCTTTTTATTTTTTGGTCAAAGAACTTATTTTAGGCTAACAAGTGCGGAAGCGAATGTCTTCAAGCTAGCTTTAAGGCTTTGGAACAGGAGTTTAGAGTGTTCTTGCTCATGTCTCTCCGTGCTCACCACAGCCAGGTCCTTGGGCAGGAGCTTCCCTGCCTGCTCTCCCACTGGCCACAGGGGAGCCCTGTGCTCTGTAGGGTCCTCCTGACCCTCCGGGTGTCCACGCCACTGCGACACCAAGAACTTCGTATTCACCAACCGGTTCTTACCTCAGCTGCATGTCCTGTGGGACGTGGGAAGGGTGGAGGTGGAGGTGGTTTTCTGGGCCAAGACGCCATCACCCAGAGCTCAGCTTAGGTCCAGCATGACTGTGGACTGCATCCTGTGGACCAGGGTATCCACGCACATCTCGCCCTTGCTCCAAGCACTTGCAGTGCCAGGCAGCACAGCTGCTACTCTGCACCGAAGCACTCCAGGCTCAGTGGCTCCGAGGGGCATGTCTTGCACCTGCCGGGCCCCCTACTGCCTTTTCATGAGGACCTAAATCCACAGAGTGACCAGTGTTTGGAGAATGGCTGCTAGCCACGGCAGACCCCAATGGAACGGGCTGAGCCGTGCTGCACACATCACCAACACACCAGTGCATGGCCCAGGTGGCAGGAGGTTCCGCCTGCACCACGCCCCGAAGGCAGAGAGGTGCGTGCATGTAACGAACAGCACCAGGACTTCACGTTCGCAGTTGCTGAATACAAACCTATCTGAAGGTGACACTGAATTCTTAGAGTGTCTTTTTAAGACACCTCTCCAGGAGGAGGTTCTCGGACCATCTGCGGTGGGTTTGTGTGGAGTACCCTTTCCAACGCCCGCAGCAAGTGCCAGGCAGACGCTGGCACTGTCCTTTCACCGGTTCCTTCTGCCTGTGCTCCTGGTGGCCGCAGGTCTTCTTGCCTATTGCCTGATAACCAGCGGCTCCTGTCCCGGGGCCCTCTCCTCCACTGTGGGAGGTGCAGGTCCGGTGTCCCAGACAAAATGCACAAAATCTGGAAAGACCCTTGGTGGTGCAGTAGAAATGGTGGGGCATGTATGAGTAGTATCCTAAGACTTGGCTCTTTTAAAAAATAGCAACTTCTGGAAATCCTGCCAGACCCTAGCTATTGGCAAGAGAGCTTAAAACTCTGATGTCCTACTTGGTGCTTATCCTGTGTCCTGGTCGCGACCTGGACAGAGCAGCTGCTGCTCACTCACATCAGCCTTCGATGTGGCCTGCGAGGGAACAGCTGGGCTCTTCTGTTGATCTCTCCTGCTCTGCACTTAGTGCCCGTTCCCACTCACCTTGCTCTGGGTCACCCAGGCCCCTTAGGTGGCCACGGGCAGAGTCAGCAGACAGGAGACCTAAGCACAGGACAGGGCAAAAGGGAGCGGATAGCCTCTCCCTGCTTTTCCCTGCTTTGGCCCTGTGCCCCTGACCAGCCGGGTGGTCATCCCTGGCTCTAGACAAGGTAGCCTCCTCCTCCTGACCTGTGACCTGGGGTGGCAGGGCTTCCTGCTGTGACGGGTCTCTGCATTCCCAAAAGCCCGTGCACACGTTCTTCCGGGGGCATCCCCACGGGCCTCGTCAGCGCAGCCTGCTCATCTGAATGATCCCTGAGGATTCCGTGTCCTGCGAGGACCCGTGTAGACAGCACTGTCCACGTCCGAAGGCCCTGGTGTTGTACGTGTGTTTGTATCTGTGTTCAACCACAAATGCATCCACTTTGGTTTACACAGAAATCAGCTAAGCCCTGAGCACGTGACGCTATCAGCAAATTCTCTCCTTTTCAACCTTTAGATAACAAATTCTCAAGATTCATCTCACGATGTTTCCAAGGGCTTCCTACTTTCTGAAGATCAATGGAGTGTTTCGAGCCCAGCATTGTGTGAAGTGCTCCCACGCCACATTTTATTTATTCCAATCGGCAACTTGGTGGCCAGCTAAGCTTGGAATGAGCCAGTGATCCTCTGCTGGGTGCAGTCGCCCACACAGGAAGCTGCCTGTGCCTTTGTTAAGTGCGCAGGAGCCTTGGGTTGGATTCCCCTTCGGTGGAAGTGATACACTCTCTGCCGAGTGTTACTTTATCAGCTCCAGCTTTACATCCCAGCTTCTTTACTTGGCGATTCAGGGTCTGGCCTCAGCAGCCCCATCCCTCCGTGGGAATGGAGCTCCATCCTTGGTTCAGCCAACAGGGGGCTCCAGAGGGAAACAGCCCACAATGGGGAGTGGCCAGGGGTTGCTGCTTCCCCCTTCCCAGCCTGAAGAGGGCTAGCAGTGGCTTGGTGGAGGTCGGGCTGCCGCTCTTTGGCCCTGTCCAGCCCCAGGAGAACCTGAACTGAGCGTGTAGCTATTTGCAGGCAGCCAGAGGTCCCCAGGGCTCCATGGCCCCTTCCTACGCATCTGTTTAATGACTACCATCTCCTTCTTTACTCCAGGCCCTGAGGTGGTGGCGTGTTCACAGCTGTTGTTCTATGTGCCTTAGGGTTTCCTAATTGCCATTCCACTTCTGAAATAGCAGGTCAGCAATTCTTTAGGTGGAATTCGCCTGTTTAAAGGTGCCATCTCCTAGCTTGTCCAGGACTGATACAATTACAGATACCTTGTACACTGTTTTTAAAAAGATAAATAAACATATCACCCAAGGATGTATAGTTAACATTTTGATCTATTTCTTCCAGCATTTTCTGTGGATAAATATTATTCAAGATTGACATTCATTGTTAGAGCTATATAAATAAAACTATGCTTTCTGTTATATCATAAGAAACTATGGGTGCAAATTAGATAGCCACCAAAATAGAGATTTAGAATCATGGAATTTGTCTAATATGTGCGTATACATATACACTTTGTTCAAAATCGTCATGGAGGCCCTAGGAGGGCCCTTGGAGGTTCAGACCATCTTTTCCCAGGTCGCTCATCTGAGGGCTCTGGTGAACAGCAGGCCACTGCCTGGGGAGCCACACTCGGTGCAGAGGAGCAAAGTCACAACCGTGAAGCCTGCAACAGCAGGTCCTCTGATTCCTAGATTGTTCCGGGTGGTGAGCCAGGGCATCTCCCAGCAGGGCTCTGCCTGGTTTCCTGGTTGAGATCAGCAGGACTGAGTTTCCAGTGCGCTGTGAGGAGGTGCAGAGCAGGCAGGTTTCTCCAGGTGCCCGGGCCGCGGCGAGGCCCTCTGAGACACAGACACCAGGCAGGGCTGAAAGTGCCCTCTCTGACGGACGGAAGGGGAGGACCAGGGAAGCTGTGAGGCACCATGCCCTGAAGCAGGCCTACGCCAGGGAAGGGCGGCTGGCAGAGCACTGGGCAGGGACCTTCTGTGGGCACAGCTGGGAAGAGCTCTTGGCCAGGCCCAGGGGAGTACCTGAGGAAAGTGCAATTGTCGAAACAAAGACTCCATGTTGCCTGGTGGATCACCCACGTCCTGCTGGTGTTGACTAAAGTCTAAGTCAGTAGGAAGCAGACCACTGTGTTCGCCAAGGTTTGCACAGGATTAATGTATGTTCTCACCACAAGCTCACGTGTGTCAACGTCAGATCATAGATAAACGTGGAAAGAATCCGAAATGACTTGCGAACCTGGCCACTGCTGGCGTCTTCTGTCGTTCCCGCTGCACATCTTCTCCCCTTTCCACCTCCTTTCCTCGGTCGCCTCCTTTCCTCTCCGTACGCAGACCTGTGGATGGTGCACAAATGTCCTGGAAGCGGTTCAACCCCTGCTGGGTTCATGCACCTCCAACGCCAGGTCTTCCCAGCGGAGCGTCAGCCGTGAGCTGTGCAGAGCCGACTGCGCTGGCACCGCACAGGAACAAGCAGCCTGAGTCTCCACTCCTCAAGGACAGGATGACCCCGTCTCCGAGCTGCACACCTGCTTCTCTCTCGTCAGCATCAGCCTCTTTTTCGGGGTATTTCTCAGGTATCTCGCCACTCTTGTGCAAAGCAATCTGGTTTTTCCTTAGCTAGCACCCCATGATTTACACACCCGATCTCACGTTAATGAGCTAAGGGCCAGTGATTTCATCGTGTCTGCTCCCTTGGGAACCAGTTCTGGCACATGTGCCTCTAAAGCACCTTCTCTCAAACACACACATCTCTGCCAGAGGAATGTCTCGTGGGGGTAAAAGTGGAGGACGCACTGTTTCCTAACACAGGTCACATTTCACTCCTTATTCCACATAAAACAAACTGTGGGTTTTATTCCAGCTCAGTAATGGCACCTGGAACCTCCTGCTATCTCAACACTGTCGTCTTCAACAAGTTCTCTGAGGAAAGGCGTTGTATGCATGTCTGTATGTGGTGGTTCTCTTCAGAGCTCCAGGAAATAAGCTATGTAAGTTGATGTGTGTCGGGCCGTTCCTCACACTTAGCTTCATCGCTCTGCTAGATTCCTAGATTTGGAATTGATAGAAATGTGTTCCCAATGTATATTCTCACCAAAAGAACAAACATCAGCTTCTCTTTGTACTCTACAATCAACTGGGCTTTCATGTCTGACCTTCGTGTAATTATTGAAATCTTATTTTCGAGTCTAAACAGTGGTATTTTGATTGGAGTCTTGTTGGTATCATTGGACCTAAATAATTTTGGTGAAAATTCTTATCTTCATAGTGGGTTTCATAATTTTTCTCTGCAAAGGATTTGTATGACATTTGGCAAGCATATTCCTGTCAATGTCTATTAGTTTTCAATTGCTATGTGAAACAGTACCACAAAGTTAATGACTTAGATGGACCAGAAGTTCAGGCATGGTGTGACTTCTTTCAGTGCCAAGGGTCCTACATGCTGAAATAATGATTTTTGGCTGTGCGTTCCTTTCTGGAGCTTCTACAGAGCAATGGAACCTCAGCAACATAGCGAGCCTGTCTCCAAATAAAATATAAAAGGGCTGGGTAAGTTGTTCAGTGGTCAAGCACCCCTGGGTTCAATCCCTAATACACCCCATTCCCCCAAAAATGCACTGGCAAGCTCAATAAAACATTGCCAAATTAAATGTATTGTACTTACAGACCTGAGATCCCTTTGACTGGCTGTCAGCCAGCGCCCACTCTCTGCTCCCAGGACCCCCACCCTGCCACATGGCCCCTCCCTGTATGCAGCCAGCAAGCGCATTTATCTTGAGTTGAATTCCACTCTTTGTGAATCTCTGACTCTCTCTTCTTCTGATCCTAACTTCTTGACCAAAACACTCACAAGATGAGCTCAGCCACTTTCTTAAAGAGTTGCCCCACACGTAACAAAACTGAGTCAAAGATGCAGGGTAAGTGAAATAAGCCAAACCCAAAAAAACCAAAGGCTGAATGTTTCTCTGATATGTGGAAGCTAATTCACAATAACAGGCGGGGGGTTAGGGAAGAATAGAGGTACTTTATATTAGGTAGGGGGGGTGAGGGAGGGGACGGGGTGTGGGGGAAGGAAGGATAGTAGGGTGAACAGACATTATCACCTCATGTACATGTGTGACTGCATGACCAGTGTGATCCTGCAACATGTATAATCAGAAAAACGAGAGATTACACTCCATTTATATATGATCTATCAAAATGTATGAATGCATTTTACTGTCTGTACAACTAATTAGAACAAATAAAATTTAAAAATTAAAATATTAAAAATGAAAAAGAAGGAAGGAAGGAAAGGAAGAAAGAAAGAGAAAGAGAGAGAGAAAGAAAAAAAAGAAAGAAAGAAAGACGCCATCATATCAAGAATTCCAGGTCTACACAGGGTCTATACACTGTTGGGCGAGAACTTGGGAGGAACTCTTAAAAGTCTGCCTAATGCATTTGTTAAAATTTATTATACTTTTGAAATCTTTTAAAGGTTAAAATATTTTGTATGCCTGAAAATTCAGTGTTTAAAAACATATTTTGTATATTGTACATTAATGAGAATTAATTGAAACTTCCCTCTCTTCATTGTGTTGATTTTTTCGTTTTGTTTTTCATGCACAGATACTTTGGATTCAGCATAGATTCAGCAGCCCAGCCACATCGTGTGCCCTTTTCTGATCTACAGAAGTATCTACTAATAATTTTTAAACTAGGTAAGTTTATTATAGTTAAGTACTGAAAAGCTAGATAACTAATGCTACTTAACTTTCTTCTCTAAAATGCTTATTGGGTTACAAGGGTATAGAGGATCTGATGCGGTTTCTACCAAGATAATAGAAGTGGTTTTCCTTCACGCTCCACGAAACAGCAGTGGAATGTACCTTCTCAGTGTGCCTGGAATGTTCACCAAGATCACATAATCTGGGTATAAAACAAACCCCAATGAATTGAAAAGAATTGAAATAATGCAAAATATATCCTTCAACTTAAGGAAATTAAGGTAACAATCAATAACAGAAAGATATTTGGAAAATCTTTAAATATTTGGAAAGTATACAATATAGTTCTATATGAATCCAAAGACAAAGAGGAAGTCTCAAGATCAATTAGGCAATACTTGACTGAACGCAAATGAAATTATACTGATACAAAATGTGTGGGATTCATCTAAAGAAGTGTTGAGAAGAAAATATATAGGATCAAAGGTTAATATTAAAAAGGAGGAATAGTTCCAAATGAAAGACTTTTTCTACCTTAAGACACCAGAAAGAAAATAGTAAACTGAACTCAAGAAAACAGAAAAAAATGAAATGATTAAAAGCCTGATAGAATTTTAAAACAGTAAAAAGTAGAAAAATAATTCAAATTGAAAGTTATTTCTTTGAAAAGATAAAGGAAATGTATATCCTTCAAACAAGATTGACCAAGGGAAAAAAATTAAAAATACATAAATTACCAGAAATAAAAGAGGAGCTATAATTACATATACTGCAGACCTTAGTACAATTTAAGAATACTGTGAACTTTCCATCTCATTGTTTAATTTTATTCTAAACTAAACAGTGGAGGTAAAATGAACCAATCCTTTTGAAAAACACAAACTACCAAAATTCCCTCAAGAAGAAATAAAAACCCTAAATAGTCCTATTTCTATTTTTAAAAAGTTTGTGTGTGGTTAAAACAACATTCTGCAAATAACATTTTAGTTCTATATGACTTCTCTCAAACATTTAATTAAAAATAATGCAAATTTCACATAATCCTTTGTAGAGAAAATAAAAGAAGAGAATCATTCCCTGTAACATTTATAGAGTCAAAGCTATCAGACCCTGATGAGGACTCTACAAGAAAATAAAACTGCAGCCTAATATTCATTATGAACTTAGCAAAAGCCTAGAAGATTGAAATCTTCCACATGCAAAATTATCACAGTAGAACCAAAGGACTAGTCTTTGGATGTAAGTCTAATTTAACAATAGAAAATGAAAATTGAACTATGTGACTAACCATTGCACTAACTTTAAACTGACAAAGCACTACAGGTTCTGTGGCACAGAACAACACAGCGTGGGGTCTTGCAGTTAGCTATGCGGATGTGCAGTCTGATGTGGAATACCGCCCATGCGTCAGAGGGCCCTGCTCCTCTCTGGAGGTTCACTAGGAGAGTGCCTCTTCTGCCTGCCCAGGTTCTGGAGGCCACTCACAGTCCTTGGCTCAGGGACCCTCCCTATGTCGCCAAAGCTTGAGGGTTGAGGTGTCTCTCACACCGCAGATCCCAGGTCACACCTCCCTCTGACATCCTTCTGCTGTCTCCCTCTCTATTTGTAGGTCCCTATGATCATAACGGGCCCACCTGGATCATCAGGATCATCTACCTGTTGTAATGATTCCTGATGAACAGCTCTGACTTCAACTGCAACCTTAAGTTCCCTTTACCACATAAACTAGCCTTCCTACAGTTTCCGGAGACTCAGACATGAACAGCTTCAGGGGTTGCTCATTCTCCCCATCTCAACCATGCTGACAGACTGAAAGGAAAAACCATCCAGTAACCCCAATAAATGAGAAAAGCACTTGAAAGAAACACACTATCCATTCGTATTTTTTTAAAAAAATCAGCACAGTAAGAATGGAAGCGAACTTCCTTAACAGAATAAAAATTATGAAAAATAAATTTCCAGTTAACATCATACTTAATGCAAATAATTGATGGCTTTCCCCTAAGATCATAAACAAATAGGAATGTCCTCTTTCCTTACCGCTCTTGCAACGCTGTTAGAAATTCTAGCCATATGACAAAGTCCCCCCCAAAAAACCTCTATTTGAAAATGACACAGCTGTCTATGTTGAAAATCCCAACTAATTTATAAAAATTCCTAGAACTAATAACTGAGTTGAGCAAGTTTTTAGAGTATAAAGTCAAAGCAAAAGTCTCTATGGTATTCCTAAATACTACTAATGAGTATTTGGAATCAGAAAAAAAAATTGAATATCATTTATAATATTACCAAACAGGTATAAAAGTTGGTAAAATTGAATATCCAGAAATATTCATGCTAATATGTTTAATTTATTTTTGATGAAGTGAAAGGCACTTTAAAGCAGAAGGGAAGATTTTATACTGCTGAAACTGTTGACTAGTCACATACAAAACAATGAATTGGAATTCAAAACTCACACTATATGTAAAATGTAGGTAGAAATAATTACAAACCCAAATGCAAAACTATATAAGAAAACTGAAAAGAATCCTTGTGTTATTGAAAAGTGTTTTAGTTACAACACACACACAAAAAAACACAATTTATGAAAGAAAAGGAAAACTTTGGACTTCATCTAAATACTTTGAATTTTTCCTACGAAAGGCAGTGATAAGAGACTTACAGGACAAATCAAAGGCAGTCCAGAGGACCGGGGTGCCACTCAGTGGTGGAGGGCGGGCCTGGCCTGAACAAGGCCCATTGTCTGGTATGCAGCACCCAAAGGCAGACGGACTGTGGAAACCGTTTGCACAAGATCAACAGGTGAGTATACATAGCATCTCACCTTCATTTCCTAGAACTGGAAATAAGATGCTTGTCCTTCAGCCTGCGAGTAGAGGCACAAATACTGGACTTACACACAATGCCTATTGCCCAGCAAGATGAAGGACTTATGAGTTCCATATGCAGTCTTTGGGGGTAATGTGCAGTATCTTAGGATAATTACGGAAGATCCAGTTGGCATTTTGCCACAGGTAAGTTTCATGAGGAAGACCCACTCGGCAGCCATGTGGTAACATTGCCCATGGTTAGTCTTCTCTGATTCAGACAAAATCGAACATGCTCACATACCCTGCTTGATCATGCCTGCCTGCCTTGCACTTCACAGATGCTGCATGTTCACATGTAGAAAGTCTGTGCGAACCAGAGCCCAGCAAGTCCACTGATGCCCTCCAACAACAGCTCAGATGACTGTCTGGCTTTTTCTTTTATTAAGCAGTAAAATATTTTTAAATTAAGTTATGTACATTTTTTAAATAAAATGTTATTCCATACTTAATAGGTTACATATATTGAAAACAGGACTTTTACATGCATGGAAAACCAAACATTTTCTGTGACTCACTCCATTGCAGAGTTTCTTGACTGTTGGGGTCTGCAACCAAACACTCAGAACCCCCAGGGCGTGGCTGCAGAAGAAGAGGAAAATGAGGAAATCTGGATGTTATTTTCTCACTGGCCCACCAATTAAATTGCTCCTTTGCCATATTTATTGGTCTGAAATTTATGAAAAAATGTTTCTCCACTGGCTCTATAAATTAGACCCAGTCAATAATTTTAGAAGTAAAAATTATGAGACCAAAATTACAGAAATTATCTTAGTCTGCTTAGAAAGCATTCAGACAGAAACATGCACCAATGTATATTATAATCAAATTTCAAAATTCAGAGACAAAGAATTTTGAAAATAGTAAGAGAAAGGTGATTTGTCATGTGTAGGGAATTCTCATACTATGGTTAGTCGATGTTTCTGCAGAGAGTTTTCAGACCAGGAGGGAACCGATGGGATATGCTGAACGAAAGAAAAATGGCAGCTGTGAGCACAGTAGGGGAAGAACTAGGTTTCACAGACCCCAGAAGTGGGAGGAGATCATCACCCAGGCCTGCTGCACAGGAATGTTCAGAGGAGGCCTTCAGGTTGAAGTAACAGGTGCGTTCCCGTGGCAACGTGGTGGGATCACTCCCAAGCCCTGCACACCTGTTCAGAGACAGCGACACTAAGCTAAGTGAGAGGAAGTCACACGAAGGATGAGCCAGGCGCCACGAGAGGGTGCCGATCGCAGGACCGACATCATGCGCTGGGCGGGGACGTGGCCAGTGAGAGGCTTCAGAGCAGTGGAACGAGTGGCTCACTCAAAACCAGCCTTGCAACTGCAGGAGGAGGGACCAACATCCCCTGTTAACCAGGGAAGAGGCCTGCAGGAGCTGCGCCAGAGAGGAAGAATCAGAACCTGCCGATTCCAGAAAGAGGAGGAGGGGGAGGAGGAGCTCAGGGAAACTAGCAAGAGAGAAGAAGCAGACAGAATCATGAGACCTAGGACCACAGTTACCAACTGGAAATAGTGGATCCTTCCTGTTGCTCCAGACGTAAGTGAATGAAGTTCCCAATCAAAAGACATAAAATGCCTTAATGGGTAAATAACCCAGAGGCATGCGATCCAGAAGAATCTCCCTTTAGATTTAAGGGTACCAACAGACTGGAAGTGAAGGGATGGAAGAAGACACTCCACGCACGTGCTGACCATGAAGCAGGGATGGACTTATTTCCATGAGACGGGATAAAATTCAAGTGAAAGCTCTCAGTGGAGTCAGCGGAGATTCCACGTAGTGACCCAGGAAGACATGACCTGTATATACAGTCACACCCAGTGTCCGAGCACCCAGGCACACTAAGCACACGGTGACCCATCTGAAGGGCAGAACTGACAAGAGTACAGTGACCACTCGGAATTCCACAGTCCCCCCCTTAGAATAATGACTCCGCCAGGCAGACAGAGCTGCAGGCCAGAGCACCGGACAAGCCTCCAGAACCTTCCACTCAAGGTCAGGATACACGCACTTCTCAAGAACAAACGGAACATTCTCCTGGGTAGAGCGCATGTTAGGCCATGAAATGAAACAAGGAACTTAAGAAACCTGGAATTTACTGCTTGAATTGGCTCCAGGACATCTGGGTGGCGGACAGTCTGGGAGCCGGCTGCAGCCTGGCTGGCTGGAGTGAGAGGGACCCACCTTCTCATGAAGGACCCACTGATAAATGCTAATAAATACCTGAGTCTGCCGGGCACAGGTTATGGGCTGGCCTGCGGAACTCTGCCCTGAGTGGGCAGCCGCCATGGTGCCGATCGGGGTGAGCTCATTTACCAGGGTGTGAGCAGGTTCGGCCCAGGAGCCACCGGTGGCTGACCCCACCTCAAGGCTGCGTTTGCTCCTAGGCCACCACTGCCAGGGGATATCTCCTTTATTGGGTTTGATGAAACAGAGGGGTGAGTGGCTTGCAGGCGATGATCCTCGTCCTTAAGAATACTATTCTAATATTTACTGTATTCCAACTTCCATTTTAAAATAACTTTATTTCCTCATTCCAGAATATTTATTTTAAAAAATACAGAGCAACTGACTGCTGTTGGGTCATCTTGTGACATAGACCTTTGCTTGTAGAGATTCTTCACTACAGAGTTTTGATTAGAATGGGATTTTAAATGTATCTCTCCCAGTTTTATAAAGTGCCGGCACTCTCAGTATCGGGAGCGAGAACGGCGAACGAGGGTGCTGCTCTAGAAAAGGGAGAGGTAGTAACTCTGCTGTCCACCTGATAACGCCTGCTTCCAGTCCTTCCTCCTTACCAGCTTCATCCTGTCGATTGGTATGAATGGACAGTTCTTAATTCCTCTGATATCAAGAAGAGCCTTATTAATCATAACTAATTAGTGTCACTTTAACCATCTAAAGCTTCTGTGGAGTTCGCGTGTGACCTCGCGTGTGATTAACTTCGTCACTCTTCCACCAATGCAACCAGCTCTGCCGCAGCTCGTTAGAGGTAACATTTTAGTATTTTATAGTGAATTACCCACCTCATCAATATGTCAAACACATTTAATGAAATTGTAAAGTCGAAGTTGATAAAACTTTCTGCAGTTTTTCTCTTAATATTCAGAAACCTGGAGCTTTTATTATGGATGGTAATGAACTAGGGAAAATTTGAACTGAAGTGTCTGAGAATAGCTTGCATTTAGCATCCAGTAGAATAGGAGGGAAATACCCCATGTCTTTCTTTAAAACAAAGCGGATGAGGTAATGAAATTGCTGAGTTTCCATTTAAACGTGGAGAACTATAGCTGCTTTCCATTTGTAATTTATGGAAAAACTGAAATGACAAATTGGGTTTGGGAGACGTTGGGGGAACTTGTGAATTAGTAATTAATGGCCACCCACCTTGCTGTGTGCCAGCTGCTGTGTTAGACATTTCAAACTCTTCACCGCATTCAATCCCCACGAAGATCCTCTAGCTGGCACCTGGTCTACACATGCACAACTGTTGGCCTACAAGGTGAAATTGTTTGACCCCAGTTAAAGATGACTCTTGGGCAAAACTGGAATTTCAAGCACACATCTGGCAGAGGCCATGACTCCAGCCCTGACCTGCACCGTGTATTGTCACAGCAAAGAGAATCCAGGGGAGGACACAGGGCTCAGCAAGCGCTGGCTCCCGCCCAGGCGGGCACGGCTGGGCTCCGGTGCACACGGGTGATGGTGCATCCAGGAATGCACACACCCCAGGCCTTTCCAGCTGGCCGCTAACCTCCCCAACTTTCCTATTTTGCCATTAATTTTAATTCTGAAGGTGCTCATTGAGGAAACGGGATTTAGCTTTGTGATCTTGAAAATCAAGGAGGAGGAGTTGCTTCCTGGTCTTCTTGTAGCCATGGTAGATTCTCTGTGTGATCAGCAGACTGTGGCCTTCAGAAGGACAGTGAGGAGGACATAGGAGCCGAGACCCAGAGAGAGAGGCCAGCCTTTGGTGTGGGTCAGTGTGGAGTCCTGGTCAGCACCCAGCCCTACTCCTGGTTGGCAGAGGGTCGGCTCCCGATGGCTGCTCCATGCACATCTGATGGAGACCAGGAGAGACTGGACGAATGTGGGAGGCCAAGCCAGGTTCTGCTCTGGAGCACATCACAGCCCACAGTGCCTCTCGGGGGAGGAAGGGGCCCCCGTACATTGGAAGGTCAACCAGAACCCAGGGTTTGCCTCCAGAAGGGCAGTGGGGTGCTGCCACGCTCCACTGTCACATTGACACCACTTTAAAGTGTTGGCTTCTTTTTCTTCTTTAAGTCATTATCATGTCATGTGTTCTTGACAAATCCCATCACCCACTCAGTAAATTCTAATTTATTAATAATGGTTTCTGTTTCACAGCATCAACTCTGTGAAATAAGAGTGAATAAGTCACAGAAAATAAATACTTGAAATAGAGGCAAATAAGTAACAAATCATTCTTGAGGATGAATCACAGGGTTGAATGTAGAACCAAAGACTTCCGGGGCGGTGGAGTGACTGTAGCGCTGCGCGGTGCTTTTGTGATCCAAGCCCCAGAGACCTAGCGGAGTCCATGACAGCTCCACAGTCCCTGGAGTCCAGAGTCAGAAAGCCCCCAGCAGGTTTGAGCACCACGTAAAACCCGCCTGCGCTGGTTCCCACTGTGGAGGGGCTCGGCTGGGTCTGCCAGGGGTGCCCAGCACTCGGGGGTCTTTACTCACCTTGCTGACACTGTGCTGCAGTGTTGTCCACATACGACCCTTCCTGACCTTGATGGTGGTGCCTAATAACCAGTATACTAAAAAAAAACAAAGAAAAAGAAAAAAGAAAAGATACTTGTGTGCTGATTTTTTTAGCTTATGCATTTTCCCAAACTGCTATGTTTTTCTAAGCTGATATTCATTTAGCATTGTTAAAAGCAAAGGTAGTTGTAGTTTCACTTCATTTTAAAATAATGAATATTAATTGTGTTTTAAACATGGACATGATGATGGCTCTTTAAATTACAATTGTTTAACCTAGAACTTCTACTTTCCAAATCGGTATCTGTAAAGAAAAGAAAGCCCTTCTTGGATGCCAACAGCAACTTCGTGTGACCGAAGGGTTTAAAACCACAAGCACTGCTCTTTGGATACACAAGGTAGAAAGTATTATTCCTGTTTTACAAGTAATAAACCGAGGCTCTGAGCAGCCGATGAGTTGTCCTCACCCAAGTGAGCTCTAGCTGCAGGACCAGGGTGCCGACGGCACAGGGGCCTCCACAGCTCTGTGCAGGACTCCACAGCCCCGGGGGCAGAGGCTCATCCTGCCTCCCACACCCCCACTCGGCGACCAGCCCACCCCACCCGGGAAACAGGTGAGTCACTGCAGACTTTCTTTCGTTTAAGCTAAACGTTAATTTGTGTGAAGAAATAATATTAGTTTGTGACCCATGACACCGTAATTTGTATACAAAAGGATGATATCTTAATGAAAAAAAATGTTTTTCTTTTCAATCCTTTAAAAAAACTTATCCACATTGTGACATTAAGATTAAGAGCCTTTGCCTTATTCCCCAAATTTACTGAAGTACCAGGAATTCCTGCAGTTCAGCCTCCGTACTGAGGCAACGTGACCTGTCTGGTGGGCTCACCTATCTTCCGCGTGGTGAAGCACATGAAGACACCCTTGGCATCTGCAGGGATTGCTGAGGACCTCCCTGCAGATACTAACGGCCAGCGGTGCTCAGGTCCCTGTGTAGAATGACGACACCCCTGTACAGACTGTGCACTTCCTCCCACATGCTTCAAGTCATCTCGGGTGGCTCTGTCTAACGCAGTGTCAATGCCACCCGGACAGCTGTGGAGCTGCACTGGCCAGGGCACCCCAACAGGAGGAGAAGCCTGCACACGTGGCCCCAAGATGAAGAGGCAGTGAATCCCAGCTTGATTTGAGGGATTTGGATGATCGGGGATAAGAGTGATCAAAATCATTTAGTGATTGACTAAGACAGAGTCAAGAGCAACGGAAGGAACAGGTATGTATGAGGCAGCTTCGAGAGGCGGGGAGCCTGTGCTAGAGATGTCTGTCAAGAGACTCAGAGGGTCCTGAGGCCCAGATGGGGCCAGACGGGAGCCCTGTGTGCTGACGTAGCTTCGTTTTATACTGCAGAGACAGAGGCCACGAGCGTTCAGGTGAGCCTCAGGAACATCCATCCACGTGCAGGCCCAGTGCGTATGTGTGGGGGTGTAAGTGGGAAGACGTGGAAAAGAGAAATTACACATAGTGAATTACACGGAGGCCATTGCAAGCCGCAGCCTGAGCGTTGCACACCAATTCTTCATGCAATTCACTGCCACCAACAGAATAAACCCACTTAGGTGAAAGGTCATGTCCCAACACAACGGTAGCATCCAACCGAAAACTGCCAACACCCATGGTGCAGGACCATCCAGAACGCCTTGAAAACACCCATCAACAAACCAGATTCGGGGTGTCAGTTTAAAGTAGTTTTCACTTATGCATTCAATAAAATAATAAAAAACAGAAGTTAAAGAATCGTAAAATACATAACTGAATTGCATTGGGTTAAAATTATTTTGAAAAGCTGGAAGTATTGATTAAAAAATTAAAAAGCACACACTGTCTGAAACAGCACTCCAGTCCCATGTAAATGGATACACATGACCATTTACCAAGATTTATGTCCAATCATGTTTTTAGGAGAATTACTGAAAGCAAATCAAATATCCCATTAATGGTAATGTATGTACACTCTTAGCTAAATGATGGAATACTATACAACAATGAACACACATGACCACATCTACACGCAGCAACCTGGATTACATAAACACAATGACAAGGAAATTAAGTTAGACACAAAAAGTACACACTGTCTATGTACACTTGCTCAAGCTTCAAAAGGTGCCGTACAACCAGAAATCTGAGCAATGCTAACTATAATTAGTTGTAACATGAAGCAGGTAAAAGAGGACCCCTGGCAGTATTCTTTTATTTCTCAGGTTTGTAACACGTGGAGAAACAAATCATTAGTTGTGTGCTTATTTGATTGTGAAATTTCTCTGTGTGCACTATATAAAAATAAGTGTTTAGAAGCTGCTGTGAAGAGGTGGGGTGCAATCAGTGCCGGAGCACTTCCCGGCATGTGCAAGGAGGCCCGGGGGCCACGCCCAGCACTGCAAGATAATAACTAGAAACACCACTAAGAAATGTGGCTGGTTACCCATGGACTCAGAAATACATCTCTTCAGAGCCAATAAGGTAAGAGGGGAGGGTGGGAAGGTGGGGAGGTGTATTCATAACCTGCATGTGAGTGTAAAACTTGCTACGGCCGCATTTCTAGTACATTCCTTAGGGAAACATCTCTGATGTGCACACAGATATACTTGTAACACACTAAAAGGAGTTAATATGGAATCAACCAACATTCTGATTTGAGGATGGATGAACAAATGATAACACGCTCCTGTGACCGTACGGCTGCTTTGGTGAAACCAGCACACGGGAACTCTCGTATCATGGTCGCTGAGTCTGTGAATCTCAATGCTGGCCAAGAAAGCACCCTGACCGACGTGAGCTCGGTGGCACGTGAACAGAATCCCAGAAGACAGACCCTCTGATGTACTGCTCACAAGTGCCCCGTGTGGATCAGACAGGGCCCTCGGTCCCCAGGAGCTTACATTCTAATGGGGGCAGAGGTCACGGACAATAGGACCAACACGCAGCGGGTTTCCAGAGGGAAAGATGAAGGAAGCAAGCCCCCAGTGGACGAGGGGACTTGGACAGGGTCGGCCGGGGAAATGTGGTGAGTCCGCGGCTGTCCTGCTGGTGGTGAAGTCAGGAAGGGTGCCCTGAGGAGGCGGCCTCAGGAGCAAAGGCTCCAGGTCTTTCCAGAAACAGGCCAGAGTGGGGAGCCTTCAGGACCCCGCTGGCCGTGAGAAGGACGCTGGGCTTCAGCTGACCTTCCCTTGACTCTGGTGCAGGAGGAGCTGCTGGGAAAGGTGAAGCACAGGGTGAGCTCGTGCTACTTCCCTGTCACGAAGTCCTCCTTCTGGGCAGGGTGACTTGCCAAGGACAGTGCTGAGAGCCGGCCAGGCCTGGAACCCGCTCTGGACGTCACAGAAGCGCCCACCCATTGCACAGGACGAGTGAGAGGTAGAGGGGTTGGTGGACGTTTGAAAATAACACAGAAAGAACTTAACGGTGGCTGAGAGGTAACTGTGGAAGCACAAGAGAAAACTTCCTAAACAGTGCACTAAGAAAACAGCCAATGCCGGAAGAGAACGGAATTTTCCTCTTGAGGTGGGAACAGTCGCCTCCCTGAGACTCCTGGGACGGCAGCGAAGCCAGACCCAGCAGGACCGACAGAGAAGAGGACAGAGCGAGAAAGAGGCAGAGGGGCAGGTGCCCAGCAGGCTCTCCACAGGGCTTAGGAGATGCCACCTGTTTGCTCAACCCGCCAGCCTGAGCATTGCTGATGCTCACAGCCCCCACCAGGTTCCTCGGCTTCAGAACAACAGCTTCCGTCTGGTGGAGGCCCCGGGGAGGCGAGGCACCCCTCCTCTGCCTCTGGCTCTTCTCTTCACGTCCTGCCTTTGACTCCATATTAACAGGAGTCCTTTAGACATCATCTGGTTTCTCTCAGTGGCAAAGTAAGTGGATTAAATTAAATTAGCTCCAATTTCTTTCTAATTATAACACATAATTGCAATATATTCTAACATTCCTTCTGCTTAAAAAGCATTGTGTGATTAAATGTTAAATGTTAATCAATTGGACTGATTAAAATAGACGGTGCTAGGACTTGGGTGGAACAGCTGGACGCATGAGTGGTGCTGCCTTCCAGCGGCTCGGAGACCCCGGAGGAGCTGGTGTGAGGGGCAGTGACAGAGCCCGACGGGAATGCCTCCTCGGCCTCTGTGGGCTGTCGGGCCTGAGCCGTTCGCAGGTGGAGTGGAGCTGCTCTTGCGGAAGTCGGAGGTTCGTGAAGGCTCTGACGTAAAGACTGACGCTGTGGGTTTCAGCCCAAACATCACGTACAGGAACATTTCTGCATTTTTAATCATGATTTTATAAGAAGACATAAAACCCCATGGCATGCCCTGTAGCAGGGTCACGTTCCTCCATTTCTGTGATGTTCTCAGTAGGCGGAGGAAACAATTGTTAGAATGTTAAGCAAGATACTTATGGAATTGACAATTCGTGCTCAATTACAAATTTTTAAAATACACAGGGAAAAGAATAGAGAGAACAAAAATAAAATGACTCGAGTTTTCTCTACATGATGGACATATGGGTGATCTGGAGATACTCTGTACTCAGCATTTATAAATTTTATGTTATAAAATTATTTCAAAAGAAAAAGATCACCTCTAGTTAGCCATTATAGATAGCTGGGATGAGTTTGGTAACCAGGGAAGGCAAGAGGAGAAGGTGACCCCCATGTGAGACACGCTGAGTGAACCCAAGACTGCACTGGGATGGACTAGACCCCCACTGGGGTCTCATGGCATTGCTGACCAGCAGCAGGCAGACCCTCCACTTCTCCATCTAGAGCTGCTAATGCCTACGGGTCAAACCAACTCTAAAGCCACCCGTGTCTTTTTCTTTAAAAAAAAAAAAATTCAAATCAATAATGCAACGTGGTCATTTGAAAAGAATCTCATGCAGGATTCACTAATTAAAGGAATCGGAGAGAATCGTGGCTGTTGGGATGTTGTAGACACTGAATGTGTGGCAGGAAGAGGGTAATCTCCCACCCGGGTTAGAGCGAACGCCTGGATGAATTAGAGAGAGCAGAAGCAAGTCGCCACCTCGGAACCACGTGGCCCTGCGCACCCGCGAGCTGGGATACTATCTCGCTCACATCCTTCTATGCAGACGAGGGACTAGGGGAAACCTGGGCCGTGGCCTGTGGGTCCTCAGCTGATGATAGCCTCTCCTGCTGTTTCTCAGCCTTTTCCACTTCCTTCCCCCCGCCTTCCCTCCCCTCTCTAGAAAGTTAAAAAGAGAATAAAAGCAGCAGCAGCAGCAGCACAGCTGTCCCAGGACCTTCCAAACCCTCCCCTTAGTGAGCGTCCCGCCTGGCAGCTCTTCTTAAATTTCTCAGGTCAAAATCCAGAGCCACCCTCGGCTCCTCTCTTGCCCCACACTCACGGCCAACCGTCCCGCACTCTTCCTCCTCCTTGGTCGTCGCCACTTCCTGGTCCTGGATGCGGTTTCTATCTCCTGAGTCCCCTTCCTTCCCAGCCCTCGCCTGGCTTCTGTCACCTGAGAAAAGCAGCTGGGCTGACTTTGTAAAGTGGCGCCATGTCACTCCACCCCGCGTTGGACCCTCCCCATGGCTCCCCACCGCACGTCAGGGGAAGCCCTAGCCCTTCCTGTGACGGCCTCGGACGACACCTTTATTCTGAGCATCCTGTGCACTGCTGAGCGATATAGGAAAAGACAAAGACTGCGAGGGGAGAAAACCAGGAATCGACAGCAAGAGCAAAATGGGAAGAGCCGCCTGCTGTTTGTTTTCTCATCTTGTGCAAATGCAGGTACTACGGGTGAGTCAGCTTCTAACTTCACTTCTCAAGAACCCAGAAAGCCAACCGAAGCACACAGTGCATCCTGCCACTGCGTGCCAAGCGTCCAGGAGACCCTCCTGACACAAGACAGGCCCGACTAAGCTGGAGTAAGGCTCAGGGCGAAAGGCCGCTCTGCGTAGAGGGCTCGCCACTCAGTGTCCGGGAGACTCAGGGAGCCAGGCACAGAGCTCGGGCCTGTATCCCAGGGATCCCCGGGCAGAGCGCTGCAGCCCAGCGGCCAAGGGAAGACCCAGAGCACTCAGGGAGAGGCTGTGGGCACTTCGTGACTCACTCCTGGGCAACGGGGCCAGGACGCCATGGCGGCCTGCACCGCGCCTACGGGCAGGGGGAACGCAGGGCAGGTGCATGCCACCACGCTGGGGCCTCCCTCCAGATACCCGAGACCTTCCCGTTACTTCCCAGCCAGGGCCCGGGATGCTCCCCCAGGACTGGAGATGAGAGGAGTGCCAGCTCCTTCTCCGTCCCCTCCGCAACACCCTCCCTCCGAGTCCTCGTCTCACCGAAGCTGTCCTAGGCGCTGAGGTAGGAGCGTGGCAGTTCAAGGCCTCCCTCAGCTCCTTAGAGAGGCCTAAGCAACTGGCGAGACCCTGTCTCAAAATGAAAAATAAAAAGGACTTGGAGTCTAGCTCAGCACAGTAAAGAGTCCCCGGACTCGATTCCCAGCACCAATGAAAGCGAAGGACACAGAACGGGCAAGGCATGGGATGCGTGGGCCTCTGTGCTGGGTGTGTGTGGGTGTGGGGCTGGGGAGGGTGTGGCGGGTTCCAGCCCTGCTCATTAGCATCACCACGTGGAGGACCGCAGGCTGGAGAGTGCGTGGAGCCTCGCCACCATCCAGGACAACCATGGCCTTTCTCCTAGAGGGGAAACGCCCTGCGATGACCGGCCTTCCAAACACTCTCCGTACTCCAAAGAGCAGCATGGGACTCAAAATTTAGCAATCCAGCAAAATAACAAGTCAGGCTCATTTTGGAATTCCACTGTGCTCCTCAAGATCTGAGGGAAAGGGTCTGGGCACACTCCCCCGTAATCCCAGATCCGAGAGGACTCAGTAGCTGGATTGTCTTCCTCATAAGAGTTGGACTCCAGTCCCATCAACGAGCAGACAAAAGAGGAACTTAGGAGCATAAGACTCACTGATAAAGTTGTTGCTGAGATCAGGACGTCCTCACGCAGAGCTCAGGAAGCACGGTGAAGCGGCCAGTCTCCGGAGGCTGGGTGGAATACGGAAGCCACCCACGGTTACCGAAGAGGGGGACTGCGTTCCTGAGCACCACACACCAGCTGCACCCACCGTGACCTAATGGAGTCAAATGCACTCTGTCCCCTGACTTCTTCCCCGAGAACTGGAGCTGAGAAAAGTGAGAGGATGTCAGAGCCACATTCCCTGCCACTGGAAAGAAGCCAGTCTGCAAAACCGGCAGGCTGAGGGAAATGGAGGCGAGGAGTGCAATCACAGAAGGACTTGCACCATCTGTGCCTCCTCTGGAGCCTTGTAGCAACTGCCCTCTCACAGCTTGGTTACTGGAGCCAATGAAGTCCTCCTTATACTCAAATGCCAATGTGTTTCTGCACTTGCAGCCGATGCGTACTGACCAGCAAAGCACTGCTGTGCTAGTCAGCGTTCCATCACTGCAACAAAATGCCTAAGTCAACCAACTGATAAAGAGAAAAGGTTCGCTTTGGCTTATGATTTTGGAGGCTACAGTCTGTGATCAAGTGGCCTCACGGTCTAGGGACTCTCACGAAGCAGCACATTATGGTGGGAGAGCATGGCAGAGCAACCACTGACCTCCTGAGCTAGGAAGCAAGAGGAAGAAAACAGGAGGAGGCCAGATCCCAAGACCCTCAGGACATAGCCCAGTGACTTGAGGACCCTACGTCCTAAAGGTCCCAGTGTCCCTCAACAGCTCCACCCTGGGGACCAAGCCTTGAATCCGTGGGCCTTTGGAGGACACTTATCCAAGCCACAGCAACTGCAGATCAAGGAGGAAGAGGACGAAGAGCCTCCAAAACCAGAGCGAAGGAAGGTGGTAGATAACACACACAGAAGTGGAAGCTTGAAAGTAGAGCTGTGGGTGTATTAGGCTAAAGATGAAGAAATAAATTCTAAAAGAAAGGTCAGCTCCACCCATTACTGCACTTATTTTAAATGTCACACTCTATGAGAAAATTGGATAGGGTAAAAAATCCAACTGAGATACAGAAAATGGTCAAATTCAAATGAATATACTGCATGAATGCACATTTTCAAAAAGCAGAAGTAGAAACACTCAAAGGCAAACTAAGATTTTGGGTAAAAGCATAGATGATTAAAACAATCCCTTTTATTTGTGAAAGGCACCATACGAAGCTCTTAGAATGTTCACGTTCTGTTAAGTAAATTTTATTTAAAGACAAAGGAAATTTCCCTGTTTTATTTCTTTTAGGTCAAGGAAATGCTGGTGAGAACCTAGTGGTATTCCCAGACAAAATTACCCCACTTTCAATTTTGGAAAAATCAAGTAGATAAAATAAAGTTTTCTAAAATATAATTATAAAGATCATTCACACATATGCTAAAATCGAGGAATGCCTTTCCATCTCAAGCTGAGTGAAATAAACAAATGGTCCTTTAAAAAGGGAACTCTTAAAACCTGCATTCCGCTCAGCGAGACTGGCTCACAAGGGTTCAGTCCCCATTTTGCAGCCAGCAATTCAGAAGGTGGTGAGGAAACTGCCCTTTATGTTGTGAACGTCCCCGTGCTTGAGGTGGCCGACGTTGGTTGTGAAATTCCTGTCCTAAGCTTTCTGCCCCAGTTTTCCTTCCTGGGAGGGAGCTGACTGAACTGAAAGGCTGACCCCCTGTACCCAGAAGAATGTCCAGGTGCGTGGCCGCCTCGGACCCTGGCAGGGCGTCGTCGAGGCCCTGCGGGTCCACCTACTGTGTGCACCTGCTGGTCACACACCACCAGTGACAGTAATCGCCAGACGCAGATCATGACAAGAGCAAAGTGACATCGGGGAGCAGCTAACCCTCCAGAACCTGAGCGGGCTGAGCGGAGACATCAGGACCGGAAGCTCCGTCTCGTTGTGACCGAGGGACCTAAACCCTCCGACTGAGCTTTCTCATCTGGGCGCTGCCGGCCGACGTCCACCCCTGGGCTCCCCGTGTCAGGCTCAGCAGTAACCGCCCACAGAGCTCCGTCCGGCTCGCACAGTGCTCCACCACTGCCGTCCCCTGCCCGGGAGCTGGTTAGGAACACAGATGAGCAGTGGCCCGGCGGGCAGGATCCGAACCCGGTCCCCACCACTCGGCTCCCATGCCAGCGTCACAGGTGGGGATGAGATCACTGATCTGACCCACAGGGACGCGTGGCTCCCGCCCCGGGAGTGGCCTTCACACGGGGTCCACAGCAGCCTGTCACATGGAGCCGTGAGACTTGGATGAGATCCTGTGTAGTGACAGACCAGCTTCCATAACTGAGTGTGTGCTCAACGTGGAACTGGCCACCCTGGTGAATAGCCTAACATCTGAATAGTTCATGGTTAAAAAGTGGAGGTTCAAAGTGCAGGTGCAGTTTTTTTTTTTTTTTTAATTTTTCCTGATCTTCTAGCAATCGAGGGCAGTTAGAATAGAACATGGGACCAGGGTAAGCTTGAAAGAGAGGCCACTGGAATCTCAGGGGAAGCCCAGGAAGGCTCTTTCCTGGTTGGAACTATCCGGCCTGTCGTTAAAGCTGGTTCTCGTCTGGGCCTGCAAAGGGGACGCTTCGGGTGTGAACTCCCTGTGTTCAGCCGTTAACTGACGACCAGCACCCTCATCTGAAGACAGTTCCCTCCAACACAGGCGGGCGGACACGTGCGGCACTGCCGAGGGAAGCAACGTAAGCCACTTAACGTCTTATGAGTCTTCTCCACCATCCTGAAGTGGCTGAAGAGTCCAGCTACGGAGCCTCGCTCCTGGGAACCAGGGTCACCTGCAGTCATCACGGGTGACAGGACGCAGGGCCAGCCGGCACTGGCATGCGTGGTGCCTCCCTGCACAGTGAGGAACATGTTGGTCGACCCAAATAATTGAACAGTGAGAGCATTTTTTAATGACAGCCTGCCAAACCTCCTGTGCATGTAGATACCAAAACGAAACTGCATTTATTGGAACCATGTGGAAAACACAGGAGGGTGAGCATCGATCCACAGGGTAAGTCCGTGCCTTGCCTCATTACCAGGGCTGTGCACCCAGAAGAGGGAGCACGGTGGCCACCAAGATGCCATCGAGTCCCAGTGAACTACTTCAGCTTTCCGTTCTCGTGAGGCTGGGGACACAGGTGTCCTGATATGTACCACTTCCAGCACTTGACACCTTCCAGTGCTTTCTTGTTGACTGCTTATATGGTCTGAAGCAATGTGGGAAGTCATTCAGTCTGGAGCGTCACAATTGCTGCAAGCACATAATCTCTGTTTTCTAAAAACGCACCTGGAAGTTTGCATATCCAGCCTCCTCACATCCCAGGATGCACGCACACACCTGAGACATACAAGCATCGGGATTTTACATTCAGCTCTGCAGCCTCCGCAGCCAGGCAGAGCTGGGAAAAATCCATCCACACCCTTAACTCCCGTGTGGAACTCACTCTCCCGGAGTACTACTAAACGCCTGGCCTGCGCTTGTGTTTTGTTCTTTTCAAAGCCTCATTTCATTCACCCTGGGATTCCTCAGTTTCAGCAAATGGACCTGCAGACCTTGGGGGTTTGCTTGGTCCTTAGGACCCCACAGTAGCAACCAAGGAAGAGTGGGAGAGGACTGTGAGTGGAAAGCATGATCCTTGAGGCACCTTGTCGTGGGAAATAAATGGTTATCAACATGGTACCCAAAACAAACAACTTCCAACTATTTTCTCCCCAGAAAAAAAAATGATAGCTCTAAATGTTCTTTGATAAAAAAAAAAAAAAAAAAAAAAAAAAAATTTGGTTAACTTGTCATTTGCCTGTTGTGTAGACTAGAAGTCATTAAAAGGAAATTTGCAAATAGTTTTTGGGGGGATACTGGGGATTGAACTCAGGGCATTCCACCCCTGAGCCACATCCCCAACCCTATTTTGTATTTTATTTAGAAACAGGCTCTCACTGAGTTGCTCAGCCCCTCACCATTGCTGAGGCTGGCTTTGAACTCGCGATCCTCCTGCTTCAGCCTCCTGAGCTGCTGGCATTACAGGCATGAACCACAGCACCCAGCCTGCAAATAGTTTTAATGATATAAGAAACTATTCTCTCTACAAAGATAAGTAAAAAAGATAGCTGAAAACATGTGCAAGGTTTCAGTCCTTGCATATTAAATCAATGTACACTCACAGGTAGAAGAAAATTCAACCACCTTTAGTAGTGATGGGTTCCAGCTGGTTTTCATTCTCTCCTCCGTGATTTTTCTGTGTTTTACGTGAATTTATTTTATAATTAAGAAAGAAAGAATTCTAAATGAACAAATATGACTCCATTTTATTGCCTTGTTTTTAATCCAAAGGCCTCCATGAAACATTTCATATAAATATGTATATGCTTTCTAAAATATTTTTAGTGGTTTTGAGAGAAAGATATAATAATGACTTAAACTTCTACTAATTGGTAGGAAATCAATAAGCGAAGAACAGTACATCCCTGGAAAGCATAAGTTCAACTCCAGTTTTTCACACTGCACCCTAATAATCACTTCGCATTCTTCATGTGCTAATTAAGGCCCAAGGGCAGGGCATTGTGTAGCAGATGATAACTACCAGGGTTAAACACCAAGGACAAGCTTTTCCTTTATTGCTTAATTATATCAAATCAATTTAGTTTTCATATTTAGTAAAGCACAAATGTCTTCCAGTGAGGCTGAGCTCATTTCTGGGTATTTGCTGGTGAAGTGAGTGCCTGTACTTCCTTCTATCATACGAACTTTTTTTTATAACATCAGAGATGCAGATACATTGTGTTGCAAAAAAAAAAAATATTTGAAGACTATACTAAGAAGAATTAATTTTCACTGATAAAAGATTAGGTGAGAACAGAAGTTTTACCATGTAAAGTGACTGCAAGTGAAAAGAAGAGTCTTCAAGTGGCCCGGGGGGGAGGTGGGGACACATCAGTGGAGCCTGCTGTTGGAGTTCTTGCCGGTCCTGGCAGGGGAGCATCAGCAGAGGACCTGACAGAGGAAGGTGGTCCTTTAGGCTGCTCGTTTGCAGTTGGAATGGAAGAGAAGGGAAAGGCACGGTGAACTCGCGCTTGGCATTGTCCCTCACTGGTCCGGGGACCACAAGAGCTCTGCGCTTCTTTGTGCCTTCATTTCCTCCCGGTCACCACTTCTGCTCATATGGAAGTGGATTCAGGATGGTAGAAAGACCTGGTATCCTGCCAACCTCTGCCCATATGGAAGTGGATTCAGGATGGTAGAAAGACCTGGTATCCTGCCAACCTCTGCTCAGAGAGAACCCCGACGCCCCCGTGGGGTAAAGGACATTGAGCAGGACCCTGCTTTCTGCAGGTCCTGGTGTCTCCACGTGGAGACATGGGGTCATGGGTCTGTGAGGACCTAAAACACACACAGTGACTAGTTTCCAAGGCTGGGTTACTATTCCTATGCACTTCAAAGCATTATAGTGTTTCTTTTTTTTTTTTTTTTCCTGAAATATTGAACTGGAACACACAGAGTTAAACATCTCCACGCAGCTGGGTGATATTTTTCAAATGCAAATATCTAGCAACCCCTAATGAAAGAAGTATGTAGACTTTTACATCATCCAAATCCCTCTCCCAAGGGGATTGCGCTTCTGAATTTTATCACTACTGATGACTTTTTCTCGTTTTCGAATTTCATATGAATAAAAAATATCTCATTTCTAATATCTGGACTCTTTCCTTCAAACCCATTGCCATGAAATCTGTGTGCTTTGTTGCCTAAAGTAGAAGTTTGTTTCTTTTCATTGCACAAGTGCATACCAAAATTTGTTTGTTCTATTGCAAATATTTTGTTACTTTTTAAAATATACAGAGACACTGTGGTTAGGGATATGCTAACTGAATTGCTAGATTAGGGAGGAGGCATATGTTCAGCCTAATAAATATGAACCCAGTGTTTTCTGAAAAGGTCGCACAGTACATTCCATCCCCACAGTGCATGAGGCTTCTAATCGTGCCACAATTTGTCCTGGTTTTTCTTGTTTGTGGGATTGACCTGTTGTTGTCGGTGGTGGTGTTTCCATCTGGTGGGTACCTTGGTATTTTTAAGTTTAATTTTGTTTGCCTTTGGTGATTTAGGATGTATTTTTTTTTTCCATTTAGATATAGCTTTGCCTGTTCAAATCTTTTGCTTAATTGTCACCAGGTTGAACCACTTCCTGATCAATATTAGAAGTTCTTGCATAATTTGAATGAAAATTTTGGTGAGGGCTTGTATTTAGTTTCTCTTACTTTCTGTTTAATTTTTTTCTTTCTTCTCATATAGTCTTTTTTTTTTATTGTAAACAAATGGGATACATGTTGTTTCTCTATTTGTACATGGAGTCAAGACATACCATTTGTGTAATCATAAATTTACATAGGGCAATGTTGTTTGATTCATTCTGTTATTTTTTCCCTCCCCCCACCCCTTGCACCCCTCTTTTCCCTCTATACAGTCCTTCCTTCCTCCATTCTTACCACTCTCCTTAACCTTAACCCTAAACCTAACCCTAACCCTAACGCTAACCCCTCCCACCCCCCATTATATGTCCTCATCCGCTTATCAGCGAGATCATTCATCTTTTAGTTTTTTGAGATTGGCTTATCTCACTTAGCATGATATTCTCCAATTTCATCTATTTGCCTGCAATCTTTTGATGAAAAAAGTTTTAGTTTTAATGAAATCTAATGTTTAAATAGTTATCTTTAATGCTTTTTAAATAAATTTTTACCTATCCTATGCCATGAAAATATTTTTGACTCCTGGAAGTTTGTTTTTATTTTTTTAATTAACTCTTCTTCACAGGGCTTCTTGGGCTGAGGCTTCATGGTTTGGGTTTGGGATTTTCACCTTAAGACTCACGTAAGACTTCCCCGTTGCTTCTCCCTTACTCTCTTACTCTTTGTTGAACATGAACCACACGTGAATTTCAACTTCCCCCACGCTTCCTTGGTGGCTTCGTATTTCGCCAGGTAAGACTGCGTCCTAGGCGGAGCAGGAGCCTGGGGTCCTTAGAGCAGGGAACTCTAGGAAGAGAGCGGCGTTTGTGAAACTCTGAGTCTGAGCTCACGGAGGGTCTGAGGGTCCTGCAAACGTGGGTGGAGCGCCGAGGACTGAAGGCAGAGCTAGGAAGGGACTGAGGACACAGGGTCAGAGTGCGGACAGCCTTTCACCCCACAGGGAGGCATCGGGCGCCAGGACCCGCGTCAGAATCTCAGACAGTGACATCGCTGGCGACGCTACTGGGGAAGCAGAGGAGGGTGGAGGCTTTGTGGAGGGCCACTTGGAGCCTCTGCTGTCATCGAAGCTCAGCCACTTGGTTCCTGGGCCAAGGAAGTGAATGCAGGGCTGGAAACCAGTGAACAGGCAGTGTCAGAGGGCTTCAGCTTCCGATCACCACACGCTTGACAAAGTGGAATTGATCACGTGTTCACAGCATTAGCTCCACGCACACCCCTCGGCCCAAAAACCAGGCTAATTGCAGTCCTGAGAGCAGCAGAGGCTGGGTCCTCCTCAGCTCGGTGCCCCTTCAACAGTGATGCTTGTGAGAACAAAGACCAACTGGCCTACGGCCACCAAATCCTGCTACTCCAACGAGCAAGTATGACTAGATGCACATAGACCAGGAGCCGCCACCTAACCGTGGTGAGAACAGGAGAGTGTGATGTTCACTGAAATCAGCCCCAGCTCCTGGAGGACAATTCCAAATGTAAGAAAGACAGCGTGTTTAAGGGTCATCAGCACCACGCAGGCCCTGGATCTCCTTGTCCTGGTGGCAGAGGAGGTGGGAGTCCATGAAACCCTGCAGGGAGCTCTTACGAATCTGCAGGGCTGTCCACGCTCAAAGCCCCCAAGCTGACCTGCTAGCCTATTTAGTGTGCCCCAAATCCACTTGTGGCCTGATGTAAGTCTTCATCAGTGCACTTCTTTACCGAAGCAAAATTACACTAGACCAAAAGAAGCAAGAGAGAGACCCTGAGGACAACGAGATGGGAACACCAGCACCATCACGCCCACCCTGGTGCTCCGGCTGCTGCGACTCCAGGTCACAGCAGCAAGGGTGCAGACCACTTCACGCACAGGGTAGGGACGGCCCCTGTCAGGCCTAGGCATCTGCAACCTGAAAGAGGACTTCTTTTAAAAAGCCCTGCTGTGGTTTTAAAACCAGAGTCTCCCCAAGCCCGATGGGTCGTTCAGACAAGCTGGAGGCATCCAGGTATCAGGCTCATGGTAAAGATCAGGCGAGCGTCTGGGGCTGGGGACGCGCGTTCAGTGACGTCTGAGGAAGGAGGAACGTGCCCTCGGTTCCCAGGGCGCACCCAGCAGTTCGCCTCAGGCACACGTAGAAGTCTGTGCTGCCGTTTGCTCCCGGTGAGGAGGTCATTTGAAGACAGCTTGAATAGGATGCTAAATGACCCGAATTTCACTGAAGTGAGTGAGGACTGTGGTCAGAAACGACAGCATCTGGCAATTCAGGTGGGAAAAGACGGGTCCAGTTCTGATCTGAGATGAACTTACAAGTTCACTTTTATTTGGATTAATATATGATAATCAAAAAATATATTCCCAGACGAATCTCGCAAAAGCAATCCGTAGGATTCCTTGAAAGAAGCCAGCACCTGGATTCTTTGAAGAGAGCTTCTCCGTCCCTTGTGCTCTAGAAAGGTAAGAACATTTTATCTGGCACTTTGGAAAGTGCTCTATTTTAAGTCGATTTTAGGTAACCAGATGTAAGTTGCCTAAAATCATGTTATGTGTCACTTGAATGATTTCTGTGTACGTTGAAAATAGAAAGACCAAGATGAGGCAGCAGCTGCTTTCTGGAATGCTCATCGTTTCTTCCTTTGCTGCCGGAATCTAGTGCGTACACTGGTTCTGACCAGGGCCTGCTTTCATCCAGAGGAAAGGGCCTTGTCAGGTCCAGCAGCAGCGTTCAGCTTCTCTGGACTCAGCGTCATCCCCCAAGTGGAAAAGCCAGTATGTAGTCTTACACGCTAGGCAAAAGGAGCCCTGCCAACCTCGGGGGGCCTTGGAGCGAGGACGAGGGACGCCGCCTGCCCGGCATGCCCTCCCGCTCTAGCGCCTGCGGCCCGGCCCTCTGCTGACACAGGCCTGCTCACTCCTGTGTTCTGAGCAGGGCTCTGAGACAGCAGGGCCCTCAGGGTCTTGTCACAAAGACGGCATTGGTGACGCCCGGAAGTGGGTTGGCACGTGAGCATCACTTGGTAGCATCGAGCTGCTGGACTCTCCAGTGGGACAACAGCCGGGAGTAGGCAGCTGAGGGCAAGATGGTTGGCCAAGAAATGCACAAAACTTCAAGTGAAAACCTTTCCCTGAGAGTATCCCTAGAAGAGAAAGGGCAAAGTTATCTCACGGCTTTCGGTGATTTCAAGATTTGCACCAAAAAAAACAAACAAACAAAAAAAAAAAAACCAAACACCAGCCTCAGGAACAAGCGGACAGTGTGTGAGACAGCACGTCACCCTGGGGAGGAAGCCAGCAGGCAGCACTGAAGACAGGACCCTGGGGGACCTGGCAGGCCGGCTCCTGCACTCCAAGCCCAGGGGGCTTGAGCGTGAACGCAGGGTGCTGGTTTCCAAGCACACCTGTGGGCCAGAGGGCACAAGGAGCAGGGCAGCTGCTCCCTGGGAGTGGCTTCCGCCGCACAGACCCAGACTGTGGGGCTAGAGCCGAGGCCAGCATCAGCAGCAGGCGTGATTTCAGCCTGTTCCTGTAAGGTGGGACGAGGTCCAGAGCACCGCTCCCCGCCTGGGGCTGGGGCAGTCGTGTGTCGGAACAGCCGGGAGGCAGGGGAGGGTAGCACCTGGGCTCTCGGGGAACCTCCTGGAAGCCCTCCTGGGCAGGGACTGTGAGCGGGGCTGCAGAAGGAAGGCGGCAGGTGGTGGGACCAGGGGTGGAACAGGTGTTGCGGGCGCTGTTAAGACATTGAAATAAGTTCCGGTTCTGCTTTAGCAATGAGAAGAGATGTTGAAGGGTCTCAGCAGCACATTTTAACACAGCTCTCTACCAGAACTCTTCTGCCTGCTCCGCAGAGTAGAGAAGGGGAAGGCGGAAGCAGGAGAGCAGGCAGCCGCCACAGTAAGAGCCAACAAGAGCAGGTTGCGGTTCTACCAGGGCGACGAAGGCAGAGTCGTGGGTGGATGGCCAGATGCCGGGCGCACACACGGTCAGCCCGCGCTGATCAGCCGATGTCCTGAGGCCTGGTGCAAAGAAAGAACAAAGTCAAGGTCAACTACAGACGTTTCCAACTGGAGGCGGCAAGTTCCATTTACTACTGGGAAGGCTGGTTGCAGTCCTCAGGTCAGTGAACCAGGGAGTCTGAGTTTCTAGGTGATATTAAAAGCCAACCTGCAGTTAGTGTCATTAATTTAAAACAAAACCAATCTTTCTGGCTTGGGTTTTTCATCAAGAAAATGTGAAAGCAATTGTAAGGTTTTCTCATTGCTCTTGATGAAAGAAAAACTCTATAGCCTTTCCAAGTCAAGGCCCCTGGGATTCTGCAGGGATGGCGATTCAGACTCTGGGTCTTCGTGGTTGTGAGCAGTTATGAGCAGTGTATTCGTTCTGCACACAGTGTGAGAAGACCACTAAGCGACAGAAGAGAGCCAGGTACCTTCTGGCCCTCAATGAGCTTACAAATACAGATGGGTTTGTGCTGATCAGCTTTCCGCCACTCTAACAAACACCTGAGATAAATCTATTTCCTTTTCTCTAATGTGATGGTAATAACTAACTTACAGAGTTGTTTTGTGTGAAAGGTGCATAAGTCACCTGGTAATCTTTTGTGGAAATCATTTGTGGCTACTTCCACGGGCTAACGTGGGTGAAGAAAAGCAAGCACCTTCAATCTTCAAACTGAGGGCCAAACTCTGTCCTTCTCCAAACTGTGACAAGGACAGACAGTCAGTAACAACCACAGAAGATTCCTGCACAGCCACCATGGTGGCTTTGCAATCCCTACCCTTCAGGTTGCAATTTCTGCAAGACCAAGGAAAAGACACTTGCTTTGTGAAAGAGTGGGAGGAAGAGTATCCCAGGCCTGAGGCTGGTGATAAGGAAGGGCTGCCCCTGGTGGTGTGAGGAGACCAGCCCGGGAGACAGCACTGCCCCTGAATGCAGAGCACAGGGGAGGCAAAGGCACACGCGGTCACTGTGAAACCCGCCGAGCATACGCACAAATGGGTAGTCTCAGAGCTGTGAGCCAGACAAACAGAGACAAGAGCGTCTACCAAGCAGGGGGAAATAATTGTGCCTGCTAAGCCCATGTGAAGTGGCTGCCGTTCCCAGCAATCTGGGACCGTGCGCTCTCTCTCTCTCTTTTTTTTTTTTTTTTTTTTTTTTTTTTGTGCCAATTTAAATGTCTGATTCTTCACAATTCCCTTTAGTCTGAAAAACAGACCATTTGTCTGCAGCAATTTGTGATGCGTTTGTTCTCCTCCTTTCCTGCATCCAGAGGCAGTAGACAGTCTTCAGGGGAGAGCTGTCTTCGAGTCAGTGGGAGGCACCCGAGACTTCCGGATCTTATGTCGTGAACTCTGGTTTTGGCCACAGTTGATGACCACTTTCATCTCTATGTGACATCAAAGCAGACGCTGTGGAACTGTTCACAGTTGAATCATCCTGAGAGTTTCTGGCTGATTTATACCCTTGCACTAGTTCAGATAAAAAATGTAAAATTACCTAGGTCCACTGGACACAAGTTAAGGCCTAAACGTTCTCACCAGGAGTTGTTCTTTTTTATTCACTCTCCCAGCATCCCAAACCACCCAACTCCTGAGACTCGTCCTTGTGTGGCAAACCCCAGACCTGCCGTTCTGTTCCCCCTTTTGACGGCACCTGCTGTCAGGACCCCGGCCCGCTTGTGCCAGAGCAGTGGGTAGACCCCACACAGGCCAAGGAAGCAGCACGGCATCTTTCAAAAGCTCACGGGCTGCTCGAGAGGAGCTCAGAGGCCACAGGCTGATAGATGGGGCCCCGTCCCTGGGGGGCCTTACCAAGCAGCACTCCTCTCCTGGGGGTGCCGTCCAGTGGAGGCCGGCTGGATGGTGGTGCCTGCTTTCCACAGCGCCAGGCCTGCACCGTCCCCCAGAGCGGCTTAGGTGTGAGGCTGCAGACGCAGGGCATCGAGCTCTGGAGGGCGGGGCTTGCTCACTGACTGCCCCCCAAGCAGTGACTGTCCTGGCAGGGTGCCAGAAAGCAGCCCTCTACAGACAACCGAGCGCCCCTGAGACAGCCCGCGTCCTCACGCCGATCTGAAGTGGGACTCCCGGCCAGGCTCACTCTCGTGGTCCCCTTGGCTGGGCTAGGTTTCTGGGAACAGAAAGGGCTCATTGAAGGACGTGGTGTCCTACTGCCCCCTTTGCTTTAGAGACCCTGCAACACCACGAGGCTTCTGATGCAGGGGACACTTCTTGCAATGTGCGGGCCAGTCTGGTGTTCTGCAGGACACGTAGCAAGCCCATGTCTGTGGTCGAAGGTACGGAAGAGAGGGGTGTTACTTGCCCCAGAGCAGCTCTCTGCCCCAGGTCTACACAGATGTTTCTCACAGGGATGGACAGGTGATGCTGCACATGGCGTGTGTGAGTCCATGTCTTGGACGTAGTTCTAATTTTCATCAGTTCTACATCCTACAAGGCACCGTCACAGTCAGTGTGGATCGCCATGGCAAAATCATCACTAATGGGGTAGTAAAGCAAAATCACTGGTTTATCCCAGTGCTGGAGACCGAGAAGTCCAAGGTGAAGGCACCGATGGGCATCAGGTGCAGCCCATGGCTGCTCCCACACTGTGTCCTCAGGTGGGGAGGGGAGAGGCAGCTCTGGGGTCTTCTGTAAGGGCACGGACACCCGCACAGGGGCTCCACCCTCATGACCTAGCTATCCGAAAGGGCCCCACCCCCCAACATCATCACGCAGGAGTTGCGTTCAGCACGTGACTTCTGGAAGGATCCCGACATTAGTCTGCAGAAGGTACAAATTCATTGCTTTGATTTTTAAACAGAGAAGTCCCGCCCTCATGGCAGAACTTATTTATTTTATTTATTTATTTATTTATTTTATTTCGGGGAGAATACCAGGGATTGAACTCAGGGGCACTTGAACACTGAGCCACATCAGCAATCCTATTTTGTGTTTTATTTAGAGACAGGGTCTCACTGAGCTCCTTAGCACCTTGCTTTTGCTGAGGCTGGCTTTGAACTCACAGTCCTCCGGTCTCAGACTCCTGAGCTGCTGGGATTACAGGTGTGGCCTCTGGCCCTGCTCATTCTTTTACTTTTTATGTAAATTTGGTTTAGTGAGACTACAGTGCTGTAGAACGTGCTAAGCACTTGGCTGGTATTCCATGGTTTGGAGGATCCAGGGCCACAGTCAGGGCTTCAGTGTCTCCACCCAGAAGACCCCACAGGAGAGTCTCAGACGTTTCTAGTGTGTGCATGCTGCTCTTCTAAGGAGCCTGCGAAGGACTGCTGTGGAATTGGAACGTCTTGGTTCATCTTCTGCTCCAAAAGAGGATATCAGAGACCCAGTAACTCATTAAAGATGGACCTTTATCTCTTAGAGTTCTCAAGGCCGGGAAGTCCAGAGCAAGGCGCCCATGTCTGCTCAGCTCCTGGCAAGAGCCTTCTTGTTGCCTGGTAACAGGGCAGAGGGCATCACAGGGTGAGTTGGAGCAAGCCAGCTGCCTGGGCTCTCTCTTCCTGTTCTGATGGACCCCTGGTGCCAACACAGAGGACCACCTCATGATCCCATCTAATCTTGATATCCTCCCAAAGTCCCCCCTCAAACACCACTAAGTATGAATCCGTGGCTTGTCTCCGACAAGGAACTTCCAATAGGCACACTAGATGCTAAAGTAGCGTTTCACAGAAAGAGAGTGCCAGGCCCTTCGGGACACCAGCTTTACATCTCTTAATTCCAGGGTGTGTAAAGTTCTCTTCTTTTAGCCTGGGGACTCGGGCTGATCTTCTGCTATCCTCTGGCTACCCAGACAGGGCTTTCCTGTGTGCTTTATTCCATCAGGCTTGGCACAAAGCAGGAGCATGTCGTCCTAACCTCTCTGCCTGCCACTCCAGGGGACAAGAGCTGTGTCCATGTGAGAAGAGCATAGTCACACTCACAGGCACAGAACTCAACGTCAGGGACCTGTGAGCTCGGTCCTTCCTAACATGTCTCCTTATCACAGGTGGATGGATTGAAATGCTGATGAAGCAGTGAATAAGCCAACATGCCAACAGTGTCTAAGGCCGAGGCGCCGAGCCACACCCTGAGTGTGCGGGCAACGTGAACTTCAGAGACGGCGGGTGCTGGCCGCTCAGAATGGCTTCCGCCCAGTGAGGAGGGCGGCGCTGGCCTGGCCGTGACTGGCGTGAGCGGAGGCTTCGGAGTGGTTTGTTTGCGGGTGGGTGGGCTATCACGAGCTCTCAAACAGGACCCCTCAGACCTTTTATAAAAACCCACTCGGAAGGCACTCGAATACTTTATGATGTTATTCTGGCTGATGATCATTTGATTAGGTTGGGGAAAAGGAAGCTCTTAGTGGCTGAGAGGCAGATGCTACCATGACTCCAGCTTCTTATCCTCTGGATAAGAAGATGCTCCACAGGCCAGAGGGATGCTTCTGTCCAGTTTCTGGAAACCAGAAAGTGAACTCCACTTTATCCACTTGACCCTCACAGGAAAGTTCTTTCTCAGAGAGCCTGTTGTCAAAAGAACGACAAGTAGAGTGTCCTTAGAACTCAGGTTCTAATGCCAGAAATAAACCTTACCGCCACTTCTCTTGTAGACCTTTCCCAAATATGCCATGTTTTAAAGTCCACCTACTTAAATGCCTTCAGCAGAGCTTGACAGGATCGCAGCTGCCTTTCTCTTGAGAAGGGGGACTTGAGGGAGATGGGTGCCATGGTGGCTTCAATCCCTCTGGTGTATCTTAGGAGCTCCTCAGATAAGCAGATACAGCTAGCAGTGAACATTAGGCTTTTCAGGAATAGTGCTCATTAAAATCTAAGTATACTAATATTACCAAAAGAATGGCTCCCCTAATAGCACACATTTTGATTCCATCGGAAGTGCTGCACAAACCTTGCCTACTCTAGGGGAATCTTCCCCCTGCCACAGGGCGTGGGGCACAAAGAGACCAGGTAACTCTCCTGATTCCTGGAGCTGGAGCCCAGAGGAAACACCTGCCCCTCCACCCAGCAGAGGATCAAGTTTCAGTTCATCCTCAACGATCAACTTTCTACCTTCAGAGCTTGGCAGGAAGAAGTCCTCCCATCGGCAATAAGCAGAGCACCAGGTCTCCAGCCTTGGCAGAGTCGGCTTCCTCTGTGTAATGAATGAGCAGATCGCCTGGCATCGGCAGGGATGTGCAATAAAATAAGTCGTCCTCGGAGCACCAGAATGGAAATGGAAAGTAAATGTGGAGCGTTTTTGTGAGTAGGAAACAGGATAAATAAAGCCATATCCCAACATGCCGTGCCATGGGGTGGAAGTGAACTGAGACTCACCAATGCGCCTCGGACGGCCTGGAAGTGCAGAAACCCAAGGGCCAGAGGACCAGGATGGCGAGAAATCACCCTCTCACACAGCCAGGAATCTCACGCCTACCTCATGAGGAAAAGAGCAGATCCCACAGCGCCGCACAGGCATCCTTCACCAGTCCATTGACCAAGACTGCGGCCGGGCTGTGGGAATGAACTTGGAGAGACACCAGGATATGGGGAATTCTAAGGGCAGCTCGGCTGTGTCATGGATCACGTGAAATGCTCATTCCTGGTGGCTCAGGATCCGCATCAGCCCTGACTTGCTGCAGATGGCCTCTGACCCTGGGCAGCCGGCTTGGGCAGAGATGAGGGAGGGGAGGAGAGAGGCCCTTGGGCCTCAGTTCTGCTCCAGGCTGACAGGGCGTCAGCGCTCACATGTCCACAGGTAAGAAGCCACTCAGAAATGAGTCAAATGCGAGTCATCTTCTTTCCATTTCTGGGAATTGTTTTGAAGACACTCTGCTCAATTGTTGTAACTGTGTCTGAGTCGAGACTGAGTGGGGCCTCTCCTCATCTCCACTCTGCTCTCCTCCCTTGCATCAATCGTGCGTGTCCCTGAGCTCTTGGGTGGGACTCCTGAGCCATCGGAATCCATGGTCACTTTACCCTGGAGACACTGAGGAATAGGAAGGAAGCTGACTTCCCGAGTTTATGGCAGCTAACAGCTAGGTGAAGCCAGATGTTCACATTAGAGTTCCATTTACGTCCGTGGTGCTCAGACCCAAGACAAGACGCCCGAGTCATGGAAAAGTGAGTGAGTGAGTGATTTCCTCCCACTGGGATCTTCTGTTTTCATGCATGTGTGTGAAGTAAAATGGACTCAGGCCTGGAGAGCCAGGGAAACTGAGGGATGTCTCTGAAACCTGTCTGGGAAAACTTCTTAATTCAAGATCCTACATGCATTTTTAAATAACACATTTTATGAGAGTACAAAATTACAGCACAGCAGCTGTGATGGTAAGAAAGCCTGCGGATGAGATACCAGCTTGGGTCTCCACTTTCCCTAGTTATAATGAGGAGCAAGAGGCCAAAGCGTCATGGTGCACTCAGCGGCCTTGATGGCTTTCCCACGGTCCAGAGGATGCGGCCACGTTGTGAGTGGAAGGTGCCCCGAGCAGGAAGGCAGGCAGAATGTGATGGCCCGGCTGCCGCGCCTCCTGGCACCCTCAGAGGCACTGCCAATCATTTCCTCGTGGTGCCCACTGAGGAGAGGTGTGTGAGCACCCCAGCCCGCCCTGCCTCTGAAAAGGACTGCAGAGCGCACCAAAGGATAGGGGCATGTTGGGTGCCTGTGGAAAACCTGGTTAAAGGCAGCAGATCAGAGCAGGGACACTGGCATTGGAACCAGGTGACCACGGGGGCCTGAGCAGCAGCAGGCTGCTTAGTGAGCCAGCTGGTCAGCACTGCCTGGCTCTGAAGTCCGCAGAGCAGGCCTCCACCTGCACGAGCACAGGAGCCACGCTGGGCCTCGCCCGGGTACAGGTGTGTTGCTGGACTACGTACCAGTCTCCTTGCGTGCAGGCAGACAGGGCCACACATTTTCTTACCTTTCTCACGCTACTTTGCAACTCTAAACATACAACATGCAATACAATCTTGAAAATATATAAGCAAATATTAACTAAGTAAATATAACTAACTAAGGAAGAAGAATTAGAACTTAACTTTCCACTAATAAGAAAGGAGTACTTGAATTCCTATCCTATGCCCTAGAGTCTAATAAAATTGGTGATGCATTTATTTTATTACATACAGAGTTCAATAGTTTGATACAGAGTGAAAATAAGATTATAGAAAAGCACCTACTATGTGACCCCATGTACAAAACAGAGTGGGCACAAGTTGGGAAAGTGATTCAGGAGTTGACCATCACAGTGCAAGGGCATTCTCCAGGGAGGTGATTGGGACGTTTTCCTTCCTTCATATTTTCCTCATCATTTTTTAATAGCATATACTGTGTTCTCAAAACAAAAAAAAAATGATTATAAGTATCATTTTCCCATTATACACATATTCTTAGCAGATACATTAGAAAATGGAGCAAGATGAAGAAAAAAAAATTAGAAATCACCTAATCCTACCATCCTGAGAGTCACCATTAACTTTTCTGTTGTTGCTTCTACATATGTATTTATTTACATGTTTAAATAAAAAGGAGAAAATAAGCCTATACAATGGGTTCATTGTTCTGAATTGCAATTGATCCTAAGCGATTTTTAATGCTCCTGAATGTTCTCATGAAATGTGCTTTTTAATGGCTGCACATTGTAAAATATACATAATTCATTTAACCAACTACCTCTTACTGAACGATTAGGAGGAGAGCTGTGTTCTAAAGCGGACATTAGGAGCTAATGACCTACGTTTGTGCTGATAAAAGGGCACGGGCTTGATGTGCTCTGCCTTCTGTAGGATGGCTTCCATGGCAAGTGCTCAGACAAAACCAGACCATTCCGTCCGGCCAAGATCAACACGCTGCAGACATAATGGGGTTTGCTGCTATTAAGAGCTGGGGGAAATGTAACACTTTGTTCTATTCTGCACATTTCAAAGCACATTTAGACCAGCCTAAGATCTATGTCTTCCAAATTGCTCCATTTGCAAAGCTGAAAGATTTTGCAGTTCCGTGCACAGCGCCAAGGCTTGAGAACCCAGGGGAAGGCCCTTGTCCCTCAAGACTCCAGGGCTGAAAGCTTGAACAGGTCCTGCAGGCCTTTTTGAGCTTCTGCTCTTCTGTCTCTAAAGTGAGGGTGATGTCACGTTTGGGAAAAGCTGTACTTTCCACGAGCCCTGGGTCGCAGCAGCCCTCAGCACATGCATGGCAGAAGCAGGCTGCATTCGTACCACAGACCCTCGCAGAACCGGGGGCCGCAGAGGGCGTGGTGGGCTGGCCGTGTGCAGGTGAGAGTCGCAGGCTTCCAGCAGGGTTCCCCTACCGGGCTGCCTTGCTTCTGCTCTTCAGCAGGATGCACGCCTCTTGATGGACAGGCGTTGCCTCCTCTGCTCCTTCTTTTGTAAGTTGAGGGGAGAGTGACCGTTATGGAAAAGAGCTAAGGTAAGAGCTGGGTTTGAGCCAGGGCCCTTCCTGAGCGGCACAGCTGCACAGCTGGTGTCCTCAGGGGGCGGGGCCGAGGCGCCAGCTTTCAGACCTTCAGCCAGGCTCTGCGTCGGATGGCGGGGGGTTTCTCCACACTGGGTGAGCTTCCAGTTCTGTTTTCAGCCAAATACTTAATGAGCAGCAAGATCCTCCTGCCCTATGCAACTGTCGCTTTCTAGGCTCAACTTATTTCCTAGTAAGCACCTTCTCTACTGCTGATCAAGTGCTGGTCCTCGGCTTCTTGCCAGTGGAACCGTCCAGGGTGCGCAGTGCTGGGTGGGCACACAGCTCCCTGCTCTGCAGGACAGGCTTCCTCTCTCTGCTCCACCACCAGGGATGCAGCTCGCTCATGGCTGCAGGTCCCGGCTGAAGCAGATCCGTGACTTTTTGGTCGGACTCATTTAGCACAGGGGGGAAGGGCAAGGAGACAGGCAAACCCAAGCTGGCAGCGCACACCAGTGCTTCCCATGTTCCCTAGATTGCCGCAACTGTTTTCTGAACCTGCCACTTTCCTCAACTTAAAATGAGCATTCCCACCACAGAGCTGGATGTGCACAGAGGAGTCCAAGCAGAAGATGGAGACTACTAGAAGCTGAGGCTCTCTATAAGGTGAAATCTATTTAGGAAGTTGTTGTTTTGGCTTTCAACTCTCACA